>NC_142177.1:24705000-25053333 GCF_026936395.1 Plectropomus leopardus
TTTGTGTTATTGACTCAAAATAAACTTCTGTGCTGCATTTTCACCGTAATGATGGAATGTGTCAAACACTGGTGAAACAATTGTTGTGTTTCTGACAGTTTTTGGATAAAAAATGAGCTAATTGACACAAAAGAATAAGCTAAATGAGGCTCTGAATACACAGAAAAAAGTGTTGGTTTTGGCCATGGGATTTGCTGACAACATTAAATATTATGATCATTATCTTTAAATTACCTACAGAAAATGTAAACACATTTGTTGGTCTGTTTGTGCATTAATATGGACATGATACCAATTCGCTATATGTGTGTATTTGTGCAACTTTACATGTTTTTTCTTCATCCAGTCCTAGTAATAGTACAGTATGTCATTTATGCTGCAGATATGGTATGCAGTCTAAATAAGCTTAACTTCATTGTGTGAACAAGAATGTGTGTGTTTAGAAAAGGGGCATGTAACCACAGACTCCACACGCAGCAAACAGCAGGGAATGAACTAAAACATCATCTCAGCGTAAAAGAGACATTAACAACAAAGAGAAACAAATAAATCCCACCACGTCTTACTATGGAGTAACCCATAGTCAAAGTCAGACTTTGGATTAGGATGGAGCTTATAGACACACACGTGCTCACCCAACAGCTACAAGGGGGGACATCTACAAATCCTATGAAATTAATTGAAAAGATATGCGGGGAAGATCATCTTTCCACGAAACATAGCAGAGACATAATTCACTAACTGATTGACTGGCTATCTGGTTGATCCCTGTTACATAACATATAGTTGTTTCCCATATTGACTTTCAGAACATGGTGTGTATGAATGCGTGTGTGAGTGAGTGTGTATGTTAGTTTACTCCAGGGGGCAGCACGGAGTCTTGAGTTCACCTGAAACTTCCTGTCTCACTGTTTTCATCTGTTCACCTCAGTGGTTAAATAAAAAATAATTTCTAAACAGGGTCAAATAGGGCCATGGCTGATAAAAAATGTGCCTTTGACTCATTTAAAAGATAGAACTTTGGAAAAAGCCAGAGATGGTAATCCAGAGAAAAGACTGACTGTAGTAATTATTACTGGTCATTATTTGCTGCTATAACACCATAAAGCCAAAATGATGTAGGTCTACTATATTGCAAACGTAAATACAGTGGAAAAGTAAATACAGAGAAAAAAAAAACTAATCTGTTCTGCAAACTTGACTGCATCATGAAAGCGATTTTGTGTACCTGTGGATGCAAAGAATTGTATTGAAAATTCAAGAAAGAAAAAAATATATATTCAAAAGTACCCAAATAGACTTGTCTTGCAACAGACATTTTGACTTGTCATCAACATAATATGATAGTTCTGTTTGTATGTACCACAGTCAGAGCCCTGTTATTATGCACCTTTTCTGCTGTGACAAGTCAGAAAATCTGGTGTGACAATAAAGACAAAAAAAATGCAACATTTTTTTCTGAGGTGTGATGACACTTTTCACTGAAGTGAAGATGAACAAACAATGTATGAAAAGTTTATCACTGACATCATCATCTGTTTGTTTACTGAACAATAAATGCAACACACACTCACTTGTGTGTGAATGTGTGTGCATGTGTGTCAGCTAGGGCTGTACAATTAGATATTATCCAGATCGCAACATGGCTAAGTTCAATATCTAATATTGATAAAGGCAAAATGTGTCACAACAAACCATTACAAATGACACACAGTGGTGGTACAGATATTTCCTGGCCGACAAATCATCCCCCACATGTATAAGGGACATTCTTGTTTGGTACAGACCCCAGCAAATATCACATCATCCCCATATATATATTTACTGTGAAAGTCAAATGCAAACATTACTATTCCCACCAAAGTTAGGACTCACACAATCACAATTTCTGTCAAAATGGTTTCTTTTGCAAATCGTGTGGCTCTTTTTTCTCAGGTCTGATATTCTCTTCCTCATCACAGCTGTGGTCAAGTGCTTCACAGTGGGTTGCACACTCAATGTGACCTTACCACAAAGTGGCATGTGCAAGACAGATAAGCTTTATTCATAGATCAGATACATGAGATTAGAGCTGTATCAAAATGCAGTATATATACTGTGCTGTTTAGACTAATAACTTACTGGTATGACTGGAAAAGCTGATGGAAGTGTGAACAAGTATGTGGACACCCTATTCCAAATAATGGTCTGGACTAGGCACACGTCCAATAAAGGGAAATCTTCATGTTGCAGAAAAAAAAGGTAATTTCCTGTTTTAAGATGACATTGCCTCTGTGCACAAAGCGAGACTGATAAATAAGTCTGGTGAGAACTCATCTGACCTGCACACAGCCTGAACTGCAACACCTTTAGGATAAATCTGAAAGGGAGCCAGGCTTTATTGTCCAACATCAGCGGTCAAACTCAATAATGCTTTATAGCTATAAGGAAAAGAAACCGCACAACTGTGTTCCACAAACTAGGAAAACCTCATGAGAAGAATGGAGCAGAATATTAATTCCCATTGCTCTGTAATAAGATTTCTAACTGTTTTTCATAGGCATAATGTTCAGGTGTCCACAAACCTTTGGCCATATAGTGCACTGTCAAATTAAGGCTGAAGTGCCACAAAAACATCCTTTAAAAAATCTAAATCAGTCAGTTTTATCTCTTCAAATTCAAATGGGATTTTGCCCCCTGGAGGACAAAGATTAAATCTAATTGAAATTCATGATCAGTGTGGCAGCGCTTTAAAAAGGGGGGCTGACAAAAATGAATGGTGAGAGAGTTTTCTGTATGAAAAACAGGGCGTTATGACCTGAATGTGGCTCCAATTATCCTGCTCACTGGTATTAAAGGCTTGAACGAAGAAGGTCCTCAGAGAGAGAGAGAGGTGGGCAGATACAGAAACTGACAGCAAGGAAGAGAGAATGAAAAAGACAAAAAAAAAAAAAAAAAAAAAGGACTGTCATTTCCACTGAGATCACAGCCATCCAAAGTCGGAAGTCACCGGTGCATGCACGCTTCAGTGGAGGCAAAATTGGGCTGTGGGAGCTTCCCTCAGCTGAGAGACAGATAACCTTCAGTTTTTCTCTCAACAACAACTCTGCCTTGTGTAATCCCCTCTGATGTAATACAGGGAAGCTCCGACGTCACCACAATGCTAACTTGATTGCTGCTCTAGGAGGATTATTGAGGTCAAGTACAGACGTGATTCAAACACATCCTCTGCTGCCACGGCTGTACGCAGTTGTCTGGTGGGATTGCAGAAGGTCTTTTTTTATTGTAGTTATTTGTTTCAATCTGAAAAAAAAGCTTTTCCAATTGACTGAAGTTAAATAAATATCTCAAAGGCAAACACATATAGTTTAGCATTTTTTTTTTTTAAATAAAATGCTTCTTAAGTTATACACTGCACAGTTACAAGGCCAAAATCTCCCAGTTGGTTTATTACAGTTTGGGTGCTATGACCTGTAAATCCTTCAGATCAGGTATTTTGGCAATGAGAGGAAGTTAAAATTAATCTAAACCATCAGTTTCAGAGGAAGCATGTAGTAGAAGCTGAAAATACAACTGAGACTGTGGTTTGGGTTTTCTGGGGGGCATCAGGAAGAGAGAGTGATATGAAATGCTCCAAAGGTCCTGAAGTTTGGGCTGAAATAGTATGCACTGTCACCACTTGGCTGCCACATTTCTGGCCACTTTTTTTGTGGTGTTATTATTATTATTATTATTTTGGCCTTTTTACATTTTCCAATTAGTAACTGCTGGCTATCAGAAAAAAATATCCATCCCCTTCAGCTTGTAAAACTTTTTAAACTGATATTTCGTTTACAGTGTTTGGTGCAGAGAATGTACATCTGAAAAACTTTTGGTGCTGGAAAAAGTGCTGGATTAATCTGTTTTGTTGACTTGACACTTTATTTTTAGTTGCTGTTTGCTCATTCCGGAGGTACATTTTGAACACAAAAGGGATAATATTAATATTAGTTTGTGTTCCAGAAGAAATGCACACAATAAGTTACAGAACGAGACTTCACAATGAGATTAAAATTTTCTGGAGTATCTGACCACCACTAACACTATATATGTATTGTATTGTGAAGCACTCCGCGACTCTAGTTCAGAAAAGCTCTATAGAAGTAACGTTTATTATCATTTATTGTAATCATTATTAATTGCTAATGAATATTACATGTGATGTGACTAGTACTGACTAAAACATAGATGAGAAAAATGGACTTTTCTTGTCAATTATTTTGTGATAAGCATTAATGTCAGTGGCCCAAAGGTTTATTTAAACACAACTGATGTGAACATGCCCTAATATGGGTATACTGAAGGGAAGCTCAAGTATTTGTCAACCATGGTATTATTCTCATATTTTAGTCCATTCATTATGACTAATGGTCACGATGAGACAACAAAATCATCTTCTCTCTTTTGGTTAGAAGTGGTAAATGTACAACTCATTGCAACTTAGTACAACACAATCTCTGGCTTTTTGTTTGATAGCCTCAAAAAATGTTGTTGCACACTGATCCCCTGTTAGTGCCATAGACTTGTTTACTATATGAATGCCACCGTTAATCGGTACATCTTTCTGAGCCCATTAGACTTTGAAACTTTATGTGAAAAAAACAACAACAAAAGAAACCCCGAATGGTCAAATATTAGTATTGGACAGCTAATTCTATTTCACTTGGCATAATTCTGAGTAAGGTACAGCCCTAATACTTACCATGCACTAACAAACAATAACATGAACAATTATGAACTGTACTGAACTGTTCTGAACTGAAGCCTCTTTGACTTTTGTCATTTGTTTGCTTTCCTCACTTGCGTTTCTCTTTTTGAGCATGGAGCTTAACTGCCAATCAGAGTGATTTCATTCACACATTCATAATGTTGAATTGCCAAAAAAAACAGCCAAAAAGAACCATCTAGTGTCAACGGTGTGGGATACACTGCACAAATTAGGGCGACAAATGCTTAGCAACAGCCTGAGAGACCGTCGACTTGGTATGTCAGGGCCCTTAATCATCACTGATGAGAGTTGACACAGAAAGTAGTACCTATGAAATCAAAATGGACAAATACAACACTAATAATACCCAGGTTTACAAATACAGTACAGACATTGCCCTTCAGTGTTCAGATGTTTTACTAACATCTGTTGCAGGTTAGTAGGTCTCGCCTCTTCCTACCTGCAGATGGTTGTTCTTGCCGGAGGCTGCCACCATGTCCCACTGGCTACAAGACTTCTTGGGCACCCTGTGGGTTGTGCGACTGCCAAAGCCGCCACCCACCTCATCGTACGGGTTCTCCATCACATTTTCAGGCAGGTTGCTGGAGCTCTGGCTCCGAGTGATCATGGGGACCACCCTGGGGTTCGATGGCGCAGTTTGTGGTGATGTGGAAGCTGCAGGGGATCCAGGGACCATGAGGTGGCCTGACGAGGAAGTGGGAGAGTTGGGAGTGAAGGTGAAACCAGACCAGAGGGGCAGGGTGGGGATGCGGCCTCCACCTGTACTGGCGTTGTTCTCCTGCCCCTGGAAGGCACTGCTGGAGTTGAGGTTTTCCATGGAGCGGAAGATGGGTTTGTTCACTGAGGGAGGAAGGCAAAATAAAGTCCCATTTTACACAGAAAAATTAGGAACATGTTTTCCCTCTATACCCAGGAGAAACATCTACACAAAACTTTGTGTTATTTTTTTCTACTCATCTAATACAAAATTGAAACACTACGACTGGATGATTAATCGCATTTTATATTTGTTTATGATTTTGGCTTCCTTCAATTTTCGGGACAAGATAACTGAGAATAAAAGGATTTTGTGCCGCATGACAAATCTACCAATGTTGCTCCCGTTTTGTCTTTTATTTTGTAAATCAAGTTTACCCCTTTCAAGCGGATGCGTTCCATCCTTTCCCTCGAATGTGCAAACAGAAGTTTCAGCATGAGTTGAAAACACTGATATCAGAAAAGTATTGAGGTATATTATATTTTATTTCATTCCCACGGATGCTGTGCAGGACAGGCAGACAAAAAATAACACAAACTAACTAGCAGTGGAAGACCAGAGTCTCAGTGTGTTCTGTGTTCCGTTTTCACATTTATATGTCATATAACTTGAATTTAAAATTACAGTGCTGTTGGTCCCTTTTCCCAAAAATGTCCGTATTTTCAATTTAAAAAGCTATTTATACAAATTGCACAAAAGGCAAAGAAAATGTAATAATTTTTGCCTATTTCGGCCACAGGCGGTCATAATGATCATACAGATTTTGCCGCAGTTAAATTGATACATTTTCTCCTGAGAAAGAAACCACGCAGGCACAGGGAGAACATGCAAACTTCGCACAGAAGGGAGTTCCAACCCAGGGTCAAACCAGGGACTCTCTTGCTGTGAGGCAACAGCGCTAACCACGACACCACCGTGCTGCCAATGTTTACAAACTTTTGTAGTTTTATCTTTTTTGCACAATAAAAAAAAAACAACACAAAAATGACAGAGACATGCAGTGCAGGGAGAGACAGAAAACCCATTGGGCTTATTTAGAGCCTCCACCTAAATAATGTAATGCAATGTAAATTTTAAAAAGTTAGGCTATACAGATCAAATCATACATAAAATAATATGACTAGATGGCACACACAAAAATAATGCAAGTAAGTGTAGTTAAACTTTTTTGGTGTCACTTTGTTTTTTAAAATAATATCTTCACACAAGACATGCATTACTCTCTATATCGGGTATTTATCATGAGAGGTTATAGATATATGGTGGTTCAAATGACCAGTCATGGTCTTGCTAGTAGGTATGGAATTCTGGCCCTTCTAGTGTTAAGGAGAGCATAAAGTAACTGCGTCAGTGTCTTGTTGTAAAGGGGTGTCTGGCTGCAAGGTAAAGCTGTGAAAATATAGCATATACTGTAGGCGTTTTGGTGCTCCTATTTTTATGTGACTAAAATACATTTTGCTGCTTACCCTCTCCACATTTGCAAGAAACACCAATTTTACCTCACAGCTCTCATGTCATTCAAATGTTTCGTTTAGGATATGTCTGTTGAATGTGATTCACCAAAGTTGTAAAATGCTATTTTTACAGGTTATTTTTGCCATCATCAAGCAGCCCTATAAAGCACACATCAGATGTTTTCTCAGTCTCTCTCACACTTTACCTTGACTCTGTTCATTACAGATGGTCTCCTTTGGGGTGGGAGAGAATGACACCCTTGGCAGTATCCTGAGGTTGGAGTTCAGTGAGGCAGACACGACCAAACGCTGTGGTGAGGGCATCGGTGCAATGGGCACCTCTGTCACATACGTGGCGGGAACATACAGTGGCTTTGTTTTACTGGCCGCTCCAATCCTCCGCACCTGTCAAAGAACAAACACATTTCCAAATGCTTTTTCTGTTTTCTCCCACATAAATCCACTAAGTTCAACCGAGCGTCAAAAAACACAGCTGAGGCCTGAAGGCTGTGCGGAAATGTGTTGCGCTACAGTTCCTGTTACATCCAACAGAAGCAAGGAGGAAACCCACAACTTCTCTGTTGAAATACAGAGCTAATATTTTTTGACACAAGAATTAATGATCTCAATGGCTAAAGTCACCTTTTCAAATGTGTTTCAAATGTTAGTTTTAGTTTTAGTTTTTAGTTGAGACTTATTCAACAATAATATCCTTGGTAGGCAAAGCCTAATACAGCTTATTCCACTCTATTGCTGTCAAAAAACTGTAAGTGAGCCACATTGTTGCATTAAATGAAAAGTTCTTTCATTATGATGAACATCGATACTTAAGCTCAATTTAAGTGAATCCCACACACACATACAGTGGCGGACTCAAGGCACCAACTTTGTAGTATGTAAGGAAGCCTATAGTTTCCATAGTAGTCTAATAGTAATAGTAGTCATAATAGTCTCCATTTAAAGGGTACTCTTTTGTGCACTACATCAGGTTTTCTCCACTGAAATGGTACTTTAGGGACCCGTTTATCACATTTCCTTGCACACCATAGATGGCAGTTTATCATGTTTTGTTCCACCCGACCTCCCCAAAAACACCAGGGTGTAACACTGCTTTAAATACCTGCTTACACAGTAAATCCACAACTAAAAATAGTCCCCAACAAAAAACTATACAATGCCAAATCATTTTAGGGACTTACTTAGCTTTTCGTAAAAATTAAAGTTAGTATGTGTGACAAGTTTTTGAAGATTTACATTTTCAATAAGAGCACATGGTCTTGGGGCTTAGAGCCACAAACAAGGTAGGGAAGTCAGAAAGTATTGAAAGATGAATTGCATCGTTGGTTTTGGTCTTTAATCGGTATTTCTTGACAATAACATGCAGGATATTGTCAGCTTTGTTCTTTATTCTAAATTCAAACTCTGAAAACATTTTTCAAAAAATCTCTGGTTGCATTGATAGACTAACTATAAAAGAACTGCTTTCTCACCTGCCACCAGTCACTGTTGGTCTTTTTCAGAAGAATAAACCGTTCGCCCTCCCTGATGCAGACTTGCCGACCATCAGCACCACGGTAGTTGTAGTCATACTGGGCCTCAAGGACCACCGTGCCACTTGGGACCCCACACACTGTCATGCCCCTGGGGGTCACCACAGGCGTTGTAGTAGATTGCTGGTGCCCCACAGAACGCCGCCAAGTCCCAGACAGCATGGCTCTTTACACGATTCTGCTCAGCAAGCTTTTCTGGAAGCGTGCTGATGGCTGATATTGGTGATACTGGTCACGTAAGCACAGGGCAGGTGAGACTGTAGCCAGGCCAGTGCCATGTTCTGAAACAAAGAAAGAAAGGAGAGAGAGAGAGAGAAAGAGATTTCTGAAGCTGTCAGAGAACAATGAAAAACCGTACCTGGCTGTGTGAGGGTTCAAGGGAAAGAACATAAATCCTTTTCATGGTAAAAATGGAAATCTGGGTTAATCTGGGGAAAATCACCAACATGTATGATAACATATAGAAAACTAGAAAACTTTTTTAACATCACCTTGTGCTTTTGAAAAAATATGATGGGCAATTTTTTACCGTTGTCACTTTTCTGATATTATCAACCAAAACTGTTTTGCTTTCTGGTGAATTTTTTTATTAGAAGATACATACCGCTCTCACTTCTCAGAGTTGTGTGTATTTTCTCATCCAGTGTTAATTTAGTTTATTTCCAACAACACCAAACTTTTGCTTCGATCAATCAACTGAGAACATTATTTTCAGTTTAATAAATGATAAAACAATCTTTAGTCACAGCCAGGCCAGGGCAGGGACAGAAAAAAAAAAAAAACAGGCAGAGAGCAGGGCACCAGTGGCCGATGGGCATACAGTTTTTGAAGGGCATCAAGACCAAACAGAGGAGTTATGACAACCATGACCGTCATGACCAGCATGAAATTTCTGCACTGGTTGCAGCAAGGACTAATATATATATATATATATATATATATATATATGAAATAAATACTCTTCTAATGTGTCAAAAGTTGGGCAATTATTATCAACTATTTTCATTTTTCAACTATTTTCAATTTTATTCATTCATTAATTAATTATTTAAAATGTGAATTCAAATCTAAAAAGATATTTGCAATAATGATAATAATAAGGGAGCAAATCATCAAATTTAAGAAACTGGAATGAGTGAATCTGGTATTTTTCCATGATATATAACTTAGACAATTAATGCATTACCAAAAAAATTGGCTATTAATTTTCTGCAGATTAACCAGTCAATTAAGAGATTAATTATTTGAGAACTAAAAAGAGGTAATAACTGCTATTGCCAACATGTATAAATAAATAAAACACAATCACACAAAAAAAATCCACTTCAAATGTTTATGTAGTTGTAAGGCATGAGGATGAAATGTCACTGCAGCTATTTGCACACAACCACTTTTCTATTGTCCTTTCATCCTGGTAGAATTCAGGGACACGTGTGAGTGAATAACTTATGCGTTTGGAGGATGTAAGGAGCGCAGTATACCCAAAATAGCATCTGTCTCCCGCTCTCCACCTGAGCCAGCATCCCCAAGCTAAACCCCTGCTCTACCCAGCCAAGACCCGCTTACATAAGAGAACATCTAACTTTCTGCCAGACACATAGCAATACAGCCTCGCACGCACCCACTAACCCCCCCAAGCACACACTCACAGATACACACAACACAGAAACATCCCGAGGCGCCTAACAACAGTGCTTCATTCACGGTCAGGCCTAACCCATCTCAGCCTGGGTGAGAAGAGGAGAGACAGCAAACAAGGGAAAATTAATAGAGACATGCATGTTTACCGAGGACACAGGAGGACAGAGAGGAATCAGAAACTGTAAATGGACAACACAAACAAGAAGAAAAGGCTGGGAGATACCAAAGACAGTGCATAAAGAGCACATAGTCAGGATAAGATGGAAAAATAAAAAATAGAGGAACTGAGAAGCTGGATGGAGCTGTGAGCCCGGTGTAGGCCATGGGAGGGAGGGCAGGGTTCACTGGCTGAACCTTCATAATCCCACTGTTATTAAAGCACAGGAATGAATCTGTAACCCCCACCGCTACAGAGAATTACAGTAAAATCCCCCAGTACCAGCATATGGAGCTGAAGCACTGCCTGCCTGGCTAACAGTGGCACAGAGGAGCATTAAGGCACTTCATCAAAATGTTATGAATCTGAATAAAGACGTTCTTCATTGAGTACATATATATATGTAAAAAAAAAACACACTAGACAGACATCGGCTGAAGTCTCTTCTTTTAAATTAGTGATTAGCGGCTATAATAAAGTGGGACATCAAACAGTTGGCACAAGTCTGTCGTTGTGCTTGACAGAAAGTGTAAATACCAATATATCCCATACGATTAAAAGCAAAGGGATCCATGCCCCATAATCACTGAGAGAATCAGATGTACAGAAGAGTATTTACGGCATTTTTAGTGAGACTTTGTTTGTTACATGATTCTTAAATAATAATGTATGTGAAATTTGTGAATGCACGATTAAAAGTAAGACTATGTAAGTTTTGCTGAGTAGAGACCACATTTACGGGTTAATAATGCTTAAATGTAGTTTAAATGTTGCACAAGTAAAGTCATAAAGTCAGTGACCTGATTCAGTAATGTCAGTTATGCAGCAACAGCTTTCTTACACTTTATTCACATACTTCTTGGATAGTCCCATTTCCAGAATTGGGAAATCGTTCTTCCGTCTTTGGTGTGTTCATGAGATTTAAGTTGTAATATGGAAACAACATGGACACTACAAACACCAAATATAGCAAAACCTGAGAATATGAGTATTTCAAATTGAGAAAGAGTGTGTTTTATTGACTATGCATAAAATGTTTAATTTGTAGGAGGCAGATTTTTCCCCCAAAGTTACATAGTCACACTTTAAAGGTTCTGTATTTGATATTCAGAGAATGAATAGCAGCAAACCAGTATTTGCTATGTAAAGACATAGTTGAGTAATGGCATCCTGAGCAAAGAATGAAGTCGTGCTCCCTCTGTGTGTGCTGTAATTCAAGCTTCTCTATGGTTTGTTGTAGTAAGTCGTTCTGGTATTTAGTGCTGCTTATGGCACAGTTGGCTACTAGCTGCCTATTTAGTCTTCTCCATGTGAGAACCAAGTCCAGGGAACTCACATGCTCTAAATTTTGCATAAGACCTCTTCAAGCCTGTCTATGTCACACCCACAACTTGTTTTCATATTAAAAAAGTAAGCCTGATGAAGCACAGCTTCCACTGGCTCTTCCACTTGCAAAAAATGTTAAAATAAATGTCAAGATTTAAGTTGGTCCTCAGCCCAGTCCTCTGATGTGCAGCAAGCCTCTTCTACATTTTTTAAAATCCTCCTCCTCACTGTCTTCACTGGCAGTTTTGACTGTGACATGTCACTTACAGGACTGATCAGATCTGTCATGTATGTAGTCTGTACCTGTACATGTGAAACTGAATACACTACAGCTATCTCTGTGATGTTGTGCTATATGTTGATTCATTCATGTGTGTTTTTCTTGGTTGTGTGAAATAAAGAATGTGTGTGTAATGCAAGAAGAATATGTAAGCTGATCTTATCTAAATTAAATGCCACTGTGGCTTTGATTGGAGATCAAGTGCTATGACATTTTCTATTGAGCTGAACTAGAATAATAATTTTGATGCTTAAAGTGTTCAAAACACTCTTCTAAGAACTGCCGTTGAACTCAGGAGGGACAGAGGCAAAAGTAAGAGGTGCAAGGCAAGCAAGCAAACAGGAAGCTACATACACATCAAGGTTCACCGCAGTTTTGTTCATATCCTCTCCACCTGACGTGTAACGTGTCAAGCAGATGAGTTACAGCCTGTAAATGCTGACAGCCAACAGAGTCTGTTGTGCTTAAACATAGCGATGCTGAGTTGTTCTGTTGCTCCATCTAACTGCTGCGCAGCTTTGTGAGTAGCATTAATTACTACCAAGCTGAGCTGTGAAGTAGAGCGTAGTTATTGTTTTTGGCTTAACAATCCTGCTGCATGGCTTCAGTAAAGTTTAATTTAGTATTTAGATGAGCAGGAAAGAATACGATAATACTCTGTGTTTAAAGAATACATACAGCGGTGCAGATCATACGACCTGTCCATGCTTTTTATCATGAGTTCCTTTCCCTGCACACACAGGAAGAGCTCTTCTGATACTGCTGCACACCTGTTTGCCTTTTCCTGTCTCTCGAAACACAGAACCAATCTATGATATCCAGCTTCTGTGGGGCTTTCTCTAACCTAATATTCCTTTATATGGTTTCAGGACTACCTGTCTCTAAGATAGCAATAGGGTTGGGTATCTTTTGGGATTCTTCCATTACCAGTCCAACAACGATACTTTTAAAAAGATACCGGTGCCTACACTGTGCCTAAACTGATACTTCAGAACAATAAAGCACAAAACAATTAATGACACTCAAGAACGGTGTTTTTATTGCAATGGCAAATTTAAACTTCAAATTGTTAGTGTGTTCTTAACAGTTTAAAGAACACTTAGTTGCATCTTGTATTAAAAGGTTGGGTGGCCATGCTCCAAGACAAGACAGACGTGGGTTTCTATTTATTTAAAAAGCCCAAAATGTCTTTATATATCTCTTTTATATTAAACTGGTCCCACAGTCATAATTCAACTGATTCAAGTGACTGGCTATGCTTGGAGTCCTGTGTGTAAGCAGAGGAATATGAGAAAAGCTGCTTTCCGTTTTTGTGCTGCACGAAAACATTTTACAATACACATTAAAACTTTAATTTAAAACCATGATTACAAACTACGCCGTTCTTGAATGAAGCTGTTTCTGTTTGTTTTCCTCATTAATTAATTACTGTTTTATTCTGTTTAAACTGTACTTTCAAAATCATGTGTAAACGAGGGCATTCCCCTTAATTATCTTCGATATTTTAATATGTTGAATTAATGAATGAATTTGATGAGCTAGGGTTCTATCCTCAATTCACTCACCAGCACAGGTGCAAATGTCCTTCACAGGCACAGGAGGCTATATTGTGTGCAAATTAGGCTGTTACAGCAGGGTTAAAGTCCCTGGTTGTATTATTTAGAGTTTGGGCACTTTAACGATGTTCCCAAAGGACAACAGCTCAGACGGCTTGCTAAATGGAGACAGGATAAGTCAGAAATGGTGCAATCCTTCCTCACTCCATGACTCAAGCTTTTAATTATAGTTCTTGTGTCTGATTCATAACCTAAATGGCTATTTGACTATGGACAAACAAAAATGCTGGAATTATTTTCACCATAAATAGCAAAACCCAAATTACTCCACGGTGAAGAGGGGATGAAAATGAAGAAAACAAACTGTGAGGATAATAAATTAGGATCTACAAAAGGAAAAATGAGGCCAGACTGTTTCCATTTGCAGGTCAGATGGCAGTGGAGAGGGTACTGGCGTCATACACCCAAACATACAGAGAGGCCCATATGGTGTCAGAGACAGACACAGGCACCCTGTCACGGCTGTTGAGAGGCAACAATCATTTGTGCCAAGGGCTGAGGGCACAGGGCTTATGTTGTGGTGTCAACAACACAAATAGGGAGATGAATGGGAAACCAATGAGGGAAGGAATCATGAAGAATAGGAATGGAAAGAAAGGGAAGCAAAAAAGACGAAGTTGGAAAAAACTCAGAGAGAATGCTACATTTTAGTTGACTGTCTGGCTTCGCTTGAGTGCTTCACTCCAACTCAGACTGTGTGTGCACGAAAGTCAGACTGAGGCGAAGAAATGGAGACAATTTGTGCATGCATGCAAGAGAGACAGAGAGAGAGAGCAACTCACCATGGTCCTGAAGTGAGAGTTTCTTGTCAACAAGGTCAGCAGCTCACTCTGCAGTCAAACCCATGCATGCAAACCCATGGATAAACCCTACAAACAAAACAAAAAAACATGAGACATGTTAAAAATATTAAAATTTTATATCAACTG
Organism: Plectropomus leopardus; assembly: GCF_026936395.1. Lineage (NCBI taxonomy): Eukaryota > Metazoa > Chordata > Actinopteri > Perciformes > Serranidae > Plectropomus > Plectropomus leopardus. Next base: position 24,719,458 of record NC_142177.1, read on the forward strand.
CTGACCTGACAAGGATTAGAGAGCAAACAGAGAGGGGTTATAAAAAACGTGGGGCAGAAAGCCACTTAAATGGACTCAAGCTACAGTAGCAGTTCCCTCTTGCAGAAAAAAATCTCCACACCATCTCTCTCTCTAATGCACACACGCGCGCACAAACACACACACACAGTTAATCCAATGCAGCTCAATGATCCTGCCTCCACTCACTGAACCCCTGCTAACCCTACCTTCCCCCAGCATTTTACCCGAGAGATAAAAACAGAGGAAGTGACAGAGAGAGCGTCAGCTGGCTGTTACCCATTCATGCAAATAAACCATTTTTGAACTTGAGAAAGAGGAACAGAAAAAGAGTGAGAGAGGTCCTGTGTGTTGACCACACCAATGCAACCAGCATGCCAGTTTATTGATTGAGCTATTGATCCATACGCAGAGCTGGCTGGCCGACAGTGTCACTGGGCATCAGAGAGCCATCACACAGTTTCACCACATGGATGTTAGCAGTGAGGGCATTATGTTCACCTAAATAATCTGAGGTTTTATTTATTTACTTTCAAAGGGATATACGTTTAAATACAGCCAGACAGAATCATCAGCCACCAGCATTTCACATTTTCAGTCCAATCAACAATCCTGAAAGTCCACTAGATTAAGTACTTATGGATTATCGGCCCTCCTGCTGGTTTTTCATGTTTTAATCAACCATTTTCTAAAGCATACATCAATTTTTAGATTTAATCCCCAAATTTCAGGCAGTTATGGTTCTCAGCTCTTGCCACCATGTTTGAAAATCCACTTGAAAACTTGTTTGAGATTGATAATCCATCACAGTGAACATTTAGTTTCTTAAAAGCTTTAAGATCCCTTCCAGATGTGTTTATATACAGACGGATACTTTGCTTTTGAATAATTATTTGTTTTTTTACTAGGGCTGGGTATAGGGACTTATCAACAAAAATAACCCAGTAGCAAGTAGTATTGAAATGTTTCCAATAAAACGATGCCTGCATTTGGTTCTTTTTGCATCATGGGTCTGGTCCTGGACCCTGCCCAATTTCCTGCTGAATCAGTAAACCCTCTCAGGAACCACTCTCCTGATGGCACCGTCAGTTTAATATCTGCTCAGTTAACAAGAGCTAACACGGCAGCAGCTGACTTCAAACAATGATTCTGTTGTGAAACCTGTTAATAACCGTGAGGGAATATTAGCCGTGTGATGCTAACAGTTAGCCTTGTTACTTCGTCCCCAGCATGGAGCTCACACTCCCGCAGCAGCAGTAACAACACATACAGTCTGTGGTGTGATGACTTTTTTTTTTTTACTTTTAGCTTTTTGGCTTTATTTCATAGGATAGCTTAAGCAAGAAAGGGGGAGAGAGGGATTGACATGCAGTAAAGGGCTACAGGTTGCAGTCAAACCTAAGGCCGCTGCAGCGAGGACACAGTCTCAGTACATGAGGCGTCCACTGTACAAGGTCACACGATGGGTATCGGATGAAGTACTTTATTGGTATTGGTATCACATTAAGGATACTGGTATCGTAATCACCCAACCCTAGCTTCTACACAAAAAGTTTAATAAGCTAATTTAAAAAATCTTAAAATTAGATCTATTCCTTCTTTGTCATTAAAAAAATCTGCATGAAAATGTTCATTTCAGAAGTTTAACACAACAATATGTCTCCTAATTTACTGAAAGGTCCATTTCAGGGCTGGAAATTATCTTTTTTTGTCCACCTGCCACTGTGGCTGCTGGACCCCAAAATCTACCGGCCACTTAACAGATAACCAGTTTTATTTTGGCCAGTGAGTGAAGCAAATCTAGCAGCCACTTGCATATTTGACCAACATTTGGCTGGTGGCTGGTGCTAATTTCCAACCTTGGTCCTTTTTCAGCAATCTCAGAACCCATGGGTTATTGGTCCGATGACAATATAGCTTCTGGGGGCAACAGCCAATACTTCAGGTGGTACTTCAGGGGTTCAGGTGTAAACAGCAGATACTGGATTGGCCAATCTTAATCAACAGATACAGTAAATGATTATGAATGCAGATATGAAAATGAATGCATTCCACCTCTTATGATCCACACACGGACTGTTTACCTGCTGATTCTGCATCCATATGCAAATATGTTTATAGATATTACATTTTAAGTGTTTGTGATGGAGGTTTCATATTTCCACGTCACACTTCTCACAAACTCACGCTTTGCATACAAGTGAAACCCAGATTTAAGGTGAATTCACTGAAACTTCGGGGCACAGAGGTGCAGTGGTATCTTGGATGATTCGGGGTGTGGGTGCCAATCTGTGCATAGTTTGCATGCTCCAGTGTGGGTTTTCTGCGGGTTCTCTGGCTTCCTCCCAAAGAGTAAAAAGAGTAAAAACATGCAGGTTAATTGGTGACTACAAATTGTCTGTAGGTGTGAAGGTGTGTGTGCCCGCCGTGCCCACCCCCCCTTAAAAGGATATCAAAGTGAAGTCATAATGAGCAACATTTTTTTAGTGTGGGGAACTTAAATCTTTTTGTCAAAGTAGCATTATCAACATATTGTGCCAGAGTTGTGAACAACCTTCTTTCTTGGAGTGTTCAAGGGCACACTGAGAACTAAGGGAGGTATAAAAACATATGGTATGCTCTGGGAAAAGCATCAGTGTTGTCAATATGTAGTTTATAAGCAAAGGCATGCATGCAAAAACACCTTAAGATAATGTTATCATGACACCCTTGAAGACACCCTGAGGGTGGAGGACACTGTGAGAGAGAGACGATGAATGCAAATTACCATGTAATAAATTATATGGTTTGGGGGAAGAAACAAGCAGATGATGTTTAGAAAGCATTTACAAAGCCGAGTAAGGACACAGAGCACCTGCTGTGATGATGCCAGAAAAGGACAGCACCACAAGCTTCATGAATAAAATGAGAAAGGAGTCGCGGTGTTTCCCTGCAGCTCCATATCATACTGAATATCCAGTAAGTGCTCCAAATAGCTCATGCTTCAACCCAAAGACAAGGGAGTTTAGCCCCCACAGAGATTGTTTAAGATCGCGGGGCTGATCGTCACACAGCAGGACAGGAGTGGACTGAAGGATGTCGGTGGAAAGTTTGGTGTCATATCATATCCATATTCATTCCATACGTTTGAAGTGGAAAGAGGGCAGCTTTAATAATCATGGCTACATGGTCTTCAAAGAGAGATGAGACATGGGGAAGAGGAGTATAGAGTGAATGAGGAACTTCAAAGGGCTTTTGCGTGCACTCCCACATCCGTATACACAGAGCAAACACACACACACACACACGTACGCACTTAGACTGTACTGTATTTACATATTATGAATGTCTATAACCAAAGGGTTCAGAGGAAAATAACAGAGAAGTTGCTCCACATGATACACAATGATCTGCAACTTTAATCACCACAAAAAAAAGCTAACAGGACTGCTGATTTAATATCTGTGTCAGCCTAGTTCTTTACAGTGACATGAGCCATGCAGCCTGTGCATGATCTCTATTGTTACCTCCACCAAGGAGTTTCATGTTTTGGTTTGTTTGTTTTTCAGCAGGATTATGGAACAACATATGAACTGATTTTCATGAACCTTGGTAGAAGGATGTAGCATGGGCCAATGAAGATCCCATGAAAAACACATTTTTTTTATATCTTTTATTAAAACTGTAAAAGAGCCATTCTCATGAAAATAAGCATCCACAGTTGAAGCCAGGTAACCGTGTGTGAGGTGAAGCATTGCATCATGTATGTATCCACATCATTACGGGTAAAAGGTGTTGTAACACAGCAGTATATCTTGGATTAAGCACAGAAGTGCCTTGAAACTTTCCCTAAAATCAATGCTATACCACACCATGAGATACAACACTAAACTACACCTGAAACAGATTAAATGATCACAAAGAGTGAAATCTTTGATTCTGACAGCTCAACTTATTTTTAGGAATTGGCAATCAACAATGATATATGATTGTGCCATTTAACAGAGCTGTTTATTTTAGTTTTTATTAGAATAAAAGAGCTAAGCAAGCTTGTCTAATGTAGAGAACTTGATGCTTGCAAATAGTGAGTTAAAAAAACAGCACTATATGCTTCAACGTTAGTTTTTATATAGTAAGAGACAGGTTATGTTAAGGATCACTCCATTGCATCAATGAACCATGATATCAGGCCCGTGCAAAAAAACATCCTGGACACAGAAACGGTGAAAAACAGTTGAACAGTACAGTTCCACAATGCAGTACTACACAGTTTTCAGTCTTGTCTTTTCTAACATGTATAATGTGTAAAGAAAAAATAAATTTGATTCTACTTTAACCAGACTTTTAAGTGTGGTGGCTGCCCCTAAAAGTCAAATCAAATTTTACCCCAAATAACTCTTATATGTCATGCTTTACAATATATACAACACAAGACACACTATCATTTAGGGCTACAACTAGCAATTACTTTCATTATCAATTACCCTAATTATTTTCTTGATAATCGATTAAATGTTTTGTCAAAAAAAAAAAAAAAAGCGAAACATGCCCTGTGCAATTTCCCAGAGCCTCAAGCAGATGTCTTCCAACGGTATGTTTTATACGACCAACTGTCGAAAACAGTCAGTGTTTGATATTTTTGCTTAAAAAATTACAATAATTCAATAATCAAAATAGTTGGCGCCTAAATTTCTGTTGATTGATTTATCGACTAATCGCTGCAGCTCTACAATCCTTAGATCCTCAATTTGGACAAAAAACTATACTAGAAAAAAATTTAAAAAAAACGTTTTCCTGATATTAATCAATTAACAAATGAAAACATTTAGCCTGACATCAATCCACTCTCAGCAGTTCTGCTGAGGACAGCCATGTGAAGGAGCGTTCACTTTGTCTGTGGATGTACAGAACTACTAGTGCTGATGTCTCTCTCTCCATATGAGACACATGCCTCAAGCCAAAACAGCCTTTCATCCTCCCAAAGCCATGCATTATTGATGATCAGACCAGAGAGAGAGACACTGAAACACACACTGCTTTTCCCAGTGTGACAGCTCGCTGCCTGTGTGAACGTGTATATGAATCCATTCCTCTGTGTGTGTGTGCATGTGTGCATGTGTGCGTGTGTGTGTGTGTGTGTGTGTGAGACTAAACAGGTGGGCTGGATTCCTTCAGTGATTAGCTGTGTAAATTGTCAGACAGCCAATCAGAGCGAGATGATGACAGAAAAGCAGCCATTGGCTCATGCTCTCCGCTGTCATCATGACAACAACCTCTGTGACCAACTACCATCTCCAGTGTCTCCAGTATGTGTGTTATTTGTTTCTTGTTGCACATAACAACATCTCATATGTGTGATGCCATCATATCAAGCGTTTGCTGACGCAACACTTGTGTTTACAATGAACCCTGCAGCCTGAATCGACATGTAGCAAACTTCTTCAGAGAGAATTCACTCGTATAATATTCAAGTTCCCATTTCCCCAATTTGAATATAAACAACAACCACACAGACCAGCGTTTCCCAGTTAAGGAAAGTAGTGCAGGATTGCTAAAGGGGCATTTTAAACTCTTGAAAGAAATGATTATAATTCAAGCATTACATTTTTTAATTAGTTTATGCATTTTATATTTAAAAAAAAAATGGGAGGTGAAAAATATGCTGCTAGTATACTTCTAGTTAAAGACTAATATGCTTATTTTCAGCAAGAGAAACAAGCTTGTGAAAAATGCTTGTTATTTCAAGCTGCTATTATGATGTAAAAGAGACACAGCATAAAAGATGCCGGCTTTTGTTTTTGAAATAGAACTGAGGTATAAATCAACGTATTGCTTTCAAAGATGATCGTCATGAATATATTACTTATACATCACAGGCTAAGCTATCTTTTTTGCTCAGTCAATTAATCTGTCAATAACACTTCAAAATCTGACAAGTTTATCTCACTTCAAAACATCTAGAAAACAATTTCCCTTGAAAAAGGTAAGCATATATAACTAATCTTAAGATATGTTTACTTTATACGTCATAACTTTATCTTTACTTTATATGTAAACATAATTTCAGATTAATTGTGGTTTACCTTTTTCAAGGCAATCAGTTTCTTAGATTTTTTTAAAGGAAGATTAAATTGTCTGATTTACAGTGTTTTTAATAGCCAATTAAATTTTTGCTAAAAGTATCAAAAATAAAGATTGTAATTATTTCAAAGACCCAAATTGCTCATTTGTCCTATAAATGGTCTTAAACCTAAAGCCATATTAAAAAAAATACTTAAAATAATCAGTGATTGTCAAACGTTTTGGCATTTTTTTCTGTCAGCCTAGTACTTATTTCAGCATCAAAAGGAGTGTTTGATTAATTTAAGACCTTGTCCTTCGTGCACTACTAAAAAATAAGTAAGATTAAAGTTGCAAAAATATGGATTTTGCAGCGTATAGATTTTTGTCAGCAGCAGTCAAACAGAATAAGGAATGTTGTAAATATTTATTCTATGTAATATAAACTGAAATAAACAATAATCATGTTTTCACATTCAAATTTACAGTTGTTAACTTTTTATCATATTTTCTGAATATGAGACAGATGAAAAAATCATGTTACTCCTCCATCTTATGCTGTCTTTAATGGCATTTTCTTAAATCTACCACAACCAATCAGATCCACAGAGTCTGCATCTTAATGTGGACACAACATGGATGCTACAAAGAAGATGTCTTTCTCTTTATTTCGCAGAGCGTTTAACGTTCCAGGTAAGTTTTATATTGCTATCCAAATATGGTGAGCTTTATATGAAAAATTGATTTTGTCCCAGACTTGTTGCTGCACCAGCGCATTTCCTATAATCACTAAATATTGCTTTACCTGACCAACGCTAATAAATAACTTATCTAATTGATCTAGCTCACTCTGTATGGACAACAAGTAACGGTTACAACCTAATACCATATACAAATTACAAGTGATTAAAAACTGAAATGCCCGAATTAATAAAAACTTTCTTTACATCAACCAAACTTCTCCTTTTGTCCACAGTATTTTTGCGTATTATGACATCAACTTGGCTAATTGTGTACTAGGCTTGGGTGGCATGTAATTTTTCATATCTTACTGAAATTATTATTAGCATATGATGGTATACGTGTGCGGTGTTAAGATTTTAAAAAATATGCTGTTATTCTCTCTCTGCTGTTGCTTGCCACCAGCTGTTTACAGTCCTGTAACAGTCCCTCCACCACTAGGTTTTAGATCTTTCAGCTCAGCTTCCTGTTCCACCAGTAGCGACCGGAGACAGAGCACTGGTGGTACATGCTGTGCACTACATACAGTGAGTTTAATAAAAAAGAGGAGTGCTTGTATATATGACAGTATTGAAAGAATACTTGCTAAATTTTCTGGTATACTATAATACTGTGATACCCCCCAAGCCTACTGTGTACCAGAATTTTCCATGACTTTCACAGTTGCTGTACCAATAGGCGGGGTTTTTTTACAAGAATTTTTTTTTCCTGTGGGGCACTCATTTTTCAGACACCACATGACTGCAGGGAAGGTCAATCACTGCTCATGAACTGCAGTCAAACTGGGCAGCAATGATGTTAACAGAAACATATCTTAATGTACTGTTAAATTTTAAAATTAGAAAGTTTGTGACCCAGCTGGCAGGCAGTGCTTTGTTTCAGCTGTTTCAGACATGGTGGCCAGGTCACAAACTTTCTCATTTTAAAGCTAAACACTTATGTTTCTGAAAACAATTGAGGTGAGAGACAGGCAATGCAGTGACATAATCTTAATTTATAATTGATCAGTGCTGTCTTGTTTGAGAGTTTGAGTTCAACAGCACTGACAAGATTGACAGCTGCATCAAATCTGATTATCTGTTTTAATTAATATGCAGTAATGCCATCAGAAGGACCACATCAAGGCAGAGGAATATGATTTTTCCCCAGATTATGTTTCTCATGTACTACTGTGTGCTGTCAGCAAACAGGACTAAAACATATTTTTATAAAAGTTACCGACCGTAGCTTTAAGCTTATGTTTGATCAACATGTTGCTTATACTTACATACCATTGGTCAACTGATGGCAAACACACAGCGTATTCCTCTTTTCACCATATTCCCAGAATATTCTTCAACTGAAGAAAATAAAATGTCACACAGAAGTCAAAAAGGATCTTTTGGAGAATAACAACATAGAGCTTCGCTCTCTGACTGGGCTTGGTGGGTTGCTGCTGAGCCTGTGGGAATGTGCGGAACATTGATGTTTCTAATGAAGAGCGCTGAGCTCCATTGATCCACCGGGGATGAGAGTGAGCTGTCAAAAGCTATCAGGCAAGTCAAAGACCCACTTTCAGCCCCGTGCAGCTGAAGTGAGCACGATACTGTTGGGGCACAAGGAAGAGCAGCTAAACCTCCCAAGGCAAACACTATAAAGAAGAGGCACACATGCAGACACGCCTTTGATGCCTTCACAGGGTTAAAGGGGGTTATTTGTTCAATATAGGCGCCCTACACAAATAACAATAATGGGTTAGGATGTGTCAGACATTGGAGGGATGTTTACATGGTGCTTTCGGGTCTGTTAATATTTGGCAAAATTTGTTTTTCTCAGAGCAACTTTCCTTCCAGTGTCTCTTAAATTCACCTGGTATGGGTATGCAGGGGTGCTGCAGCTAAAAAATACTTTAAACAATTTAAGAGAGTCAAAGATAGCACCTTCAAATGTCTTTTTTATCCAACCAAGAGTCCAAATCCCCAAAATATCCAGCTTACAATAATATATGATCAAGAAAAGCCTCAAATTCTCACACTTTAGAAGCAGAAACCAGAGAATATGAAGCATTTACTACTTCTGATTGGTAATTCTTTTTCACTTATTTTCTTTTTTATATATGGGATATAAAGTGACAGATGATACACAAGTGTAAATAACTGGGAAGCAAACCCACATGTCTTTAATTGTCCCCCACCTATCTGTTTATAATCAATGTTGCAAAAAATTGTGTTAAATACTCAGGACCTACTCTTCTAATCTAATCTTCTAATCTTATTTTCAAGACTATTCCTGCTTAAAAACGACTGAAATAATTAAACCACTAAATATTTGCCATCCATTTTTAATAGATGTTAATTTCTAACACTACTGACTGAACATTTTAGCTCTGATGCAAACTTTGTTTCAATTCAAAGTATTTTAAACAACCATGCTAGATCATTATAATTGGTGTTTCAGCCCTCTCTGACAATAATATTAACCATCTTCTCAGTTTCTGTTTTTCGTGGCATACCTTTGCATAGTGCACGCTTCTGAAAGCACTAATCATTGCATAGATAGTGAAAGTAAATGCGGGATTAAAATAGATTAAAACAGCACACAGATGTGAGTGTAGCTGGAGCTACTGTACTGTACAGTAGCTGTGACCCGGTAAGCTGCTTTATTATAGACAGACAATACAGTGCAGTGAGTAAATAGGAGACCAAGTTTAGGCACTAAAAACTACAGACTCCAGAATGACCACAAAGTCAAATCACCCCCTCTCTAAAACAGTTTTGACAAAAACTCATTTTATTCATTGCAGGATTGTTTTAGACTTCAGTAGTTTTATTTACATACTGATATATTTAATGAGTAAAAATGTATGTTTTAAATGTAACATAATTCTCATATAATCTGTTGAGCCCCCCCTTGCTCTTGAAAGTATGTCATGTGACAAGTTTGGGTCATGAGAATGTTTTCCTGACATAGAAATGGGGTCAGAGAGGGTTGAGAAACTCCAGTAAGACCAGATTTCATCGACAGAAAGTTTAAAATGATGACAAGTAAAGTAGGGTTGTAAAAAAAAATACATAGATACCCATGAGTATAATGATACTTTGTTTTGTGATACTGTATCAGTTCTCAAAAATTCATCAACTTTGAATCGTTTGCAATTTTTTACTTTCTTAATTTGTTTACCTAAAGAATCTTGCACCTATATTTCATTTTTTATTGATATAAGCAAATGTTAATTCCTTTGCACAAAAAGTAGTAAAGGTAAACTTCTTTATGCATATGAGGGTTTATTCTTTATACTATGACAGTTTTCCTAAAGTTAGATTTTTTTAAAAATTGCCATTTATAAACTTGCTAACATTACTTGCTCACAATATATCTATTGTAACTAGAGTTTGGCGAAATGTGGAGATTCAAATATCACAATGTTTTTACCAAATATTCAGTATTGATATTTTGATGATATCTGGTTGACTTTTGCTGCTTTCACAAAATGTATTTACGCAATTATATTTCCATAAATAATCATCATTAATGTGAATATAATGACTAAGTGGGTAAGGGAAAATCATAGAACAGCTAGAATAGTATGGTAAGTTCAGAAAATTACATCAATTTACTGAAATGCAGCCTTTAAAACCAGGAAAAGACAACATTTACAGCACAGCAACATCCAAAAAATATATCTAGTCTCATATGACCATATCGATACACTATGGACTAATTTTATCCCTGTATTGTGATATGTATCAAATCACCAGATTCTTGCCAAGACAACAATAAAATGAAGAACCTTCATCTGATAAATGCAGTCTAAATGAGTCAAATAAGTAGGCTACATGAATTTAAAAAAAAAAAAATCCATCTGCCAGATGAGTAAGTTTAAGGATCAAGCCTGCACGCAGAAACACAGTTGCATTGTGACCATCATTAAGTCTGTACAGTACAAATCAGATAAGTCACATGAGGTTTTGTTGTACTTTCTGATGCTATTGTATAATTCTCCACAGCTGACAACATGCATGCAAGCAGACAAACTTCTCAAACCAGATCGACCACACGACTTGCTAAAATATCCCCAAACAGCAGAATAATCTGACTATAGCAACACACTGCAACGTGAAAGTCCCTCAATCTGTCTTTGACACTACACCCACACCAGCAGTCTGTGAAGCACGCCAGCAATTACAGCGAACTTGTAACCCTCCTGCTAATACTGCACATGGTAAAGGGCACTTTTAATCAGCAAAAGTTGCAACTGGAGAATAATCTTCCAAGCCTGTGTCGTCACAGACTGGCGAAAAGGGGAGCAAATCTCCTGCTTTGCATGGACTTAGGAAAGATTATAAAACAGCAAAAATGCAATGCGTCAAACTGTTTCCATCACACCCTGTGGTTAACCTGTCCATGCACTTTCTGAGAAGCATGTAAGGGCTTTAACTTGCTCGCAGTAGCATGCAAATATTTCTGCACGACAAAAGGTCTGTCATATGCTGAGTGATGAGATCGGCAGTTCTTATCATTGTGACATTTAATGACTGGGAAGTGGAGATGACCAAAATTAGGTTATGGAGTCAGCAATACAGTGGTGATGAAATATGTGAGATTGCAGCATCCTCTGAAGGACAAGGTGTACATTAATGAAAAAAAGACATAAATGCATTAGATGTTAGAAAGCCTGTTTATATGTGGAGGGGTTTACCAGGAAACTCTAAAAAGTGGAAAGTGCTCTTGAATGCTTGATTTAAGTGGTGTTTTAAGTGCATGTTGGGTTTGTAGCACTTTGTGGCTCTTGTGCAGCTGAGTTTAAGCGGCTTTGACAGCAGAGGCTACACGTGGTTTGACACTCTGATGTGGAAAAATAAGTTGTTTTGGAAAATTCTGCTTTCTAATTTAGTAATTGCTAAATGCATGACCTATTTGTGGAGGCGGGATGAATGTATGTTGCTACATATCAGAGGAGCTGCAACATATTTTACTCACACTTTACAGTAAATGGTTAAATACTGATATTATGTGTATGTATTTATTGTTATTTTATCCAGTGATCTAAATTTATCTTTAAAATGAATCAGCGTCAAATTTATTTCAAAGTGCATAGTCAACTTCTATATATGTACAGAATGGTGATAATCAAGTTAAAAGGGCATTTAAGCCATGAAATATGTTGTGACAACCGTATTCATACTGATAGGAGCTGCATCTGAATGACTGAATATAAGACTTTTTTTACACCAGATGTGGCACATGATAAAAAAAAAAATACTGTGATTTAACGACTTGAAAAGTACTTACTTGAAAAATCTGCATCATATTTCAGTATATTATTATCATTACTATTATCATTATATAAAATAAATAGCATACATACATTCCACAGTTTCTGGTGATGATAAATGGTGATTTTGATTTTGGTGAATGAGTGATTTGGGTTTTGTTTTTTTTAAGTCAACATGCCTTTAAAACTCACTTGTGGGTATTGGGGTTCTGAGGGCATTTAAAATAAATACAACCATTAAAAGTTGCATGTCCCTCTCTGAAGCCAAATAAATAGCGTACAGTCCCTTACTTAAAAACAAAACACAGTTTACAGTAGTTGCACACACCACAGTGGATTAAAATACCGACGGTGAGTGGACAACACAAGCGTTTTACCTTACAGGAAGCATATCCTTCAATTCAGTGATATTTCACAGCATAAAACGAGTTGTCTGACCAAACAATTTCGCAAAAAAAATCTTCTCTTTGCATTTTAAGGACACAACATCACTCACCTGGCGGCGCGATGACAGCTCAATTGAGTTTCTTTGGGGTGAACAGCAGAGAGAGCAGGAGTTGCGCCAGGTCTCGTGGGAGGAATGAAAATATTAAAAACTTCACATTAGTTAATTAAACGAAAGCACGGAGAAACTCCGCCGTGCACTTTTACAAATTATCAGTCATACATAGACACTAAATAGCCCTGTGCAGCCCATTATGATACATCCTCCTGGCGCTTTAAGCGGATGAAAAATAGCTCGCGCTGTGTGTGCGTTTGGTGGTTTAAGATTGGCTACAAGCGCGCGATATGATTTTACACAGAGCCAATAAGATTACATGTGGCGCTGTGGTGCGCTTATTTGATTATACAGCGTCGCCCGGAATATGATGTTTACCACGACGGACGAATCCCGCCCGGCTGTGCTACTTTGGAATAAAAACCAAGCAGCTCTCATTCATGCTAAAGTTAGGCTATGGGAAATTGTTTATGGGAGTTGTAGTCCATTTGAGAGACAGCTGGCGTTTCTGTAAACGCCGCAGACACCACAAAAAACTACATCTCCGCCATTTGTAAAAGGGCCAGTGCTTCTTGCATCAGCGTGTGTGGACCACACTTACCGGTAAAGTTACTGCCAGCAGCTACGTGTCTTGTTTTAAAGTTAAAGTATTTATTGCGACCATCAAAGCCAGTCATCGGTCCCGATCAAAGCGGAGTAACGTTACCAACGGCCAGATGAAGCTGTTCGTCAGTGAAGGCAACCCGCACTGCCTGAAGGTGTTAGCAGCGTTAGAAGTGACTGGAGTTCAGTGTGACGTCCAGTATGTCAACCACGAAGGTAAGACAGCATGGCTAGCTTTACATAACACCGTAACTCTAAGCGTACCTGCGGCTGATCACTGCTAACTTATAATTATTATGTGGTTTAGCCAAGTTTAAGTTGAGTTTGTGGTGTAACTGACGGTTTTAACTGTGGAATAGCAGGCTAACGTTAGCTGCAGTCCCGATCAAGTGCTAACTGTCAACTGTCATTCACTGATTGACAACTTCAACATCTGAGAAGCAGCTAGAAAACTCCCAGCCTACTGTACATCACTGCTTTGTTTGTCTTGTTTTAGTACTGTTTGTCAGTGCAGCCTCATATAGCCTTTGTTAAGCAGTGCATACAGGTGTTGGGCTTTTACCTGTGCAGTATGCAACCTGTCATGACTGGAACAGTCCCTGGTTAAAGGAGATCTACACACAATCACAAAGTTATTTCCATCATCTAAAACAGTAAGATAATATTTGTTAACGTGAGCAACTCTCCCCCAAACCTCCGAACTAGAGTGCTAAACTCCAATTTGTGATACCAAAGGGTATTTATTAAGTCTGGAATAGGGTTGCAATGATGTATCACTATCAAGATATAATGTTGTATATATAATACAGTATTAAAAATACATATATATTATTTTAGTTATTTTCAAAAAGTTTCAAGTACAGTAATAAAATGTTTGTTTAACTTTAAAAAAGTCCGTCTATTTTCAGTCTTTTAAGAGTAATTTTAACTGATAGTAATAATTATTCTGTGATATCATGATACCACAACATGCAATATTTTCTGAGATTGTTATTGCACCATAAAAATCTGATATTGTTGCAGCCCTGATATAGCTCCATAGACAGTGAATAGTGAAAGATGTTTTAGACGGCACTGTTACCCTTTTCCACTTCCTGCACCTAATTTTGAACCATTTAGAGCATTTTGACCAAAAATAAATTGGTTTAGAATCAGAAAAGTTGGTTCACAGCTGGAACCAAAAAAATATATTAATATAATATATTAATATATATAATATATTTCTTGCAAACTGTGACAACATCAGTGAGCATGTAACATTTCATTAGAAAGAGGATGGAGAAGGCAAAAATGGAGAAGTCAAGTTAGAAACCATCAGACAAAACATAGTGTTCAGTGGTCTCATTAAAAGCTGATAATTAATTATGTAATCCCCAATTTTTCTGCTACCACTTACTTCTTTTGTGCATTACGCAACATCCAACCTTGAAGACATACCCATGATTACAATCGTTCTGGGTGAACCAATGGAGATGCGTGCTGGTTTGCCATATAGCAACAAGGTTCAGAGAATCCTGAATGAAACCGGAGGTCAAAAATACGCTCCAAAATTTAATGAATCCTTCATTGGCCCATGCTACACCCAAGTTAGTAATGAAGGACCTGAAAAGTTGTTCGACCAATAAAAAGAGGCTGTCTTCTTTGCAGAAAAGAAAAAGCCAACATGAATAAAATTTAAGTCGGCCTTCATAATTTAGCCATCTAAGCCATGTTGGAACATATATTGTCAATGACAAAAGTCTGCAAAATGATCTTCATATTAATTTCAAACCAATTACTCACCCTCTTTGGGATGGGGATCCATTTACAATCATGTGACTAATCTCTGACCAACAGTTAAAGATGTTTTCCAGAGAGAGTCTGTAATAATGCAAGTAGTCCTCCTTAGGCTCAGTTCAACAATTACTAAAACAGTCTATAGTTCAGGCACAGAAAATGGATGAAGTATTGGCTTGATATACTCGCTACTGAAACTTGGCGTATTTCCCACTGGACTGATTCATTGTCGAGTGGAGTTTTGTCGAGATGCTGCTCTGTAAAGGAATTAGATTCTAATTAAATGGCGATACAACGCTAGTGCTGGGCTTATGTTGTGATTGTCAGGCATGTGAGAGAGGCTTCGCTCTCTTCAGTCCCAGATGTGAGCTAGACCTCTGTGGGAGTTGGATCGCTGAGATGAATAACCAGGACCATCTGGCATGCAGCCGCTGTGTATGAATGTAGTGGACTGTACTCAGAAATACATGATGCATATAAACAGTATAAGGGGGGTGGAAGCATGTTGTATCATGCAAGTCATTCTGCATTTGGGTCAAAATCTGTTGAACACAAGACCGTGAACTGCGATGATCTGTTTTTTGGTTCCTAATTATAATAAAATCTGATATATTGCACATTTATTAGAGTGAATGTAATTTAAAACAAACGTAAATGTTACTCCTGCTGTATTGAATCTTAACAATTTGTATTTGATTTTTTGTCAAAGCGACAATGTCATAAAAATGTATTACCAGAATCCCTCATGTGGTGAGAAATTCCAGATTAAGAAGATCAAATCCTCGACCTTCTAAGTGACCTTTGTGTTCTCCATAGATTATTCTCCTAACTTGTAAAGTATTGAGGCTGAGGACTTGATCGCAGGATTATCCTTGACGTGTTTGAGGAGTCTTGTGTTATTGGTTCTCCTTGAAGATACAGCATTGAATTTAAATTTGATCTCTGCCTAGGAAGTGTTGAAATAAATTAGATCTAATGGATATAGAATACTCTCTCTCTCTCTAACAAGAATTTACAGTTTGACTCTACATGTTTCATCAGTTGAAGTATCTAGTCCAACTACTCTAGAAACACGCTTATCTGCATAACAATATCTTCTGCTGTTGTGTGCATTTTCTTTAATGTTTAATGTTTTTCTTTCTTCTTTTTTTTCTACAGAGAAAGTGGTGCCCTTCCTTAGCCGTCCAGCCTTGCCAGCCCTGCTCCTGCCTAGTGGACTGCACCTTTTCAGCTCCAATGCCATCTGCCGGTCAGTAGACGAATCTCCCCGCCTGGTCATTTATGAATGCTGATGCCAAGTTGGCATGAATGTTGAGGCTGTTGATTGCTGCCTCTATATAACTTTTAAGATACCCCAAATCCTAAAGAGTCTGTTCAACTACAAAATAGAAGTCAAAATATATATTTACTTGTCTCTGTCAGTATCTAGTCATGTTTTTGCTAGGACTTCTCAGGTTTTGAAGCTGTGAATATATTAAGGTATCTCAATACCTGGGCAAAAAAAACCAAACTAACTGCATCGCTACATACCACAAGGGGTGTAAATCACAGGTTTCATTATGATAAATTATTATAGTTTAATAATAATAATAATAATAATACCACTGGAAGTTAATAAGAAAATATTTCTTGGGAGAACTGATCCTTTAAATCTTGCCAAAGTAGTGTTTTTCCTACATTAATGACACATGAAATCTCCATGATAAATGTAACTTTACCTCATGTGTATCAATTTAAGAGTCCTTAACACAGCTGACGGCTGAGAACCATAGCTAAAAACCATGGCTGGCAACTATATCAGTGGTCTGCCAGTTTAACACTGATGATGTGGCAATGAAATGTTCAGGTGCACTGTAACTCCTTAAGGCGAAGGTGTGGCAGATATTGATGTTTAAGGTGTGTCTGAGAGTATTTTCCTTTTTAAACAAAGTAAGATGCAACTCTTTGACATGACTTTCTTCTAATCTCCACTTTTGAACCTCTCAGATACCTGTTTGAGGTGAGCGGACAAGAACCCAGTGAGCTTTGCAGTCAGTGGCTTGAATGGGAGGCCACAGATCTTCAGGTAAGCTCTCCATAAAAACAGACCTTTCAGTTCGCTGGTAATCTGTTGTACAAAACACTAAACCTCTTTGAAATGCAAACTATTTTCAGTGCACGCATTTCTACATTCTCTTATGCAAAATCCTCTTACTGTTCATCAATGCGTTGCCAACGGGGACGTAAATCCATGCAGCTAAATGATTAAAGCTCATGCTCTCAAAAGAACAATGCACTGAAGAAATCTATCAGCATGCTCTGCAGGGTTAAAGAAAATGAATTGTTTAACCTCGGTCATGCTTCTTTGGCTTGATCTAATGTCATTCAATCAATTGTAATTAATCTCTGTTCTGTCTTATTTGTGCAGCCTGCGCTGCTGCAGGCTCTTCACATGGCAGTGCTGCAGGGAAAAGGATCAGAGGTGTCCAAGGTCCTCCAGGGGCCCCTAAACTACTTGGAGCAAAGCTTGAGCAAGGGGAACACGCCATATATAACTGGGGTACAGCATCAACATCTCCTTTTCATCTACTCCACTTCCCTTTTTTCCATGCCCATTAGTTTCCATGTATAGCATGAGAGTGACAGCAGATAAGGACAAACATACTCACTCAAACAAGGCTTTTTCAGGCTATATATTATATGATCAAGTCAAAAGTTCACGATGCCTCTGTGGAAGCTCAGCCGAGCTAAACTGAGCGTCTCCTCTGTGCCACATCAGGCTCCTGCGGCAACATTTCTTTTTCTTCTTGTAGTTTTTTTTCAGCGGCTGATGCTGAGCTGGTGCTGCATTTTTAAGTTAAAAAGATTTATCTGGGGAGGAGCTCCCTTATGTTGCAGATGTGCCTGAGTGTGGGTGGGTTGGGGGTGGGGGGATCAGTTCTCTGTGGTATTTGCAGCCCCTGTGGCAACCAGTCATGTGCGTCTGTCATACATTTCATGTGTACAGAAATCTGTTTTGTTAAGTCTCTTGGTGATTGGCATGGCTTGGAGGAAGCCTGTGTAAAGCTCAAGAAAAACTGTGGTGAACACATACAGTGAGGCAGTCACAGCAGTACATGCAGTCCATGTTTAGTGAGATACAAGTACACAAAACATTCATGCTGAAAGTAGACTTTCTCATGGTTGCTTTGTATGTAGAAAGTCACAAGGGTTCGGACTGATCCCTAGGCTTTCAAAACAACAAACATTTGGGTTTTTAATGGAGTGACATGAAAGGACATGGCAAGTTCGGCAACGATGTGTAAATTACATCAAGAAATTATGTTCATTAAAGTGTAAGTTTGGTATTTTCCAACCCTTTTTATCGGTGTTTTTGTGTCTAAGTGACTAATTGGAACGACAGTCTTTGAAATTGGTCCAGCATTTGGCGAGAGCTCTGCAGCTGGCAGCAACAAAATGCATGTCCTCTAAAAGTTCTTGTTTTTGCCACAGACAGGCTCAGATTATTATTATAACTGTTGTACAGAGATGGATGTTTTTTTTAAAGAATAAGATCCTTTTTCTTTAACCAGAAACGGTACCAAAATTGCAATTGCCAAAGCCACCAGACTCCATTTAAATAAAGAGAAATTTTAGTGAGTATATGGCCCTTACATATTCACATTTAAGTGGGTGAATTAAGGGTTGCTGATTGTTGGACCAATGAAAAATACAAATCTAAGATGGTTTCTGTGTGTTTTATTGTGTCTGTTGACTTTGAAAAAAGTTTCTTTTACGATGATAAAAGTATTCTTCATTTAAACGCAGTCTGGTGCGATTGTCGATAGTGATTTTAGGTTCATTTCTGGTTAAACAAAAAGGTTTATCTCCAGAAGGATCATTTCCATACATTATTGGACACTTGAAATAACAGTCTGAGCCTGAAGTGGCAAAAACAAGTACTTTTAATGGACCTACATCGAGGGTGCGAACAGGCCACAGGTGCTTACATTGCAGCCAGTTTCGCAGCAGACTCGCTCAATACTGGGCCAATTCCAAAAGTCGTTGCTTCCATTAGTCACTTAGTAATAGAAACGTGGAAAAACAGTGTCCAAGTTTAAAACTGTCAAACTTAACCGTTAAGCTGTTCTGTGTTTCAGGAAGCCGTCTCAGTTGCTGATGTTGTTTTATGGGCTGCGCTGTACCCCGTTTTATCTGACTCCTCACTTGCCCTGGGTAAGTACAAATAAACTTTTACATTTTTTGTTATTGGTCATGCACAAATGCCTCAGCTTCTTCCCTACTATATCTATCTATTTTATTTTATTTTTTCCATCACTTTCCCTCTCTTTTTTTTTCAATGTCCTCATTCCTATTATTTTGTTCTCTGTGTTTTATCAGTCCTTACTGCGACCATTCACTTTTCTTCTCCCCTTTTTTTTCTCTCCTTTTCCATTTCCCTGACTCTTTTTTCATCTTACAGGTGAACGCACTTCTGTGAAGGCTTGGTTTGACCGTGGGGCTGCTATGCACAGTTGCCAGTCTGCTGCTCAGAAAGTGCTGCAGGGGAAAGGCCTGCAGGGCATGAAGAGCTACATGCAGAGGCAGCCTGCCCCTCAGAGCAGCCAGTGCAGAGACACTCAGCCATGCAACAGCAACCCTGCTGAGGTATCAGCCACATCAGCAGGATAACTATTAGACTTTAAGCATTCATACAGAACAAAAAGCATTCAGAGGTGCTTCGGTGTCTAACTACACTTGTGCCTTTGCCTCAGGGAACATGTACGCTCTGTGAGGTTTCCAAGAAAATGTCTTTTTCATCAGGCCATAGATGCTCGAACACAAACAACGCCTTACAAGACACATGTACTGTCACACGCTTCCTTTCCCACATTTTGTCTCTACTTCACCGCAGCTTTAAGGAAGAAAGTTACAGCACTCAAAGGGTTGTCAGGCTTGAATTCACCTCACTTAAACTAAGCGGGGCTCTCTGCCTGTGAGCGTTAACCTGGCTCTATGAAAGCTATTATTAACACCCGTGTTAGGATATAGAACATGCAGCATGTAGAGGTTACATCACTATTTCTTTATCCTCTGTTCTCGTGAAAGCATGAGAGGATTTGAACAGGTGTCAATCAAATTATAGCAGCAGCAGTTATGGCTGCCTATCAGTGGACGTTGCAGCATGTCTATATCTCAGAATGATAAACGCTTTAGCTTCAGGCTTCGGGTTAGAGGTCAATAGGTCAAGTGGGAATCTGTGATACAATTCTAAAAAAAAAAAAAAAAAAACAGAACACTGAAGAGTTGAATGTATTTTTGTGTTGTGATTTTGATTTGGTAGTTTAGTTAAAGGACTGTTCTTTATAAGGATCGCTCCTAGAGAGGAAAATACTTAACGCCTAGAATCAAGAATCTTACAGTATTATTCATACAGTTTGATTATTTGTTTCATCACAGACTTGTGCACTTGAGCAACTTCATTCAGTTAGATAGCATAGCAGTTATTGAAAGAGGTGGTAAAGTGATAGTTTATCCCGAATCCAAATGACCTGTGTTGCTGTTTATCAGTGTAGATTGTTTTGGTGTGAGTGTTGGAGATATGGACCGTAGAGATGTCTGCCTCTCTCCAATATAATGGAACTAGATTGCACTCGGCTTGTGGTGCTCAAAGGAAACGTGCATCAGCTGCTAGCTCACTTAGCACCACTGAGCTCGCTAATGTTACAGCTCAGCTGAGGAAGAAATTGAGATAACTTTGGAGTTTAGTGTTTGTGAGTCCCAAAAGCCAGTTAATCACGAATTAATAACGAAACAGGTCATTTAATAATTTCACTATTTTCAGCCACAATAATCTTTTGGGTTTGTTGGTCGATATTTCAAAGATTGGACATAATTTATTGGTCTGATAACCTCAAATTACCATCTAGATTTAATGAATTATAGTTAATGAAACAGCAGGATTAAAAATGCAAACATCTACTTGTGGAGATTACTAACCTTACAAGCTCGTTTTGGTTTACTTTCCAGTGAATGTTTCCCTTTATCTCAATGTCTGTTTAGGATGAGGAAAGTGATCGTGTGGTTTCAGAGGAGGAGATGGAGGCAGCTTATCTCACCTGGAGTAAAGGTTTGAACACCTGCCCATCAGCTGCAGACAGACAGCACCCCATGTAAGTAATTAAAATGCTGTTTTTCATTCCAGACGATAGCAGATGCTCTCAGAGTGACTTGCAGTGGGTGTGCACAGTGTATGTTGCACTTTAGGATGGTGTAGGGATGTTATGGGGATCACATTTGTGGATTATCTTCTTGTTTGGACAGTCTCACAAACTGAGAGAGTCATTATACGCACATCACGTAGGTGCAAAATTATCAAAAAACAGCATACATGAGGAGAAAAGTAAGGCCTGCACACTTCATGCCACACAAGTTTAATGAAGACAATGTTTTGATCCTACTTGGATTGTCAGGTCAAAATGTTTATCTCTATGGTGACAAGTGTGGTTAAGCACTCAGGGTGGTAAAACATTTTACAATCAACAATTCTATAAAATACCTAGAAAAAACATTTAAAAAAAGTACACAGAGAAAGAAAACAGTGATGCAGAGGCCACATTACAAAACATCAAACATATCTCAGTTGATAAGAACAATATATCAAGATTCTTTAGATCACAATTCATATTTATATCAGAATACTTAATATTTACAGTCTCACAAACTAAAATGTTATCCAGCAATAGATTTTCTAAACTCCCGAAAAGTGAATTTGTCAGGTGATCATCCAGCAGCAGAAGAGTACATCGAGCTGAGCTGCACCGTGTAGAAATGTAACCCTGAGGAAGTGCATGTAACTCTGGAGGAGTTAAGAGATGGGAAAACTAAACCACTGATCTGTTTGTTTCCTTTCAGTTTGCCACAGGAGGGCAAGCGAAACCTCCTTGTAACCAGTGCCTTGCCTTATGTCAACAACGTCCCCCATCTGGGCAACATCATTGGCTGCGTCCTCAGTACAGATGTCTTCTGCAGGTGGGAATTTAATCCTGTAAATCCTTTTTTCCTCTCTACACGGGGGCCAACAAATGACTGATAATCATGAACAAAATAATGACTTCTGTTCCAAACACATTTTTGAAAACATTTACATCATGTAATGTGCAGGTCTTCTCAGCATTACAGTCTAACTTGTCCATCATATTTGTCCCCAACTGCTGGCTCTCCATTCTCTTATTCTCTGCTCTTTCTTTTCTCTTACCCTTACTGTTATTCACTCTGTGACTCCTTATCATAATCTCTCTTTTTCTCCTCATATTTTCTTTTTCTTCTTAATTTTTCTTCTTTTCTGCTCTGCCATCCATCTTTTGTCATACTGTACTGGGTCCATGCTTCTTCTCCTTTAAGGTACGGCCGTATGCGAGGCTGGAACGTGCTGTTTATATGTGGCACAGACGAGTACGGCACGGCAACAGAGAACAAGGCCAGAGAGGAAGGTCTGACACCACAGCAGATCTGCGACAAGTACCATGCCATCCACTCCAGCATCTACAAGTGGTTCCAGATCGACTTCGACTTTTTTGGCCGAACCACAACCGAGAAGCAGACGGAGTGAGTAAAAGCAGGGAAGAATGCTTTAGTCGGCCTGTTTGTAGAATTGTAATCTGTGATTATGTGAGAAATTAAAGACGGGGCTTTTCTGTCATCATTATCAAATGTAAACGACAAAGATGCAGAGATAAGAAGAGAGGTCTACAATATTAATCCAGAGCTCGCAGTGCAGCGCTGGTCCTGGTGTATATGACTCTGATGCTGCTTGGCTTTGGTATGAAAGGGCAAACACATGACGTTTCCATACAATTACGTAACATAGGATTGCTATAATCTTGCAGTAGAAACTGTTGTGGATGTCTCGCCCTCTCAAGCATAAATTCCACCCGACTTAATCTCAGAGATTATTGAGCATGATTGTAGAGTTTAGGTTATTGCTTACATTTCTGAAATGTATCAAATAAAAAAAGACATTTTCTTCAAAATGTTTTCATTTGTCAGTTAAAGGAATATTTTACCCACAAAATGCCTCAGTTAACGTGTTACACCAGTTTTTGACTAACTTCTGGGTGACAAGTGTGACATGTGAGAACTGTTGTTCCAGATACTTTGTTAAATGAAGGAAAACTTTACCCACAAAATAACCATTTGTATATCAGTTACTCACCTAATGTTATGTTGAATTTGTAAAGAAAACTTTGATTTTCTTGCATGCCTCCATGGTGAGCAAATAATCCAAAAAAGGAGAGAGTTCCTGATGAATCGGATTTCATTTCATAACATTCATGCATTTCACAACAGCAAAACTGTACCAAAACAGCCGTTTACGAATTCTCACATAAATCGGGCAAAATGATCCAAGTCTCATTTCTACAGTCATGTGCTCATTGCTTCCCAAACACATGCATTTTCACTAAATGGTATTATATAGGTGACACCTGTTACCTATGAGTTAGTCAAATACTGGTACAACTCACATTAATTAAGTTGAAAGTTAATGAAGATAAAAGCTGTGTGTGAAAGTAGATTCAAACAGTCAGGTGAAGCTCCACTTCACTGTATTACAGTTATGTATTTATGCAATAAACAGTAACTCTTTTCACACTTTTTAAAAAGTCAGCAGAAAGGACTAGCATTGGCAGAGTTGATCGAGGAAAAATAAATTGGGCACTCTGCAGTAAAGTTATCTATTTTATAATATTGATGAGCTAATGAAAGCCTGGAGATGAAATTAATTGCTCCAAAGTTATGGATTGATGCTCTAAGGTATTATTGAAATAATGAAAACAAAGCAGTGGGTGTGATTTCTTGTCAGTGTGTGTATTGGCAAAGTGTCAGATTTTTCTTTGTTTGTATCAGTGTTTAAATAAGACGTGGAAAGTCTGGGTTTTGGTGGGTTTACTTAGTTACATGTAAAAATGGGATACAAAACAGAGGTCTTTCTCTTCTTTTTAGTGCTTGTACATAAAAAGGATAGCAAAGATAAAAACTCTTGTTTTGTGGCTTTTGCTTTGATAAGTAAAACATAAAAGGCATCAGACACCATGCACCACAACCATGTTCTTTGAAAAAAGAAAAAGGCCCAAGGTTTAAAGACTTTTGACTTGATGCATGAAAAGTGCTTTGGATGTTAGGTCTTACATTTTAGATTCACAAATCCAACACCAAAGATTACCAACAGCTTTGTTTTTTATGCTCCATGTTTTATTTTACCAAACCAATAACACCAACTCTTTTCTTCATCTTCTTTTTTCAGTATATTGCTCTATTTTCCATATTGATCTATAAAGTTTACATAATTTTCCAGCCAACAGAGAAGAGCACGATCAGTCTGATCCAGAAAACAAAAACAGGGTTTATTTATAATAATAATAGTAATAATAATAATAATAATAATAATAATAATAATAATAATAATAATAATAATAATAATAATAATAATAATAATAATAATATACAAAATGCTTCACATACAAGGACACATAGAAGTGAGTCCTGAGAGACAATTTAAAAAGAGGGCATTGAATTCTCAAGTCTAAGTTCCTCAGGTAAACTAATCCAAAAGGTTGGAGCCCCCTGCATGCGTATATCCACATTACACATTTGTCAGTGTAACTTAAACTCGCATCAAAAAACAAAACATGTTCTTCATGCGTCCCAGACACATTCCCTGAGGTGTTTATAGACTAGCGTTGTCCTCTGTTGTCCTTTCAGAATCGCCCAGGATATTTTCTGGAGAATCCACAAGCATGGTTTCCTCATGGAAGACACGGTGGAGCAACTGCGTTGTGAACAATGCCAGCGCTTCCTCGCCGACCGCTTTGTAGAAGGGACTTGTCCCCACTGCAGATACCCAGAAGCTCGTGGTGACCAGTGTGACAAGTGTGGGCGTCTAATCAACGCTGTGGAGCTCAGGGTGAGCTGGAAGGAGCATGCTGATGATTTAGATAAATCAGTGCAAATTATTGCCATTAATTGATCATTAGAAAGAGAATGATGGCAGTAGCCCTATTATTTCTGTTTTATCATTGCTGATGGCTGTCTCCTCCAGGAACCCCAGTGTAAGGTCTGCAGGCAGACTCCAGTCGTCCGCTCCTCCAAGCATCTTTTCCTGGACCTGCCAAAGGTATGCTTTTCACACTGTATTGTAATGGCCTGAGTTTTTCATTCTACAGTTTAGATTGTGCTTTTCTGCTTGCAGAGATCAGAGTTAGCCTGTAAAGAAATTAAAAAAAACTCCAAGTGTAAAGAAGAATTCAAAGTCAGACAGCTTGTGAAAGGCAGTTATCCCTGTGGTAATTTTATTATATAAACGGCTTTAGTCTTTCTGGAGCTGTGGTTTGGAGTTAAGACGTTTGGTGTTTTTGTCAGCCCTTTCATTCTTTCCCTCATGCAGCTAGAGCCTCAGTTGGAGAAATGGCTGGAGAAGTCAACCGGCTCAGGAGACTGGACAGCAAACGCCAAACAGATCACTCGCTCCTGGGTCAGAGATGGACTCAAACCTCGCTGCATCACCAGGGACCTGCGATGGGGAACACCAGTACCTCATCCTGACTTTAAAGAGAAGGTCTGCTATTGTCACCAGGAGCAAAAACACATTTTTCACATTACAAATCCTGCTTTTTTTGTTTGTTTTCATTTTATCACAATAGAAAAGATGCACACACCACTTTTTTTTATTAAAGCATAATAAGACTCAGCTAAATTGCCTGCTGAGAAGATAATGAATGCAAGCACTTAATATCTAAGGTCAGGTTCCTAATTAAACATTGAAAATGACTATGCACTTCATTAGCTGTTTGCAGATTCTGCAGTGACTGATGATACTGCAGTGCTCCCTAATAGCACACTGGGAGATTCTGTGGGTCTGGCATGTCAAAACATGTTGAAACTCTGACTACTTTTATACGCTCCACTAAATCTTTCTCCAAATAATATATAAGAGACAGAAGTCAAGTTGTACATCTTGAGGATTTTTCATCCTCCTAATCTCTGTGTCCTTTTTAGCTCGATTCATGTGATCCAGAATTGATTTGTGGACGTCTCTCTCTTTCTGCTTCTGCAGGTGTTCTACGTGTGGTTTGATGCCCCGATTGGTTATCTGTCCATTACAGCCAACTACACTGACAAATGGGAAAAGTGGTGGAAGAATCCACATCAGGTAACCCACCTCGTCTCCTCCCCTCAACACACACGTCAGATGTTATGAGGCGAGCAGAACACTGATGCACAAGCTTGGCACAGATTTTGTCCTCTTTACAACACAGAATGGCTCCGATTGCTTTTGTCATTGCCCCATCTGGTCTATTGCATTCTGCATTAAAACACAGTGTAATTCCTAGCTCCATATAACCCTAATGTGAAACAGACATTGCCTGATTATGAATTAAATGCACAATCGGTTTTGTGCCCACAGCTACAATGTACAGACAGTGTACTGTGTGGAAGGAAATACAGCTCTTTGTAGTTTGGGGTTGCTATTAACTTCCAGGTTCCTCCCCTCTGAGATCAAAGTCTCAGCATAATCAGTCCACCATACGTCTTGTTAGATTTTTCTAATTCATGATGCTGTCATCGGCTTTACATAGGAAAGATGAAGTACTTGACATTTTGTGTGTATGTATCTTTTTGGAGAAGGCAATATCATGGAGTGAACAAAAACCCTTTTCCAGTTTTCACATGTACACATGCATGTGCGCAGAAAAAGGGAAAAGGCCACAATGGCAACTCAGTCACGTCACCTAAGGCCAAGTTCGGGGATATTTAATGTTCTAAATGTTCAAGATGGCAACGGCCGAATTGCGTCAGAACAGGAGTCCCCGAGCCAATGAGTGATGTCGCAGTCGCTACATCCATTATTTTATACCATCAATGATATGCACACATTCTTGATTCCTTATTCTGAAATCAAGGCTTAATGGGAACCAATCTAAACCCTGATGGTGACATAATTATAGACAATGATATAGAGCAATAAAAATGTACCTCATAATGATAAGCTAAAGCAAAAGACTTGTTTATTTCCACTTTAACTGGAAGTTAATAACAAAAATAAATAAAACTGTAGATAAAAACAAATCCAACCTATCTTCCTCACTCTCACT
The DNA here is from genome assembly GCF_026936395.1 of Plectropomus leopardus. Taxonomy (NCBI): domain Eukaryota; kingdom Metazoa; phylum Chordata; class Actinopteri; order Perciformes; family Serranidae; genus Plectropomus; species Plectropomus leopardus. The sequence continues at coordinate 24,746,498 of NC_142177.1, forward strand.
GACTCATCTCATCTCTCTCCATCTGAAACTGCAGGATTGAGCTTCTCTTATGTGTGTGTGATGGCCTGTGTTTGCAGAGAGAGGCAGAGATGGGGGTTGGGGAGAGCTGATAAGTCCTCTTTGAACAGGATGATCTCATGATGATCTAATATGATGTCATCCTCACGGTGCAGTGTTGTGTCTCTGCCACCAGGTGGAGCTGTACAACTTCATGGCCAAAGACAATGTGCCGTTCCACAGTGTGGTGTTTCCCTGCTCCCTGCTGGGAGCTCAGGACAACTACACGCTGGTCAACCACCTCATAGCCACTGGTAGGCACTTATTCCGATTGACTGATTTCACCACTTTTATTATTTATATGTGACGTACTTAGACTAACTGGGATTCACAGCAGATCTTTAAATGGGATTCACAGTGTTTGGAGGTTATGCAACACAGACGTCATGAATGATCACATTCACACTGGACACTGAGATTCAGCTGTGACAGTAATTTATGCTGTAATTTCCCCACAGAGTATCTAAATTACGAGGACACTAAGTTCTCCAAGAGCCGTGGTGTGGGTGTGTTTGGAGACATGGCCAAGGACACAGGCATCCCGTCCGATGTGTGGCGGTTCTACCTCCTGTATGTGCGTCCAGAGGGACAGGACTCAGCCTTCTCCTGGGCTGACATGGCTCTGAAGAACAACTCTGAGCTGCTCAACAATTTGGGCAACTTCATCAACAGGTTGGTAACAGTCACATGTACATCATAGTAGGATTCCCATCAGAATTCAGCTTTTTCCAGTGACTTTAACAAGGTAACCTGCAGCACTCTCTGCTACTTTTTTCCAGCTAGCTGATTTTGTGATATATTCTTTGTTACAGTTTCTTTTTTTTTTTTAATTGTTCTTATAATTTTAGATCAGTAACTAGTGAAATAAAAAATGGGGCAATCCACCTCAAGTTGCTCACACTTTGTACATAATAAGTTTCACTCAAAAAGTAAATATGCAGCAAAACTGTCATCCAGTCCAATTAACAACTAACTTTTTAAATTGTTGTACTCATTGAAAAAAAAAACTCTGTTAGAACTATTACAAGAGGCTCACCCTAGTTTTCTAAATTTGTTTGGGATGGCGTAATTTAGCCCCAATTACATTGCCTCAAATGATTTTTAAAAGATCAGGGTTAAATCCCACATCAAAGATTTTTCTCTGCAGCTTTTTTTTCAAAGTACCTTGATCTTCAAAATTGGTCTCGGGCAGCAACGTTGATGCCTAATTGGTTCAAAAATATCTTGTAGATTGCATCCAGCCTAAGGTGTTGGAGGTAGAGAGTATTCTGCATGAGAAAAGAAATTCTGTCCTTGCCTGGATCCAGTCAGTAAATCACTGCATCATTAGCAACAGTGTGTCCATCTTTGGCTCGCTTTTTCAGACTCATAAACGATTCAGGGCTGTGGTGTTCCAGCTAATCGCCTTTGACTGTCAACAACTTCACTAATAGTCAGTTTGACAAACCAAAACGGGTAAATAGTTATTTAATATTCACCAGCAGGAAAGATGACTTTATTGATCAGTAAGATTCAGTTATTCTAACCGTCAGAATATTCTTTATTTTCCCGGGATGAAAAAACCTCAAGGGCTCGGCAGTTTCACTAATTAACAGACTCAAACAAATTAAGAATGCAGGTCACACAAAGTTCACACTCACACATCAAAATCACCGTTCATCGTAAACGTGACAGTGGTCTGGCAGACCTTCCTCAAAAGGCTGGGAGATGCGTAAAATATAGAACAGTCTGTTGCATCAGACGTGACAAAAACACTACCAACATCTTCCCGATGTACACATAAAACTCATTTTAAAAACGTCTGGCTGCAGACGCGGCTACAATGTAGAGGTGATGAAGGAGCTGTGATGAGGCTCAATGCAGCACGCTGTTGTGTTAGTTTACACGAGCAGAGCACTGTATTACATCTGGCAACAAAATCTATAATTTATAAACAATTAGCAAGTCAAGTAACATGCCCTTCGCTCGTTTTGCTGTCTTTCCCTTTTTTTTTCTCGCCGCCTCTCTCTCTCTGTTCCCACATTTTTCCCTGACCCCCCTCCCCCCCTTTTTTTTTTCATCTGTCCTGTTAACCCCCCCCTCCTCTCCTTCTCCTCTCTAGAGCTGGCATGTTTGTCACCAAGTTCTTTGAGGGCTGTGTGCCTGCGATGGAGCTACAGCAGGAAGATAAGAAGCTCCTGGCTCTGGTGGGCTGGGAGCTGCAGCAGTACATCCAGCTCATGGACAAAGTCAAGTAAGACTCACATGCCTGTCAAAAGCTAAATGTCGAGATACTAATGGAAGTTTACGTTTGTTCGCACATGTAGATGTTTTTTTGAAAAAACAGAAAAAAAAGGAATTAAAACAGTTAATGCATGCAGGCGAGGCAGAAACCCACAGTGGGATTTTTTTAAAGACTTCATCCAAAGTAGAGAATAAAATGTACATCGATTTAAAATTTCAACATGATGCAAAGTAAAATATCAGTATAAAGACATATCTTCCACCAAGCCATCACTAATGAAAAGAAATGAAGAAACAACAAATAAATCAGCACAGTGCAGAAACAGAGCACAGTGCAGAAACAGAGCAGCCTTTAAGTTTTTTTGTATTCGGACAAAGACATGAAATCAAGTTCATGTTCCATAATTGAGCTTCATGGTATTTCAACTTGTGCTGTTCTTTAGATGTGCGATACATTGGGAGGTAAAGGTTATTTGTTTTTCTAGTTGAGTGCAAATTTTATTAAATTAACTTCTAAGAAGTGCTTATCTTAATTAGATTTATTCAGTATTTTAAAATGTTTAAAACTTGTATTTTACATTGTCATTTTTTGGTGTAGTTTATATCCCTGCTGTTAGATTGATGTTGTATCATTTTAAGATGTATCTCAACACTAACTTTTAGATGAACTCATATTTGGACTTTTGCTGAAGTCGATTCAATATACTGTTCTTACCAGAATCCGCGATGCTCTGAGACACATCCTCAACATCTCTCGCCATGGCAACCAGTACATTCAGGTCAATGAACCCTGGAAGAAGATCAAAGGAGGAGACACAGAGAGGTGAGATGGCCTTGACCAGTTTAACATCACCTGTGCCTCTGAATTTTATTACAAGGTAAAAACATCTCTGTCAAGGGTTCCCACTGTCATGGAAAACCTGGAATAGTCATGGAATCTCACGATCTGATTTTCCAGGTCTGGAAAAGTCATAGAATTAGTAAAAGCCATTGAAAGTTTTGATAAAGTCATGGAATTTTGTTGTGTGTGATGAAATTAATTGCTACAGTAATCTTCTGCGGATAACCTTCCACGTCTTATAACGAACATAACTGTTAGAGGCTGGAAAAGGATGATGGTAGTTTCATCTTTAGGTAGCTTTCATTCAGTATTTCACATTTGGATTTTAAAGTATACCATACAGTTCTGATCATACTGTATGCTGTAAATAGTAATTCAGTTTCATGATGTGTTCTGGTGTGATCTCCAACTCGACTGGTCGAGTGTGTGCCCCATATAGCATGGTTCCTGCAGATCCTTTAAATGCCTTAAAAGGCATTGAATTCTTGAATCTAAAAATTAGGCCTCAACTGGTATAAAAATTACTTAAATTATTCCTTCAAACGTCTAAAAAATGCTCAGACATGGGAAGTAGGATTTTATGAATCTTTCTTTCTGACGTTGCATTGCAATATCTCAAAATAATTGGCAACATCTATTGTTTGCTAAATAATTGAATAAATTCCTCTCCTTAAACTTGACACTCAAGGTGTGGAATCTCACATCCAGAGTGAGAAACACAAAATCACCAAGAAAACCAGCCAGAAATGCCAGAAATTTCCTGCTTCTGTTGGTAAACCACATCGATATGTTTATGATAATATAATAATGTCCTCCATGTTTTCCACCCTAAAAAGGATTGGGGTTTTTTCATCATATTGATGTAGATAAACGTATTTTATGAACTTTTGGGCAACATAAAACATTCCAGTAATTATGGTTATTAGAAATTTGGTCTTAAACTTCAGTGTGAGTGCCATTAAAAAGTCTTTAAACGTCTTAAGCTGCAGGAACCCTGATATGAGTCCTTTACAGCAGCCGGGATTTGATTCCACTCAGTGACACTTTGCTGCATGTCACCTCCCTCTCTCTCGTACCTTTCTTGTCCGTCTTTAGCTACACTATCTAAAGGCAAAAAACACCCAAAAAATCATCTTTAAAAAAAAAATAAAAATATATATATATATGCACACATGTATAGTGGGTCCTTAAAGTCATGGAAAAGTTTTGAAATTTGGTCTGTGAAAATGTGTCAGAACCCTGAGTAAATTCACCTTTCACATTAAAAGGAGCACTTCATCCACATTCATGTATCTAAGCAACGGAAAACATCATTTGATTTTGCATAGATTGCAATCATAAAATCAAGTCTTAGAGGAAAGAAATATTTGTATGAACGGCAACTAGAGGAGCAGCAGTGAACATGCAATTTCTGTCCGTCTTATCAAATTTTCAATTCACGATCTGTCTAACTGGCTGACTGATCTCCGTCTCTCTTCTCCAGGCAGCGCGCGGGCACAGTGACCGGCGTGTCTGTGAATATCGCCTGCCTGCTGTCAGTGATGCTGCTGCCATACATGCCAACGGTCAGCCAAACCATCAGGGATCAACTCAACGCCCCTCAGTCTTGCATCAATACCATGTTGCAAGGCACGGGCACCTTTGTATGTTCCCTGAGTGCCGGCCACCGCATCGGCACTGTGAGTATAACCTGAGAAAGCACACACGCCGCTCTCGCACACAAACCTGTGGAACCTCCCGTATGTTGACGCTGGGTGATACAATGAGGATGCAACAGTGTGTCAATATTTCGGGTCTCTGGAGGACATTGTAGTCGTGTGAACACACATACACACTCTTGAGAATAATAGCCTAGACGGTGTTTGGAGGCCTCAGCCCTGAACAGCAACTTCCTCTCAGGCCACTTGTCCCTTCAGGCTTAATTGTGGTGACCCGTGTCCGCAGCAGCCTGCCAACGCTGCACTCCATCTCTAAGGCTGTTGTGATCCGTGACTGAGGTCTCCAGACGAGGAGCAGCGGACGACACCGTTCTAATGTCACACTAACGCACCGTACACTCACGCAGCTTCTCTGACAAATGCTGTATTGAAGAGTGATCATGATCGAAACTCAGATTTCTCAAACATGGTTATCTCCTCACTTGCATAATCCTCTTTGTTCAGAGATGAGCGCAGAGCCTGCAGGATAAATTTTCCAGCTACACTGGCCTTGGGCCGGATCCACAATTTCAAACTTTTTTAAATATTCGTGCTTATGTTTTTTTTTTAATTTCTACCTTTTTTTTTGTTCCCCTGTACAACCCCTTTTCCTTCCAGGTCAGTCCGTTGTTCCAGAAACTGGAGTCGGACCAGATTGAGGCTTTGAAGAAGCGATTTGGTGGACAGCAGGTACTTGATGTTTATGCTGCCTAATGGTCTGTGTATAAATTCAGTCAGGTCTTGTGGTAATATAGGTTGACTATTTATGAATAATGAAAAAAGAAAGAATTGATAATGAGTTGCTGTTCACGGGCGTCCGTCAAACTGTCGCCCCAAATAAGAGTTTCTAATTGCAGTTTCTGTCTTTTGAAACATGATGCAGAGCACACACACTATAAATGTTTTTAAATGATGTATTACGCATCCATCATATAGATAAAAATAATCCCTCTCTAAACCTTCTCCTCAACCGCCTGCCTGCAGCCTGAAGATGAACCACCTAAAAAAAAGGTATCAGGCGGTGTTTGTTTGTGAAGACTCCGTCCACACTGGTTCTGCTGTGTCAATATTGATTACCGCATGCCTTCACTAACACTAGCGGCTCATCTAACGTCCCTCGGATTTTGAATTTTAACTCATCCCTGTGTGTCCAGTGTGATTCGCCGTCCATTCACACTTCATGACTCATAAAATCCGGTCGACATTTTGAGTGATGAGTGTTATTGTCTGAAAATGAAGTAAAGTCAGCTCCAGGAATAATAACCATCAAAACGGCTCAAATTCAAACGTCTTCGTCTGTCTGTTTCCACCCTCAGACGACAGCTCAGAGGGCTGGCAGCGCTCAGCCAGCCGCTGTGCCAGCTACTGCTGCTGCTGCTGCCGCCGCAGCTGCTGCTGCTGCTGCTGCTGCTGCTGCTGAGGTGGCGACGGTGAACGGAGTGGACCCAGAAAAAGCCAAGCAGCTCACACAGGCAGTGGCTGAGCAGGTGAGAGTGCTGGCTGGTGGCAGCACACTGTGGAGCCATCAACTGTAAACCAAATTCTCCCATTTTTAGACATTTTAAGACCAAGAATCTGTCATTAGAACAGCACTATAAGGTACATTTTGTCTATAAGATTATTTTAATTGTATTGTTTTGTCTTTAAAATAATCTTCTTATAAATGGAATAACCAAACAGATGTCAGCATCCGTAAGGAACGAAAGCGTTCCCTCCAAAAATCGAATCACGCACACAACCGACCACTGGCCGCTGAAATAAACAGCGGCTAATTTTAAAAGCTACGTTAAATCAGTTTCATTATTTGGAAAAAATATCTGGTAATGTTTGACTTTGTCGTCAATCAATCACATTTATTTTATTTCTAAATCTGTGATTTTTTTCATTTATGGAACACTTTTAACTATAAATGCGGCAGAAAATATAAAATTTTCAACATTTTCAAACCCAGACAGACGCATATAATTACAAACCCACAAATTGCCGCCTCTGTTAAGTGTTTACTATTTGACAAAGAAGCTACCAATCTCTGTTTATTCACAGATGTGTTAAATCAACAACAAATCCAGGTGCGAGCAATCGATTAAACCCTGCCATTTAATCTCTCACAGGGCGAAAAGGTACGAGCGCTCAAAGCCCAGAAGGTGGAGAAGGCCGTGATCACCGCAGAGGTGGCCATACTGTTGGACCTGAAGAAGCAGCTGGCTCTGGCTGAGGGGAAGAGCCCTGAGCCTGCGCCCCAGAAGGGCAAGAAGAAGTGAGGCAGGAGAAGAAAAATGAAAGCAAAGTGATGGAGGTTAGTGAGAGGAAGAGAGGAGTAAAATGGTTTGAGGTATGATTGTGGAGAATGGGAACAAGATGTACACTAAGAGAGAGATGAGGGTATTAGCTTAAGGCAAAGCCGTGACAGGATCTAAGACAATGTGGTATTGGCACTGAGGACTAATGAAATGCTGGATAGGCCGACGGGGAAATGAAAACACACAAAGAGAGAGTCAAATGAATACAGCTACAGAATGAAGGGATTTTTCCAAATCCCTACACCAAAAGAAACTGATTTTATACTCTCCCTGTGATAAAGTCAGCATACGATATTAGCGTTGGAAGGTGTGTTGCGCATTTAAAGATGTTTTTTTATATCCTCTGGAAAATTGTTTTTTTTCCTTCATTTGCTACAAATACCCTTTTTGGATCCAGAAAATAAATTGATTAAGTTCAGCTGAATATTGTCTTTACTCTCCCCTTTCTCAATTACCTCGAGTTTTTCTACATTTAAAAAAATTGTCCACACACAGGTCATTAAAAGCCAAAACAAGAAGAAAAAAACATGACATTACACAAACAATTGCAAATTTTTCTTTTATTGCAAATTTAGGATTACAATGAAGGATAAAATTAACGGTATGGTAAAATACATGTTTTTGATGCCATCAATGATAAAAAGCCATGCATATTATTCAACGATTAACAATTTAGTGACTGCAATGAGAAAATAACAGTGAATATGTTGGCATTTTACAGTACAAGCCATTACAGTACAACTGTGTATATATATTACAGCATTATATAAAAATAGTAAATCAGGGTAGAACAATTTGTGGTAATTCTACCACATATTCCCATATTGATAGAAAAGGTCAGCTTAGAAAGTATAGCCGGGTCCTACTTACTTTATCTAAATACACATACACACAAGCCATGGGTTATAAAAAAGTAAGAAAGATTATGAATTCTCTCCCAAAAGACATCATTCTCTCATACTCACACTGCACTGGGCACTTTCAAACTTTTCCTGAGCTCCTAAACTCTCCACAAATTGGGGCAAATAATCTCTGCTAGCCAAATTGCAGCCCTTAACGTAGGAGTTACAATTATTGCAAAATGGTGGGAAAAGATGACAATGAAATGCACTCTCTGAATTAAGTTCCTTTCTGTCCAACTTACAAATCATCAAATGCTCATAACTGCCATCCTATGTGATGGGTCTCAGTGTTAGGCATTCTTTAAAATGACAAACATTCATCAGAACCACAGTATCATTTGCACTTAGAGCTGTCCGTTCTTCCTTTTCCTTTAAACATGCTGTGTCTTTTTATTTGCCGCATTGCTGTTGCAGCCCCTTCTCTCTGAGCCTTCTCTTGTCTTGACTTTCATCACTTTCCTATCTCTTGCCATTTTAAGCTCTGTGTTTTCCCCCAAAAAATCCTCTTGCTTATGAAATATCTTTGGTTTCCATCCTTTCCTGTCTCAAGAGGCATTTCATGACCACCATGTTACACCTTTTCCACACCACTGCTTATTCCAATTGTGTAGGACCTGTCATCTTTTATTCCTGTCTTCCATCCTCTCTTTCATTTCTCTCCTCATTTCCTGGTGTTGACTAGTCTCTCTATCAGGGCTCTACGTGTCCTCTGTACCTCCTCTCCCAGCCTTTCAATCTCCGCTTTCAAGCGCTCGTTCTGCTCCGTCAACTCCTGTACCTTCCTCTCGTTCTCCTGCTCTCGTTCTTTGCGACTCTTTTTGGCAGATGAGTAGGATGAGGATGTGTGCTGCGTGGAGGAGGCGATTGAGGACAAGGCACTGTTGGCCCTCTCGCTGGTGGTCCTCTTGCGTTTTCCCAGGCGGGAGGACGGGTAGACGGAGGGAGAAGAGACAGGTGAGGAGGGGGAAGAGCAAATTTGAGATGGCGACTGGGAGGCTGAGGAGGAGCAGGAGGGAGAATCGGGGACACAGGGCAGTTCCTCCTCGCTGGCTGAGGGAGAAGCAGGATGGACGCTGTTAGCTTGGTGGTGCTGATGGTGATGGTAATAATAGCCGCCGCTGATCACCGCTCCGCTCGGATCCACCATTCCCACTCCTCCTTCACTCAGCAACTCGAAAAACTCCGGAGGCAGCAGATCACTGCCGCCTCCTGTCGAGCCATCTCCACTTCTGCCGCTCTCGGCCTCCGCTCGCCGCTCTTCTGCAACAGCCGGACTCATGCAGGAGGAGGAGGAAGAGGAGGATGATGATGAGGTGTGATGCAGAGGCTGGGTGTTGTGGATCTCCTCTGTTGCCCTCTGGACACCCTCGCCCCACGTCTGGCCTCCGTCAGTCAGCCACGTCAGAGAACAACTCTCCAGAACATCCAGAAACTCCGGCTCTTTCTACAAACACAAAACGGAAACGTCAACGCCCGTCACAGCAGGTCAAATATCACAGTATGAGTTCACTTCACGTAATTTAGTGCGTAGTTAAAAACAGCAAAACAAACCTAAAAAAGAAAAATGAAAACGAAAATATAAAGGATGAAAAACACTAGCCATTTGATTCTTCAAGCTACTGACCTCGGTGCATGTGGGGGCACGTGCCAGTTTTGCCCCTCCCGTGTCAGAGCCCAGAATATCCTGCAGGTCCTCATACCACGCCTCCAACTCTGCACCACACAACGGCCCCACGCCAGGGGGGTACGGCGGGGGCAGGTGTAGCCACTCGGCAGTCATCTCGCCAGTCAGTCGCAACACACAGGTACTCGGCCACACGGTTCACACTGGACCTGAGGGAGGAGTGGCCAGATGCAGGGGGGGTTGGGAAAATGAGAGCGATGAAGGGAGAAGTACAGCCCGTTAAATGACAGACAAGTCACAGAAACTCCGCCTTGTTAGTTTTTTACTGTTCTGCAACTGGTAGAGTTATAGTCTGTAGGTATACAGTGATAAAAGATGGCATGTATCATTACTTAATAGTGCAAGAAGACCTTATCTATGTCGTTGCAACATAATGAAAAAATCTAGATCAAAGTACAGTATATTGTGTAACCAACTTGTGAAACGGAAAAACAGTGACACTAAGTGAGGAAATGACTGTACTGCACAATTTAAAAAGAAGAAAGAAAAACATTTAATCTGAATATTTAAAATATTTATGAAGAAATTTGATAACCAATACAAAATTTATATTAAAATGAGAAAACTGACTGAATCAAAATCTTTACAAACATGCAGCACTCAATATGTCAAATGTAAGAATTTACCTTTAGAAAGTCTCTGTTAATCAAGTCTGCCAATTTGTTGGCGATAACTTGTCCCAACAATTCTGAAAGAAACAAAATTATAGGTTAGTCTTAGAAAATAAAGAAATGTTTCTTCTAATGGCTGAAATTTGCTGAGACTTCATAATCAAAGTGATGATTTGCACAAATACAGAGCAAGCTTGGTCAAGGAATAAAATGTGCCTTAATTAAACACGGATGGCTGTTTTGGAGAATGATGAATTACAATAATAATAAAAGAAATATTTTGTCAATATTTGTTAAAATGATTATCAAGAAAGGAGAAAAATAAAATTCCTGTCACTTCATTCTTGTAAACAAAGACCAAAATGTTCTCTATTGCGCCCCCTGCTTTCTACGGCCCTAAAAACACGTTGAGGATCGATAAACAAGTGGTTAAAAACGACGAGTAGATCCCTTTATTTTGATCTCTCCAGCTCTGACAGTCAGGTCCACTTCTTTAATTAATTGCTTAAAGCTGTCCAAAACAAAAAAATATTAAAATAAAACCACCATAATGACTATATTTTGACTGCAGACGAAGCTTGTAGCTACATTTTCATATAAAAAATAAGATTTCTGCTTAACTCATTTGATGTGCAATTATAAAAAATAAATAAAACATACCGAAATAGATGTGGCATAGACAGTTATGTGAATTGAAGTACAAAAGCGATAAAGAATAAATAAATCCACTTAAACTTGATACCAAATGTTACACTTCCTGTGTGAGCACAGACTTTTAACCATAGGTTTGGTAAATTAAAAAAAAAAACAACTATTTCCTGATACAATTATTTTAAATTCAATTTTATATTTTGTTTTTTTTAGTTGGGCTACATGTCCACTGTAAGCCAAGACAATTACGTCATGGAAATGTAAGTCCAGCAGGAGGAAAGGGCGAAACAAAAGGAAACGTACACACAGAGGAAAACACAGGGTTGGAAAAAATTAATTTACAATATAAACATCTATTAATTTAGTGGTAAACAGTAGTAATAAGCTGGTGTGTTAAAAGTGTGAAAAAACAAATGTAGCTGTCAAAAAATGAAAAGCCGATCGAGTCAACAGCTCCACCAATTACTGTCAGACGTCACACGGAGTAACGTTAAGCTAGTGTCATTTAATTCAAATGAAATGACACTGTGAATAATTCAAAGCAGGATGTCGTAGCTACAAAATTCACAAAATAAATTCAAGTTAAACGCTCAAACCCTTCTTTAAAAAAAACAAAACTTCCGTACAAGCTTTGACAACTTGTCAGACACAAGCAGACAACACTTACAAACAACTCCATGTAAATTGTGATGGATTAAGACAACTGTTATTCTAAAAATGGCACTGGGATATCTGCCAAAAACATGCTTTTTTTCCCTTTCCAGTACAGCAGACCACTTCAAGTTAAGTAGCCGTTACTCGCCGAAAGACCGAAAAACATCGACTACAGTGGCAAAAACTATCGACAAGAATCGCCACTTACCCTTTTTCTTCTATTCGCTCGCCTTCTCGACTGTCTTGAACTCGAATGTGGATGTTTTAGTAAAAATTGGTGATAGCTCATGTTAACCATTGTTCAGTCTGGACGTCTGAATGTGATTTTTCGGAAACTCCCGGCGGTGTTTATATTGAGGGAGAGGCCAACCGAACTATGCATGGGAAGGTAGTTTCATCGCAACCTAGCACGAGCGACGTTCACTGACGTTCTGATCGTCCAATCAGGAGCGCGGAGTTAAGATCTTTCCCTTAACGACATCCAATAGAGTAGCCCAAAAGCAGCGCTCGGGCGGGGTTTGGTGTCGTCTTCGCCGCTGGTTCTCTCTCCAGCCTGTATAGTTTGTACGAGCAGCAATTGTGATGCAGTCATAAGACGGCCAGGACGAATTTGGGGCGTATGGGAGTCACATGAAAGGAATGATGCAATGCTTGGCAACCAATTTCTAGCTGGGGATAACACCAGCAGAATCAGAACATGTTTTATTAAACAGTGTTGGCTCTAACTAAAATCTAAAAATATACATATATGCATGGATATCTAATGTCGAAGAATTGTTTGTTTCCGGAACACAAAAGCTGAATCGATTTTTCTCACGAATTGTTTTATCGTATTTAAAAAAAAAAAAAATGTAGCGCATTGAGCGCTTTCTTGTTGTTTTATTATATTCATTGTGTTGCGTTTGTTTCCACTGGACTTTTGATTACAGGTCTTAAGTTTGTCGCCGACACTGACATTATTAACACACCCCCTTTACTCCATAATCCACGAGGGAGAAAGTAATAACCGGCCACCCCCTCGGAACAACACGTTTCTCCCGGTGTGATTCTGCTGGACGTCTTTTATTTGCGCGGTGTTTCTAAAATGCCGCAGACCAGACTTTAAGCACACACGTGGTGTCATATTCTCATTCATTTCATACCGCGCGCTCTGCTGCAGTTTCGCGAGATATCATAACACACGCCCGGCCGGTGGAGCGTCTGTGGCGCGAGCTGAGCGCTGCTGGGTGTGATCCTACAGCACACTGTCCCCCCTCATAGTGTCCGAGGATATTTTCAGCTGTTAGTGATGAAATTCAGCAGGATCCTTTATAAATCCGAGATAAAAAATTAAAAAAAAAAAACTTTTATTACATGTTTACTCTGATAGGTGTGTTATCATTCGTTATTTGACCGATTATTATTGATTTATTTGACTCTTTTTTATTATAAATTACCATAATAAAAGACTGAATTTAACAAGCTGGCTCATCACACTAAAACAGCAATTTAACAGTCATGTTATGATAGATAATAGCTCATAAAAAACACCACTAAACAACACAGACACGCTCTGCAATATGGTGTTTATTCAGATATAGATCAACTTTAGTCCCTATTGTGTCACATTTGCCCATATAAATAACTTATTGTTGATCATATTGTGAAAATGATTGCACTATTTATAGGGTTTAAGCCGACATTTAAGTTTTTTAAAACATGTTGTCTCTTTATGTACATAAATAGCCCATGACATATGGGTCAACATAAATTTATTTGAAAACATCAAGCCTTGTAACACGGTGATAAAGTCGTATAAACTAAGACTGACCATCATGCATACAATAATACTCATTTCCTAAAAATGTATATTAAAATAGGCTAATATGAGTTTAAAACCACAAAGTTCAACAAGGTCACGATCTAAGACACACAAGGAGCCAGACAGTCAGTGTTATCCTTTTCATTTCAGTGTTGGACGGTGACCATTAATAACGTAAACAACGGCGACATCATCATCAACAACAACAAAAAGTGACATCAAAACAAAACCACGTTTCATCATGTTGCACTCCTGATGCGCGCTCTTCACCCCGCTCCTGACACTTTCTGCCCTAATCCCAAACTCAGCACACACAAACTGTTTCTCCATGCACGGCGCCACGTGCACGGGCTCAACATGCACAGCCCCATAGCAACAGCGCCAAGTAGCGAATAGAAAGCTCAAATACTGTCTCTAGGACCCGGGTTAAAGCGCTGCAGGAAGCACCGTGAACACGTCACGACTTGAGTGGCTGTTGCTGAGTAGTTCAGCATACTTTCTCTACACCCCTCCCTCTCCACCCCTGCCGTCTGTTTATTTTGTCAGTCCCGTCGTCTGTGTTGTATTCATTATAAAACACTGTTTACAACCCCAGATCTGGGTTGCCTCTTTTTCTGTTTTGCAACTTAGTCTGACAGTGATTTTCCCTCTTTTTTGATTGATTGTCGTTTTAATTTATAATTAAAAAAAAAGAAAACAAAAACAAAAATACAGCGTGTTCTAAATGAGATATATTATTTATCCTCTTTTCTGTTATTCTCTGATGACACTGAGCAGACAGAGTGTAAACAAGCGCTCCAAGCTGATAACTGTCTGGTCATGTGGATCAGCTTTTAGATGAGATTTAGACATTACTGGTGGTGGTATTTGGAGACATCAGTTGCTATGGTGTCTCTGTAATGTTTTACTCGCTGTCGCCTAATCTCACAAAATACCCCTTTGTCTGCCTAGTCATATAAACTGAATATATTTTTCATATGTACATTTTTTTGCTTAATCTCTACACAGCTGTCATATATTACATTATATATTTGTAAACAAGCAAAACAAAACAAGAAAGTCCACTTGCGTCCAAATTAATTTTCTGGATTGTGATAACACAACAGTGTGATGTATGTATATCTATTATAAACAGACAATGTAAAACAACCAACATTTACCATTTAATGAAGAAAAAAGATTAAATTTAAAAATAGTTTTCAAATGTGGATGAAGGAATTTATTTTTCTTATTTGCCTGCTTTTTGTGGTGCTGCCACATTGATTTAGAACATATGCTGGTGTTTAGAAATTAAACCAACAATCCGTGATGGGGGACAAAAAATTCACTTGATGGAAACATTTTTTTAACTTGACAATGGGGATGGTTTATATTTGGAGTTTTTATCAATTTTCGGCTATTGTTTTCTTTTGTTTTACAGACAGAAAGAGTCTGGGGAATTTTCCAGCCAACCACACCACACTCCCTTGTCTCTGTCCTGTGCCCTTGGTCAAGGCTCCACACCCTGTTCCCCCTCACACACACACACACACACACACACACACACACACACACACACACACACACACACACACACACACACACCAGCTGTCGGAATCCTTCCCCTCTCTGATCTGAACTGAGACCAACTGATACAGCTGTTAACACGTACTGGTGATACAGTAAATCCTTTTTTTCTGTCTCTCTCTTGGCTCGCTTTTTCTCATTGTGTGTATCAACTCGTTCACGGCGTCCCAGACAAACAGCAGAGAGACCTCCTCAACTTATCAGACGTTCTGGTCGAATGGTGAAAACTGAGGAAGAAATTATCTTTAAAAACAACAGCAACTTTGGTTGTTTGTGTTGATTAAATGTCATTTTAAACTTGAATGAGGCAGAGATACAGTACATGGCTGAGATTTCAAGGCAAAATAAATGGGATATTTTGCCAACAATTATTACTAACATTGCTTTATCTTTAAACAGTGTGTCAAATTTAGGGGCATTTATCTCAGTGACGATTGCAGATTGCAACCAGCTGAAACTTTTTCCGTTTAGATTTCCTTCAGCGTTCAGCAGATCTTTATCAGAGGCTGAAAGATCCGGGCATTTAATCCATCAAAAATAACTCCATTCATTTCAGTTTTATTTATAAAGCTCAATATCATTATCCACAATTTGCCTCAGAGGGCAGTAGTGGGAGCAAAATTATCCGCAGAGGTCTCTTCCTCTCCAAAATAAATGGGCCCAGTGATTTAAATCCGTAAAAACACTGAACACAAAAGCAGTTTCACATTAAAAAAAAAAATAAAAAAATAAAAAATGAGTGTTGTTTCAACACTGCAAATAGTGGAGGGGCTTCTACCTATGCTGGTCAATACAAAACGCAATTGGCCCAATGTGTAGCCAGTGTTTGGTTTGTCCATTTTGGGCTACTGCAGAAACATGGCGGCCTCGTGGACGAGGACCTGCTCCCTATATAGATATAAAAGACTCATTCTAAGGCACCAAAAACATGATTAATCTTATTTTCAGGTGATTATACACTAAAGAAAACATACTTATTATTTTATACTCTATTTCTGCCAATATATCCCCTTAAATCCGACACACTGGACCTTTAATCTTTAAGCCCCCATTGTTACTACATTCATCTCTTTTGCCAATGCCCATCTCAGCCAAGGCCAATATTGCACCTCTCTATTGTCTCCTGATGCCCATTAATCAACTAATTTGCATTTTATCTCCTCAGAAGGTCCCCAATCTATCATCCTGCGGTTCAGATAAGATGTCCAGCATTCCCAGGAAGCAGAAAACAACTACTTCAAGTTTATTTATGAGAGTTTTTAAGTTATCCACTCAATCCCATCTAGTCCCGTCCTGATTTAACAGCTAAATGTCACATCCAATTCCTGAGATTTCTGTGTTTGGAGCTTTAGAGACGACTTTGCGGGCAATCTTGTTAGTGCGTTAAAACCCTGTTTACATCTGCGCCTCACCCCTCTTTACACAACTCTTTTCCTCATTCGCTATGAGCCTCTCATTCTGCCCCACAACGGTGTTCATCCCACTTTACTCCGCTTACCTCCGCCCATTTCTTCAGTCTGCCTCACCACACGCTGCTCACCTGTCCAGACCCATTCAGGGAAGATTGACAAACTGATGCAGAGGCCCTTGTGTGATTTGCTCTCTCTTCTCTGTAGCTTATTGTCAGTTTTTTTTTCTGCCTCTATTTTTTTTAAAACCATTTTTACTATTTTTGGTCAGAATAGAGGAGATATCAGTGTTATTGAGTGCTCTACTGTAAAGTTAATTGATTTGAATTTTGTTAAATATTTGATTACACAGCAGCAATGTAATCAATACTGTACAGAACAGAATGAGCATGTGCTATTGTCAATATTTAAACTGTTACCACGGCCTTGATTTCTTCATTTCTTGGAACCGACATATGTGTCAAAGATGAGACGTAAGAAAAAAGGCAAAGCTAAAACCCACAAGCCCCAGCAAGAGACTGTAGGGCATTAAACTTTAAAAGCCTGTCTGAACAGGTGGGTATACTGGCAGTGAGACAAACACACTCCAGGCTTTTACTCCATCTTTTTCTTCCTCTCGTCTTAGTTTTCCCCATATCAGCACCAGAAACAGATTTGGGAGCAATTGGTGCAGCCTGCAGCCTCCTCTGTGCTCAGCTGCTCTGTGCTGCCTGAGGACTTCAATATTTACTTTGTCCAGTGGAGGACGGGGCGGCGTGGGCTGCTGACATATATAAGCACCTGCAATTTGACTGAAGAGTCAAGAATGACTGGAGCTTAAATGTCACGAAAAGCCCTCCAAGAATTTTTCTTTGGGTTTATATGCCACTGTTAAAACTGTCCATTTTCGATAGAGGCTCTGTTTTTTTCCATTCAGTCAGAGCTGGCCCTAGACTTTTGGGGGCCCAAAATAGATTTGGTTCAAGGGCTTCACCTACTGTAACGTGCGTGGCTTGGCTGAACATTTCACTGTTATTATTTACCACATGAAGTGGATCCATATTGCTCAGTACACCCAGCTAATCAACATTTCATTCCTTTTATCCTCGTTCATATTCAGACCCACACAGAGAGATAATAGTCGAAAAAAAAAGTGATACTTAACAGCATTTTGGGTTGACCTCTTGGCAATCATCAGTTTATAATTGTGTATAATGATTCTTAACAGATGGGGCTACGTGGGCTGACCCAGTCCAGTAGGCCCAAAATAGACGGACAAATGCAGTACAACATGATATACAGTACACGGTATGTCTCTGTGCTCAACTGGGGCATTCCCTTCTAAGTTGGAGCTCTGGATCTTATTCCCTGCGAGTCACACTTGATATGTCCTCCCCCTCCATTAGGAGAAACAGAAAGCCACTCAGCACTTAATCGTTCTCCGAAATGAAAAAAAAAAAAGTAATACAGGCAATAAGATGCAGCTAAAGGAAGAATCCACAGGCGCAGAAACAAAGATTTATTACATGTTGTGAGCCACATTAACCAGAGGCACACGTTTCCAAAAAGGCTTTTATCCAGCTGAAGAGGATTATATAGAAAGACATTTGAGTGATCAGGAAACTGACCTCTGCACTACATGTTTCTGTTGGCAACCCGGTAAACAATTAACACACTTGTGGTGGCTTGCAGCGGCTGTTACTTAACTCACATGAGCCGCTGTGTTTGGATGAGTCATCAGAAACACCTGATCCTTGCCCGACCATATGTTACCTGTCTGGGCCGCTGTCACTAATACAAACAGTCACCTGACGTCATGAGCTGACTTTTGGTTTTAGTGCTTTTGTAATGCTGGATGGATTTGAAGTTGACCTCAGAGAAATTCACTGAGTGCGTTGTGTTAGTTACACTGTGTACTTTTGAATGCAGTTTTCCCATAGTAGGCAGTGTTGGATGAACTAAAATTAGCTCTTTCTAACCAGTTCGAATCCAGTTGGTCAAGAATGTCAACTTACTCTTCTTTAAGGGATTACCAATGTAAATAAAAACTACAGTGTAGACACACTGTATTGTACAGTGTGTCTACATTAGACACTTAAAGTTAATGCTTTTTAAGACCCTTTCAAGATCATTTTAAATATATTTAAGAGTGTAAGAGTTTAATTTTTAAGTATTACAGGTAGGTATGAAGGTAAGTAGTATATATGTAATCCTGTGCAGAGGTAGGGTTTATGTAGGAATCCAACAAGTAAGTCCAAAGACAGTATTAAAGTGTGTGGACTTTCACACAGACAAACTTGACACTGGCTGAGGCGTGCTCCTTCACTATCACAAAAGAGGTGTTGTTTGGATCCAAGAACATATCGTAATCAAAACAAAACCAGAGAGGCTGGACTTGTACTTTGCTTTTGGACAAATTAATCACAAACAAAGAATACCAAAGCAAACTGTTTTGAAAGAAAAAAATAAAAGTCCTTTAAATAAATGGGCTTTGTGCCTGCATTTTTTTCAACAGCAGCATTCATCAGGGCGTGTAGAGAAGAGTGGCAGCTCACAGATATAAGAGACTGCTGTCAGCTGCCAGGCAATCAGAGCAGAGCTGTTTAATTGTCACAGGTGCAGTCAATAAACTGAGTGTGCACAATCAGGTCAACCCCAACAGGGCATTTTAAAGACCAGCTGCAAATGCGTAAAAATATTCCCAAACGGTCATGCAGATAATAATTACTTTCTGAAATACCCATATAGTTGTTGTTTTTTCCACAGAAATTTGACAGGACATAAATATGTTTATGTATAGCGGAGTAATCAGCACTTCTGGAGTCTGTTGGGTATAATGTCTTTGAAAGCTGAATGCAAAGAGAGTGTGACCTTTTTATTAGATGCTATGCTGCCACCTAGTGTTTATACCCGGGCATAACAATTCCTTATGACAAACAACCACAAAGGAATATTTTTTTTAGATATTAAAAAATTGAATATCTTTAAGTGAACCAAATTAGAATTTAATCAGGAAAGCAAATATCATTTTCCAATTTTTCACCTTTCCATACATTGTGTTTAACTTGATGAAGTATCATGGCTTTATTTTGTATTTTGACGAGCAGTTGGTGACTCATAACCAAGAATGTGTATGTAACCTTGCATCATCCCCTGAATGTACCTGATAGTTTTTTGTTCAGGAACGTGTCAGGACATGTCCACATGCTCTTTAACAGTGGTTAGCAACCTTTTTACTTAAGGGACCCTGTTTCTATTATCAAGTATTCTATTATTATTATTATTATTATTATTATTATTATTATTATTATTATTATTCCTAACAACTAATAAACTGGGCAGTTAACCCCAATTGGACTTCTTGTGAATATTGCATCAGAGATACATTTCCTAATATTTGTTGGAAATTTTTATTTCAAAAGAAACTGGTGCAATTTCTTTTAAAAACACAGGGAAGAGACTTTACATAGAAAGAAATGTTTTTAGAAAGACGTTTTTATGATTTTTTGAATGACATACTATACTCTTAACATTTTTCTGACATTTTGAACATGCTATGATGTTTTTATGACATTTTTTGTCATATTCTTGATAACACACTATACAATGGCATTTAAATAGAGTTTTGAATGACACACTTTACTGTGACGTATTTGTGATTTTTTTATTGACATACTGTAAATGACGTTGGTACTTTAAATGGCACGCTTTAATATGTTTTCATTATATTTTAGATGATATACTATACTGATACATTTTGCATTATTTTTTCTCTCCTTGCTCATTGCCTTCTTCACATTTTTGAAAGATATCAAGCAAATATGCTCAGGTTTCAAAGGGTTAAACTTAAAGAACAATTTAGTTTTCTTCACAGAAATGAAAAAACATAATGCTGAGGCCTTCTGTATTTTTTTAAAAAGCTCTTTTTTCACCCCTCAAAATCAAGAAGGCCTCACAAGCCCCGTGAAGCTTTTTTACACGGAGTTTAGTGCTTTGGTGTTACTAATCCTCAATAGTAATAATTACATTTTTTTCCCCATCCAACCAAAATAAGTATGAAGTAGGCAGCTTTCTCAGCAGTTAAGTGATCATTAAAAAAAAAGCAATCTTTATCCCGATGAAATAAAAAGGAGTCAAGCATATCGCACTTTGTTTTATTGATCTGTTTCCATGACCACAGATGTACAATACAGTTGACTTGTAGGCAATGACAAAGCAGATTAAAAGTTTGTCTGTGGTGTCTGGTCTCAGTCATAATAATAATATAGTTACAAGCGACTGAGCGTGAAGAAACAATAAGGTACACAGGCATATTTACAAGCTTTCCTTCCATGACTTAACCCTGACACTCGTACAAACGTGCTCCTGCTACAGTAGAAGACAAAAGATCTCTTTTGTTTTTGTTTACACAGCTGACAATATCTTTAATGTGTCACCCATCAACCCAACACTACTGTGATCCATTTAATGTGACCAGAGTAAACAGGACAAATCCAGTAATAGGGCAAGGGTCTGAAAGGAACGGAGGAATTTCTTATGTTTAATACTAATAATTATAAAAACAATCCAGTCTAAAACTCAATAAGCTTAACAGGGGACTGCAATCAGTGGCATGTAGAGAGAGGACTAATGTGTTTATCAATTTGATGCAAGAGAAATGAAGAGGAAAGGAGGCTGGACAAGAACATTTGGTCTCCTTTTTTTTGTTATTCCATCTTTTCCATCTTTCTAACATTCCACTTAGTGAAAAAAGGCAGAGGCGAAGTAGAGAGCAAGAGAAGGATGGCCAGAAAGGACAGAGTTAAACCCCAGATCCCCCCTCTGTGCTCTCTAGCCAGCTCATATTTGTCCATGTCTACACTCTTCTCTCAGACCGGTCCGAACTCTGCTGCTGTTTATTTGGAGAGCTTCTTCATCCTCTGATCGAGCGCGGCAAAGTTCTCCTCTACAGCCACGAGGTTTTCCTTCATTGTCTGTTGGACCTGAAGCAGGTAAGAGGGAGCAAATAGCAGGTTAGGCACAAAAAGACGGGGGAGGGTGGTGAATAAGAGATTTAGAAAAAGGCAATATTTGAGCAGGCAGTTTAAGACAGCAAGCAAAATTTAAATCAAATGTGCTTACAATGGAGAGAACCTGGTTACAAAGTTGAGGAAATTATAAGTAAATTAACTGAGAAACCAACTGACTCAATTAATCTGGGAAATATTTTAATTTTTATTTTGTTTTCAGCAAAAATGCCAGAAATTCACTGGTTCTAGCTTTTTATATATATATATATATATATATATATATCCCCTGGTTAACACTGATATCGCTGTCAGCACTGTTGTCATTGTTTGTGCCGTTTATGGAGTTAGCACCATTAACCGCTTGACGCCGGCTCAGCCACCTCTATGTTGAGAAAAATGAAGACTCACAAGTTTTGAATTTTGCATGCGTCACCTAAAGGAGGTTTTTAAGATGTGAGCCAGCTGCCAGCAGATAATGGTGCTAACTCCATAATTAGCACTAAACAACAGTAACAGTGCTGACAGAGCTCATACTGCTAACAGCAGGAACAGTGATAACAATGTCCCCATATCAGCAGTAATTCCCATATGAGCTAAGTGTAGAGCGGTAGCAGTTAGCTGGACAATTAGTGGGACACACACAGGACTCACATGCACTTACACACACCACAACAGAGAAGCTAAGATGTCGACACAGACACAAATGCACGCACGCACGCACGCACACACTGGGAGCGTGACTTCATTCTCTTCTCAGGACATTATTACTCCACTCCACAAATTGCAAAATTACCTGGTTTAGCTTTATACTTGTGCACATTCTGTTTTTTCCTGTTTTATATTATTTTAAACGTGATTTTCGATGTGTTTTGGGCTTATGGAAAAGATGACATTATAAAAATTTCAAGGAGTTCATTACTGAAGAAATTCTCAACAAGTTAACTGATGCTAAAAAATAATTATAAGCTGTCACCATTGTAAATATAATTACATAAATCTGTCACTGATCTATGAGGTAAATTTGACACCTAGTTAAAACACATAATTGCTCGAAATGCTTTTGAAGGCCATTATTATAGAGTCAAGCTGTTCCAGGAGGTTACAGAATAACCGCCTGCTAACAAAGAGAGAATGTTTTCTGTGAAAGTATGTCAGCGTCAGATTCAATAACCTTCTAAAGCCAAAAGACACTTCACTTCAGAACACAATGCAAGGCTCTGAAAAGACTGCAACTTTTCTGACTTCAGAAGATTGTAAGTTTCAACAGAAATCATTAAAAAAGAAACGCTTTATTTGACAAGGCACTGCTTTGTCCATCCAGCCAGAAGCCTTGAACTGTGAGAGTACAGGTTGAGTATTGACTGAGGCTTTATAGAGCGTCTGTCCTCATAATGGGCAGCTGCACTGTGTTAGATTCCTACTTTTGGCCATGAAAAGCTGCTTATAAAACAGACTCTAAAGTGTATTAGAGGACACTTTTTACACTGGTTTATTCCACATACAAAAAGGTTATTGCAAGTGGTTGAGTTTGTCTAGTTATTTTTCAACGGATCCAACATTTTCAATCTGTGAAAAGCTTCTGTGGATACAGAGCTACAGCAGGCTTTCAGCAGGAAGTTTCTGCCTAACAAGCTGCAATTCAGTCATTTGACTACAAAAAGAGTTTAGTTCCTCAAATTTTTTTTTGAAATTTTGACAAACATACATTTGTACTGGCCTTTTTAAAGATACACTATGCAGGATTTTCCTAAAAAACTGAATAGACTCATCCAAAGGCACCCCCCCCCCCCAGCCATTAATTATAACCCTTAGAAGTGTGTGGTGCTGTATTTATCTACCCTGTTGCTTGTATTTTTTCTTCTTCTGTCTTTTGCTATGTTTGGTACGTTGAAAGGGCACAGCATCAAGGTCCAAAATCAAACCCAAAGAGCAGTTGGATTTTTCATTTGGTGAGTAAATCTCAGAGGGCTCTCTGCCAAACAAGCAGGTAAAGTATCAAAATTGTCATAAAAAACAATGACTCTCTACCACAGTTTGGTGTCATTTACGGTGAGGCTGCCTCTGTCCTTTGTTATCTGCGTCAGATTTTTGACATACACATGCACCCAGACTACCAGATGTGTTTTTATGCACATCTAAACAGTGCAGCACAGGTGATCGTTTTCAGTGCTTTTTACGCAGCACTGTACAGACATTAGCTACTACGCTTAACTATCACTTGCCACTGGTCTGCTTCTAGCTAATGTTAGTGGGGCTGGTTTCATCTACCAGTCCCCTTTACCTGGTCAAAAGTTGATTTCAGACACTGCACAGCACTCAGGTGAAGTTGGGACTTTATAAAAAGGCAGCAACCATGTGCCAGACTGTGTGCAGCAGCCATCCCAGAAGAACATTCAAAATCATTGACACAATGCCTCAAAAGCACAAATCAAACCAAAGTGTGAAACTCAGAGCAGACAAAGCTGGGTGTGGACACACAGTTAAATTTAAGTTCTGCGCTCAAGCAGTGTTAAAACTGATGTACGTTGTCCCGACTCTCCAATAGATCTTGAACTTCGTACCTGTGTTAGCAGAGTGTTATTGTCCTTCAGAGAGTTGTTGATCATCTGCTGAGTGGTGTCCAGGTGGGTCAGCAACTGGCCAAACTGCATGGCTACGAGACACAGTGGGGTTGGATGGAGTGGAATTGAGAGGCAAGAGAAGAGAGAGAAGACATGAGACAGAGTATTAGTTTTCAAATGTACGAATTTGGGAATAAAAAAAAGTGGTTAAAGAATGTTATGTTGTCTTTGCTCTCAGCCAAAGTGAAGGAGAGTCAAGACAAATGTTAACTGAAACTGACTGAGGAGTATTTTAGTTGTTTGGCCTCATCAGTAAAGAAAAATCAGCAGAGAAAAATAAAATCAGAGCAGCTCAAACTCATTGAGCGAGGAACCTTTTCGCTGCAGACTGTGACAGATCGGTGCAAAGAGAGTCTGGATGATAAATGACCTCTTTCGGCTCTCAGAAACGAATTATCAATATAATCTATTAATGCCAAGGTTCTGCTTTCATGTGCTAAATAATAAAAAGATGATAATGTGATATATAATATCATGCATCTCTTTCTCCCTGAGGGCGTGTTTAACAGTATTGCTAGATTTAGTCTAATTCTATTACCATTCTGAGTCTCCCTTTCAGTGATTTTTTGCCCTTTGTTATAATAGAATGGCATGGTTTAGGCTAATTCCATTATCCATTTGAATCCCATTTTCGCTTAGTTTTCGTCTTTTGTCTCGCACTCAGACGTTCCCATTGCAAATGCAAATCTTTCAGGCCGTGCATTACTTCCCGGCACACATGTCGCATGAAACGTGATCTGGGTTCACACCCTGTTATGTTCTGTGGCTACATCCTACATATTTTGAATCTTTAATGCCACTCCCCACCCCCCACTAACCTACATACATCCTCTCCTTGAACTCTCATGGGTGTCACTTCAAGGTTTCTCTCCCCCCACATAAAAGAAAAGAACATAAATTATCAAAGTTGTCACTGTTATGATCCTTACTGGGGTTAAATGTGCCCGCAGAGCAATATTATTACAATATTGGCAATATGAACCAAAACTCATCACCAGTACATTCATGTGATGTTATGGGGCAAAGTGACAACCTCAATAACTATTATGAGGCGTTTCTCCGACCAAAGAGATTCCTGAGAGGTATTGCCCACTGCGAAGTTTCCCTGAGAACTACATACCTTCAGGGGCTTTTTTTCTGCTTGCATTCCTACTGCAGAAATGAATCCTTAAGTGACATACTGTAAGCCGTCTCGCAGTTGGCATAACGAGGCCGCTTTCGCTTTGAGGAGTCAGAACCGTATTGAATTTCAACCATCAGTAAAGCCTGGACTTCACAGGGTTGGCACACATTTTTATGGACAAAATTTCAAAACTTTTCAATGACTTATTAAGGACCCATGGAAAATTTTTCATAACCATTCATAATGTATAACACTGCTCCATCTCATATTGCAGCACAATTTATGAGGAATGGTGGGAAATACCAAAAATGTGGAAACTTCAGGATTCATTATCCGACATGTTAAACCACAACATTATTTTTCTTGCCTGGTGTTTTTCTAAACATATCAGATTCAAACTTTATTCAAACATATTTTTGCTTAGCTGGTAGACATGTAGGGAAAGACAGAGCATGGGGAGAAAATAAAGAAACGTATGTGATGGTAAACAAAACATATCAGTGCATATTAGAGCTACATTATTAACAGAAGCAGAAAGTAAAAACTAAATTATGTGGAAGGTTATCCTCCGGCAGAGGTATTGTGTCTGTTCCTGAGTCCAGGCTGAAGACTTAAGGGGAGGATGTAGGATGTCTCAGTCACTGTCTTTGTTTAAATCTTTCCTAAAAACATGCTTCTATAAGAAAGCAGTCTGTCTATATTATTGCTGTACTATCGATTGAATTTCCCAATTATTATCTTGATTTTAGTTTTGGCCTTTTTTTTTTTTTATCTTTTATTTTGGTGACTTTTTTTTGTCATTATAGTTTGCTTCATTCTCCTTCAAATGTATTTAGTTTTATTGTAAAGCACTTCTTAACTGTGTTTTGAGGGGTGCTATATAAAAAAAGTTTATTATTATATTATCAACTGAAGATTTCTGTGATAATTAATTTTACCACACATTAAAATTCCATGAATTTTCCAATTTTTTTCAGGATTTAGACTACTTCCATGACTTTTCAAGGCCAGGAAAATGACACAGTAAAGTACAGTGTGATTGTTGGTCCATCTGTGTTTTCTTACATTTTTTTCCATTCTGGGTGTTGTTTGTTGTTTACAATGAGCTTTTACACAGCTAGCCAGTTTTCCAAGCAGCCAGGTTTTTAAAAATTAGTCTCTCATGGTTCTGCTTGTGCTGTGTCTACGCTAAAATAGGAGCTAAAAAGTCCCTAAAAATTCATATCATTCATAGTTCTTATGGTGAGGGCATAACAAAAAAAGGGGTGTTCTTAAAACTATTTAAAAAAAAGCTCCTGCAGTAAAAAAAAAACAGCTATTGTTTCATGGCTTAGAGAGCTAAATGTGAGCACAAAGAAAGTTTTGGGTTACCACCTTATAAACCAGTTTAAGTTCCGGCTATGTTACCTTGCTCATGCAACTCCTTGACAGCAACAAGCCTCTGCACCACCTGAGGTACTGAAGTGGACATGGCGTCCCACTTCTGCACCACGTCATAAAGCTGCGACACCTGGAAGATCCACACACAGATACATAACACATACAGGCACATTTAATACCAAGATAAAACTTTTAAGCTTAAGAGCATGTTTATCTTACCCAAGGTCACAAATTCAACCCTAGTTTTGTGTTTTTTGAATTGTATTATGTAAATTGTATAAATGACAACTAATTAACAAATTCATGCAACTACAGTCAATAATCATTATGTGTGAAAAATTTGCTGTGTATTTCTGTTGAGCTTTCGTACATAACTGCATTTATTATTTTGATAAACAGTAGCACCTGGAATTCAAACTCAACTTTGTGACGCTGTGGTACAAACACTAAAAAGATTGTTCACACTGCATGAGAATTGTCCTTCTTCAATTCCAGCTTATTTTATGGCTAAATACAGTGGGCCTTCTTATTGTGGGTCATATGACTTTATCATACATAATTTCTCATTAAAGCATGTTTGTGTACTTTTTACTAAATGGCAATTACAGTACTTAAAAGCTGCCCAAAGACTCGAACAGCAATATCCTAATATATCACTTGGCTTGAGATTCTCATTCACCATGATGATACAATTAACATGCCCTGCCCTCTACTGACCTGTTCAGTGTACAACACTTTTGAACAGTAAATGCTGATGACAAACAAAAACGTTGCCTGGAAATCATGCAGAACTTAAAGCTGAATCTAACATGAAACGCTGTAAAAAGTTTGATTTACTACTGACTCAAAAGTACCAAAAAGTCTGATGATAACACTTTAATTTGGCTCTGAATGCTTAAAGGCAGTTCCAGCTGTTTGTGGAAGACAGCTCTATTCTCATTAAACATATGGCGCTACTCCGGCAGCCAGATGCTGTCGACTGCTACTGAATGTTTTCTAAATTAATATCTTGTCACTAAGACTGAACAAGCAAGTTTATCTTCCGTGAAACTCCAAGATTATACAACTTCTTAAATAAAAGCTCATCTCTTATGATTTTAGGAGTCTTCCAGCAGTGATCCATCCTTAAGTGCTT
Source organism: Plectropomus leopardus (assembly GCF_026936395.1). Taxonomy (NCBI): domain Eukaryota; kingdom Metazoa; phylum Chordata; class Actinopteri; order Perciformes; family Serranidae; genus Plectropomus; species Plectropomus leopardus. Next base: position 24,774,141 of record NC_142177.1, read on the forward strand.
TGCAACAGAGGAATCACAGGTAGACTGACGTTGATAAATTACTGCACATAGTTTGCACAGATGGACGTGCAGGGATTACAAACCTTGTTTTGTGTCTCAGCGTCCTCAATCGCTGCCTTATGTTTAGCGATCTCATTCATTTTCCCGAGGACACTCTAATTGGGAGAGAAAAAAAAAGTTGTGCAACAGGTACGATTTAAAGGGCATTAAGATACATCAAAGGAAAAAAAGACAGGCATTGATAAGACTGATGTTAATACTGTGGTTAACAAAGCTTCTTACAGCAGGCAACCAAACCGTATGGAAGTTTGACATGTTTTAAAAGTTAAGAAAATACATTTCCAAAGGTTTTTATTGGTATTTCACCAAAAAGCAAATGTTGAGTAGAATTACAGTAAGTTCATAGCTTAAGTCCATATAAAAAAATAATACACCCTCCAAACCACAAAACTTGGTTTTTGTATGTGCCCTTTGATTCTTTTCAGCAGGCAAACTGTAGCAAATATCAATACATACAAGAGTCAGAGGAAGGGCTGGGATTTGTCACGTTTGGTATTTTAACATTTGATAGATAAGGATGAAGTGTGTGTCCAAAAAAACTCAGGCGCAAGACAAAAAAGTACTTCACTTCAGGGCACAAAGGAGGTTTGCACACTGTTAGGCTCCGGATAAATTGTGTATTTCTCTTTTTCCCTTTTCAATGCAACATTTCGATCCATAAGATCTTCCTCAGGCAAGTATGAAAGACAAATCAAACATGTCTTGTATGTGTTTTTTACTGCATCTATGAGACATGCCTGTTTGCTCTTTCACACCTATCTCGAGATCATGCGGATCGAAACATTGCCTTGAAAAATGAACGAGCTAAATAAACTATTTATTTGGACCTTAACAGTGAGCAGACCTCCTTTGTGCCTAACATTTGTTAGATACATATGATACAGTGTGTATTTAAATTTTTAATGAGCTTTGGATTTGCTGGGCCAGCTGTTGCATCTTGTTGGCACACCTCGACCAATCTGAACATACAAGGATAAAATATCAATCACTGAACTCTTTGTAAGACAGCAAAAAAAAAAAAACCCAAAAAAACCCACTGTCTTAAAACACAAAGTTTCTATGGAAAATAAGAATGTAATAAATGACAACTGGCATTGAAATCAAAAGCCTCCTCCCTCTAACCCTGTGCTGTCAGCTGTGTGTGGATTTGTCACCTGCAGTCTGGCCTCCACTTGATCCAGAGTAGCAGAGTCCAGTGCACTGACCCTCGCCTGCAGGAGCTCTATGGTGTCCTGATTCAAACAAGTGTTCACACAAACAAACACAAAAAAACACACGTCATATATATATCAGCTTGAGCACAAAACTTTGTGTTCTTGCTCTTACTCCTAGCACAGCAACAATAAACAAACTTGGAAGAACTGATGTCATTCATCTTTGAGGTATGACCCAGTTTTCTGGCTGCAGAAACACGGAGTTATGAATACAGACACAAACTCCATGCAATGTAGGAGTAGCTGGTATAGACTAAAATTTATATCAGCGTATATATAATATTTGACGCATGGATGGTAATGGGAAATGTCATGGTATATTAGCCTTTCTTAAAATTTCAATATAAATACTTCTAAAGTAGTAAAGCAACTGCAAGGCAGCTGTTACTATACTCTTAACTGAATTAGTAGGACATATTTCACATACCACAAAGGTATTTTAGCAACATTTTTTGTGTGGAAAAAAACGCAATAATAAATAGAGAAACTGGGGCAACTGTTTTTGGACAAGAAAAAAGGGGGTTCTATTGATTAGCCTGGTATAGTAAAAATTCATACAGTTGTACTTTTTATAATGTTAACACCATCCTCCGTTTACACAATAACCCTCATTCATCAATTACATGTACAAACCAATGCAGATCCAAACGCAGAGTCTTATCTCTAAATGTGACTGCTGAAAACAAACGGCATTTAAGTATCTAATCCCAGAATATTCTCGGCTTGGAGGCCTCGCCTTGAGAGTTTATAACGTTAAGAGGTTTGATACGGCCAAGAAGAGAAACCTCTCTATGCTGAAAATGAAAATGCTGACAACCTAGGTCCCATTTACCAACTGGTCCTGTTTGGCAACCTGAAAGGTGGCTTCAAAGGAAGTCAGAAGAATGCAGAATGGAAAGAAATCACTGCTGCGGTCAACAGTGATGCAGTGTACAATATTTAACTGACACATCCATGATATGTACTGATCTATAGCCTACTATATAATAATAATAATATTAGCCTTTATATTATATAGTATAAAAGCTCCACTCAGACTGAGGAGCATGTGACAGCGCTTATTGAGTCTGCTTTCATGAGTTGAGACCTGATGTGAGATTTGACTGTAGCCTCAGCTCACGTTCAGATTGACAAATGCTGAGCTTTACATGGAAATGACAGTATGCGAAGCTTTCTGTCGTATGTTCATTTTGTAAATAAGGGGTTAATGTGTTCCAAAAGAAAGTGGTGACTTCTTACCATCAAACCGACTCCTTGTACACCAGCACTCAGAGGTCCCTGCAACAAAAACACAAAGAAGGAAAAAAATAATTACAAGAAGAATTAAGCCACTGCCATAATCTACATAAATCAAGTGATTCTGATATTACTTCAGTTTCACATAGAAAATGGTTACACGGCAACAGGAGCATAAAAATTCTACTGGTGTGAGAGTGAAAGAGAAAAGGAGAAAAACAAAATTAGTGTGAATGAAAGAGAAAAGCATTAGAGAGGATGTGTGTGTGTGTTTAAAGACTGCGTGTAAGTCGGTGTGTACCTGCTTGTCTGATCCTGAGCCAACAGCCATCTCAAGCTCAGCTAGACGCTTCTCCAGTTCCGCCATCTACGGGGACAAAACAAGGCAACACATGGCTGGCGGTGACAACAGCGTCCCATAAGACACACACAACACACAACACAGACACACAGACACACAGACACACAGACACACACGTTCCTGCCTTTTGTCCCGTTTATTTGCCACCACATATTCTGACATTCCTCTCATGAGAGCGAAAACAAAAACACGCCGCTGAAACATTTGCTCATTTCACGAGTGCATTCATCCCAGACACTTGACTCCCTCTGCCTCCCTCTCCATGTTACCTTGGCAGACTGGTTGAATTTTTCCTGCTCTGGTCTGCTGTGCAGCTCGTAGAGTACCACTCCATCTGGGCCCTTCGCTGATGCCATCGGCTTGCTGTCTCCCACAGCGCTGCCACGACTGCCCTTGGCCGCTTCCAGCTGGGTGAGCAGACGCCTGGGGGAGGACGGAAGACGAAACACAAAAGGATTATATGGTCAATATTGCTATCAGCTGAATGCGCTGCTGCTGCTGCTGCTGCGCCCCCACCCCTCTTTTGCAACCAATCTTTTTAAGCTCTATTGTAAACTGCAAGGTCAAAGTGAGCTTTAGCTTTTTAGAGCATTTTTAATCACCTTTTATTCTCCTTCTCTCACTTGTGTCACCGTCACTTTCCCTCTTTACCTTCAGTTCAAGACTTGCAGTCTGACACGTCCCTACAGTATGTTTTTATCCTCTCTATGGATTCTCTTAGTTAATCTTCCACCTTCTCCGGTTTATGGTTCCCCTCCTTAATCTTCTGTCCATCGGTTCTTGTGCTCCCCAGGTAGCGATTCTCTGAGATCAGGGGGGTTTATGTGGGCAATTGATACCAGCTGTACTGCCTTACCCTTCTGACTCCCTCAGTCTGTACTGTATATTTCAGTTATAGTTGGCTCATGAAGTTAACTCCCCTGCTCCTCTATCCATCTACTGCTGACTCCCTCTATTTATTCAAGCTTTTCCTTTCCACCCATTCCCTGACCACCAGCTCATCACTCTGTCACGGTCTGATAGAATGTAGCTTCAGGTTTCAAATTTCCAGATGCTTGTCCTCTTGTGTTATTGTCTCAGCACCCTCCCTCCCCGTCAGCTCACCTGGCCAGTGCTCCATCTGGGTCAGCCAGGTTGATGTGTGCCTCTGGTCCCAGCAGAGAGTCGAGGTGGGCAGAAACCAGCTGCTGTTTGAGCTGTGCTGCCTGCTGGGCGAGCACCACCGGGGTCAGGCGCTCCTCTGCATTGCTTTCCTTTGTGGCGGCCTGGAGAAGAGAGACACGGAGATTGTTGAGTTCCGCACAGCAGTGATGGTTGTGTTTTTTTGAACAACAACGCAGAGGGTGATGAAATAACCCAGACAGCTACTTAAAAAGTAGGAAAACATACTTTATAGGTAAACACGCCCCCTTGCACTAGCCATTAAAAGGATTGGTTCTGACATAATATTTCATAAACAACAGAAGTAAAAGGATATTCCAGTATTTTTTAACCTGGGTTTGGATTAGCTGCTGTAGCTAACTCAGTAAGGATCTGCTCAAAGGCAGAATTAGTAGGATTTGACAGTTGCAGTATGTAAACACACATTCAAAGTCCTTCTATCCAGCTTAGCAGCTACTCTTGAATCCGCGCTTATGATCTGGCACCTGGTCGCTACATTTTTGAGGATTGCCACACTCACATCCTGCACACTGATATTGGGCAAGGGATTATAAACTGTCCCAAGATTGATGCCCAGAAATGCACAGAACACAGCAAAGAAAGAAAATACAGTCAGAGTACAAAGTCTTTGCAGATACAGACACCGCCACACACTTCTAGTGGGTCAGAAGTGATGACTGTTTTCATGGTTCACTTATGGCATATATTATATATAACATACTTTTTGGTCCATCCTTGTGGTAACTTCATTTTGTTTTTTTGTATTTAATGCTGTTTGTTTTGGAGCTGTACATTTTATTTTTGTATTTTTCTTCTGTGTTGTCTGTAACTTATGTTGCTGCCTGTCTTGGTCAGGACATTCTTGAAAAAGTAGTATAAAAAGTATCCAGCTTCAAAATCGTGATGTCTGTCTGAGTGAAACAGGATAGGCAGGCAGGACATAAAGTTGAAAGGAATTTGACTCGATTGTTGAAAAATGGGTGTGTCATAAAAGTGAGGTCCCTACAGTAACACAGATGAGATAGGAGTATTTATCAGGGAGACAAAGTCCATCATATGTAGTTGCTGAAGCAGTCAACTGTAAAATGCCTCGTACAAATCTGGAGCGGTCACACACACCACTTTCTTCTAAAGGAATGAATACAAGTCAGCGGGCCCATAACCATGGTATTTTGGGGAAATGAAACAAGGTCTCAGGTGGCAAACACCAAAAGACACACTGACATACCACACTGTTGTGAGCTAGGTAACAACTGAATCTCAGCTCTGTGATGCAAAACGTTGCAGAATGATTGATGACTGGATGTCATGATCTCATTTGTTGAATTTGATTGGCACAAACTTCTGTTAGTATTTTATTTTAAAGGATGAAAATTTGATTGGATTTTGATGTCGGAATATTAAGAAATTGATTTTTTTGTATGATTTTGGCATATATCGTTAAAAGGTATAGAATATTACTTTGGATGTACTCTTAAAAGGTTAAAAGACATTTTCATTTCTAAATATAGATTAATAATTAATTACCAAATATAGATTATTTTTTGTGTTTCCTTTTTTTTTACTCGATTATTTATGCAAAAGTTTTTTGTTTTTTTTTTTGAAAACTTGAAAAAGCTGCTTGTGCTGTTGTTCTGGCCAACGTTCAAAACAATTATGAGAATAAGAGGGTGAAAATGCCAGTATCTTCCTTTAAAAACAACAACAGCAAAGCAAAACAATCTATAGTTGTCAGGCAAAACTTTGCACAATATGATTTCTGGGTGTGATCCCTGCATTATACTTTAGCACAATATCATCAAACTATGGCATTTTTTAATTATTTTTCAGTTAGGCAAATCACAGTACACTTTCATTCATGCATGCAGCAATTGACTTGTTAATTCACTATATTCACCCTGATGAATGGACACACATCACTGAGAGCAAATTAACTGCTCCACGGAAGTCTTTCACAAGTTTAAATTTAGAGACTGTAGCAGAGAAGCAGCTTGTTCCCCACAGACAGGTTGTTTACTCTGCCAGCATGACCTGCATGAACAAAAGCCCGCGGATTCTGTCACAAAAACTGCCAATTCGCAGCTTGAATTTGGTATTGGACTCATAGAGCAGCACACCCACCTCCATGTGTATCCAAGTTAAATACACCCAAGGTTTAATTAGTTTCTGGGGTTGAGGGGCCTTTGTAAGTCTGAAAAGCATTTTCTTGCACCAGTTTTACTCAAGTCATTACCAGGGTGAATTTAAGGCTTCAGTGCACATGCCTTAAAAGCTCAGGTCTCTGGTGCAACATTAGGAACTGGACATGTACATTCCAAATCTGAAACTGTTCTGGCTAAACAGCTCAGTTGCTCTCTCCTGAATAAATGCATGATGATGCGGTCAAGGAGCAGAGCGGAGGAAAGTCCCTCTGTGAAAGGCAATTGAATTTGTGTGCAGACAGCAAGATATAGGCTGGATAATCAGCGAGGACCATCCCTTGCCAAGTCCTACGGGCAAAGGAGAGGTGTGCTTGAGTGTGTGTGTGTGTTTGTGTGTGTGTGTCTCTCTCGCTGTCAGTTCACCTGGATGGAGTCCACCTCCTGAGTGAGTTCCTGGATCTCGTTCACCAGGCGCTGGTACTTCTGCTGGGGCGTCTCTTTCACTCCACAGCCCTCTCCGAGCTAAACAATGATCACAGAGAAGTGAGAAGTGGTATGAATATCACACAACAGCAAAGTGAGCCTTGTACAGAAAATTAGCTTGAAGCAAAATTTGTGTTTAATACTGTACATGGTCCCTTTACAAATAAAATGAATAAATAAACAGAGAGATCAGACTCTTGACTTTTTCAGAAAACGTGTGTAGCGAGTGAAATAAAAATCCTAATGGTGTTGTTACCCTTTGATGGAAAACCTTCTAAAACCATAAAAAGTGACGTTATGAATTTCTGCTGAACAGAGTGTACTCACAATTTCAAATTCTCCTGACTCATAGCCCACTCTTCGGCTCCTACTGATTCTGTCTGAAAAGTCTGTGAAAAGGAGGCAAATGGGTTGTGGTAGAAATCAAAAAAAGCAGACAGAAAAAACAGAATGGTTGTCACAATGAAGCCCAGTCTGAGCCAGAGCAAGATTTGGGGTTTAAATTCACCAAAAGGATGGATTTGTGTCTGTTAGACCTGTAACACAGGAGCAACATTTTGAAACAAAAGCACCTTTCTCCTGTTTTATTCTTGTCTTTGTTTGCATGTTTCATTCTCTTCTGTGTTAGTGAATGATGTGCTTTAACATTACTTTTTGTGTCTTAGCAGTCTGTCCTCTTTCAAGGTAAGGTGAAGAGGCGGTCGTATGGCTCGGGGTCTGGTTGCTTGACATCTTCATGGATCCATTTTCTTCATGGTATTTTTACATTCTATGTATGATGTCATCTGGATCGTCGATAATGTAATTTTTTTTAGGTTGGTCTATTCTGTGGACACAATATCTATGCATGTCTGTTTGTCCAGGGAGAGAAATCCCTCCTCTGTTGATCTTCCTAAGGTTTCTTCCATTTTTTTCTCTGTTAAACGTTTTTTTGGGGGGAGTATTTCATTATCCAAACTGAGGGTCGAAAAGGACAGAGGGTGTTGTATGTATGCTTATGAGGCAAACCTGTAATGATATTGGGATATATAAATAAAGTTGACGTAACCGTGAACAGTCTTGTATTTTGCAACGTTATTTTTATTGCTGGATGCAATCTATTAGTTGTCATTTCTATTTCTCTTGTAACTGTAACTATTAATTTTTTGTCCAATCCATTATATCAACAAGGGCGGGCTAAATAACACAAAGACGTTGTGTAAATCTACATATATATTTTAAATTTGTTGCAACTCCCAATCATTATCTTTATTAAAGGTGGTGTTACATCTCTATGTTACCTATCTTGATCACTGTTTCAGCAAAATATTATATACATAAAATGATTTGGCTTAAAAACCTATCTCCTTTTATATTTTTAAGATAATTTTAAAATGTACTTGATTACTGTTGAAATTAGATTAAGACACTCTAGTTTTACTCAATTTAGAAGACCTTGAATTTTTTTTCCCCATTATGTTTCCTTATTTTCCCTACATTTGATTTCTTTGCTGTTCAATTTAATTAATTTTTACATTTTTTTTCTAATTTGTGGATTTTTTTCAACAACTTCTGGAACATACCTACTGTAGTGTAAGTAAATAATGTATTCCATAAAGTTTAAAGAACAACAACCCCAAACCCCCAACAACTGTTACCATGGTAAGTCAGTGAAGTTTATGAGTTTGGATGAAAAAAAAAAAAGGTTTTAAGTGTTTTATCATCCACTATGAACTGACCAAGCCCCTTGGTGCTGACGTGCTTGTCCTTGAACTTGTCATAGGCTGCGTTGGGGTTGACCACAATCCTCTCCACACTGTCACTGCAGAGCTCCTCCTGTCATTGAAACACCAGGGAATAAAGTCAGATGGCCATAAACAAAATTTTAAAAGGGCTGTTAGACTATACAGACAGCAAAGGCTTCAAAATGAGCCTTGGCTTACTGAGCCAGTGAGCCAAAAGTCTCGAAGCCCAAGGTAGACTTGAAATATGTTGAAAGGTTGTTATTATCTGAGAGGAAGAAGTACACTTGGCTTGGTCATTGCCCCAAATATAATTTAAAAGATACTGAATTATGTGATTAAGTCAACGGAAGTATTACTTCTTACCAAGATCAGATACCCTGAGAAATTAAAAGCCATTATAGCCATGAATCATGCAAGAGCTTCGCAGAAATTATCTGGGGCAAATCCTGATTATTTCAACATAATTTAAAGTACCAGCAGGCAAGAGACAAATGTGCAAAATGATTACAGCCATAGTCTTACCTAGGCCTGGTTGTAGACCATCTTTAAAAAGGTTCAACTTTTATAAAAATGTGTCATCCGTGTCTACTATGGTAAAATTTAGGTTACGTGAATGAAAAGCTGGAAGCCACTAACACTTTCTTTTCTAAATGATGGCTCAGTGATTAGTGATTCTGGGTGAGCACTAAGAAGTGCATCATTTGATCAAAACATCCTCGTGATCAATCATGATGAACTACAGGCTAAGGGTAAAATTAAAACACCACCGACATGTTCAAATAGATGACATGAGTACACGCTCACACACAGATTTGGATAAAAAAAGAGACAGACCAACAAAACACACACAACACAAGACAGTTACACAGATGTAAGGAGGAGGAGGAGGAAGAGTGAGGAGGAGAGTTAGTCAGGCTCTTACCAGCTCCTTGGGTTTCCAAAGAGAGTTAGAGAAAGTAACGGAGGAGCAGAGGGAGAGAAAAAAGTAGGGGGGAGAGAGAGAGACAACACAGATTAATGTGGTTATCACATGCCATGCACACAACAGGAACAGTTGGCCAGGGGTTGGGGAAAGATAAGAAAGAAAGCAGTGTTCTGAGAATTGCTGCTGAAAAAAGCCCTGGAGACACACTGTTCAGGCTGCTTATAACGTCTCCAGTTCTTTCTATCTTCCCCCATTCAGGGTGGTAAGATGGTCCATTAACACAAACAAGTTACTTTCTCTCTTGATACCATACTGCACTTTATAATGCAGTGCAACCTTATGCTCTCATGGAGGGCACTGTAGGTCTCACTACATTATGTTATGGACACAGGGGGTTGGTGTTTTAAAAAAAAAAAACAATTCATGAGTCAGAATGAAGGGTAACATGTGGTTTAAGGGTGCTTAAAAGAAGTCAAAGCTTAAAACCTGTATATGCATTGTGTTACAGAAGTTATGTATCATAAATCATTCATCAGGGTAACTCATTTCTTGACAACATGCTGTTCATCCTAAATTAATTTGCTAGACTAAGCCAAAACTGTTAATGAAATATATCCAACTTAGGGCCCCTATAAACTGTGAGATTTTGGACTTCCCTTGCTAAGGTAATGATAACAGTTGCCACTGAACCAAGATAATGGTCTTGGTTGCAACGTGAAACATGTTCACCAAATGCTAATTTAGAGCATTGTTGACCAAAGAAAGTGTCAGAAATTGTATACTACTTACTTAGTGTAAGCAGTATACAATTATTACTGGCTAAAGCCCTGCACACTGTACATTGCCTTTTTACTGCTTTTTTAACAGCTAACAATAAACTATTTACTGGAAATACAGTCTTTTCACATTTCTAAAATGTAGCATTGAAAACTAATTTCAGGGAATCCAGGTGCGAAAGTACTTTAAGGTATATTAATAAATGACATGGTATTGGATTGGTGCATACTCTTGTACTGACTGGTACACAATCAAGCATTTTAGACAGTGTTGGAGGGATTTGTGACACTGGTACCAGAAACAGAACAACTCTTGATACACTCAATGGTCATGCACAGATTTTATTATATTACCTCCATCTCATGTAACAATGTGACATGCACTGAACCTGCAAGATACTACCGCACAGTCTATAGGGGCCTTTAAAATATCCAGTTAGTCAGAATAGCGTGGTTAAGCGGGAAGCAACTGTTAGAACATGATGACAGGTTAAAAAGGGAAATATCTAAAGAAAATAAACACTTTTCTTTTTCCTGTCAGAGCTTCACAGTCACACAGAGACATACTTGAGCTTCATTGTTCGTCAAAGCATGACCCAGTGAGGAGCAAATTAAAGTGCCGCTGAATACCCATCAACATCATTATTCCCTTGAAAAGCTTAAATGAGCAACGAAAATAGGAGGAAAAGAATCAATTCCTTGCACTTCAAAACAATCACAACTTGATGATTTACAGAGCACAAAAAAAGAGTCACTCCATCGATCCATTTCTCATTTCATCCCAATCAATAAAGGTAAGAAAAATGGATGAGATTTTAAAAAACATGCATAAAAAGCATGGCATTAAGCTCACTGAGAATAAAATGGAGCCATTCTTACTTGTACAAACTAGGGTCCCAGGAGGGGTGAGGAAGAGTCAAAACAAGGGCAAGGGTTTAGGAAGACCAAATGTGGAAACATGGAAGGGAAAATGCCAATTAGGATTCACTCAGCTGGTCAGTAAACAGCCCAGACATGTTGAAAAGCAGACCAGCATCTCTCTACAGTTAACAGCGTGCTTATTAACAGCACTGTAAAAAGGTTGCACTCAAACAATGCCACGGCTAACTCTGCTTAATGTTACAGCTGGATGGCAGTGAGCAGTAATCACAAGACCATCATCATGACATAGTTATAAACTTCAATAGTAGACTTTGTTTCTTGAAATTTTAATAGACAGTACGGCTTGAATGGGACTGCAAGGAAGGTTTTTCCCATATTTTTTTCTCTTCCATGTATAAATGAGCAGATAAACTAATGTGCATATTATAAAAAAGATATGTTTAACAGTGACTTGAATTAAGCATCCTTGCATTTTGATCAAAATATGCACAAAATATACACATTTTTTGAAGAACCACAAGCTTTTCATAGAAATTAAAAATGATTTATAATGCATCAATAAAATCAAGAGGATATCATATTACAACTTTTAGAAGAACACATATAATATATATGTTTTTTAAATTTGCCCCATAGAGTTAGTGAGGAAAGCAAAAAAGTAGTGGCACTGTTTTATTCAAATTTCACAATTAATAATGTACTGCTAAGTGCTTAGCAATCTTAGCAGTAATATGAAGACAAGTTATTGCGGGGTTGGGTGTTTAATCATGTCAGAAATAATGCACACTAATTGCAATCAAGAAATCAATGCTTCCTCCATTGTATACGTATTGTATGTAAACACTTGTTAGCAAGTTAGGTTAGCTTAGTAAGCAGAGAATCAGCTAACAGTCTGCAAACTCAGAAATCCAGTGAATCCAAAACGTCAACTCACCGACTCAAACTGAGCCTGGTCATCTTCTGGAAGATCACCGGTCTCGTAAACGTCGGGCTCGTTAAAGGCCTAATAAAACAATCAGGTGAACAACATATTAAACGATCACATATCCCGTTTATTGTCATTAGCCTGGCCAACGCCCCGGCCCATTCAACACGTATTTGTTAGCCCTAGCTTACTGGAGGCTTGTATTACAGGACACAACGTTAGCTGAAACATTTAGCAACTAAGAAATTACAATTTTTGATAGCAGCTGCATGGCAGTTGCAAACAATAAGCAGACAACAGAGTAAACATCAGAGATGTTAGCTAGCTAAACTGCTACAGCTTGGAGCTAGCATTGCCAAGTAGCAATGGAGCTAATCTGTCTGCTAGCGTTAGCCACTTACAATTCCCGGCAAGTTTGCGTATTTAGGATCAGCCATTGTCAACGGGGGCAAAGACGAGACCAACAAATCACGACAGAATATAATTACAGTTGTTAAAACGTGTAAATTATCAATGAATCGAATCAAAATGTAACAAAAGCTAACGATGGATGAGCCAGCAGTCTCTCAGCCGGCGGAGGCTTCCAGGCTGATGTGGTCACTAGCTTGGTTTGACAGCGTGTACGTTGGGTTTGGTTCAAGCGTATGCGGACGGGCGGTGTTGTATTCACTGTGTCAATGGGACAGCGTTCAACGGCCGGTCATAATCAGCAAAACAAACACTCCTCATGACAAGGTGGAGCGTCATCACACACGCGCTCAGTTTGACGAATACGATTTAACGTTATTAACGGTTCCCTTTTCTGCCGTTTAGCGTCGTCTTACGAGCCTTTCCCGGGGTGTACGATATTTGCTGTCACGCTCATATACGTTTTTAACAACTAATTGCGTTCAACAACAAAATAATTCAGTCTTGAGCGAAAATTGTGTGGTTGAATTGCAACAGAGTGGTCACACGGTGGCGCTAACGGCACGAGCAAACAGCCCAATCAACAGGCCAAAGATGGTCGATTAAGAAGATAGTTCTCTCTGTCGGGGAACAAAAGCAGACACCTTACACCTGTAAAGTGGTAAGTAGCCTACTCTAGTAAATGCAGAAAGTAAAATGTGATACTGTCCTGTTTTATGTGTTTTGTTTGACTTCTCTAATAAGTTACGCCACAATATGTTCAATGTTTTACCTACTTTTTAAAATTTCCAATTGTACTTTAAGTGGGCAGTTTGGAGGCCATGTTGGAACAGCAGCAACAACAACAACAACAACAACAAGAACAGCAAGTAACAAACTGTCAAATCAAAACATTCACTCACTTAAAACTCTTGAAATAATGCTACATACCATGAAAACACATTTTAAAGTAGCCCAAATGTGAATAAGCATACGTGTCTAAGATTTATTATCAAATTCTTGCTAGCTAACTTCATGCACAGTACAGGAATTGATTTTTCATACTATATATACAGAAATGTCTACTAGCTAGGCTACATAACATAACAGCATGCCCTGGTAACGCGTGTTTGTTTTTCGTATTATCACCTCTATATACCACACTCAGCATGTTACTAGTTATATTTCGGTATAGTGCACGGCATAATGCATTAGGCTACATTTAACACCGGCTAAATACGATGAAAGTGGCATCATTAGTGTCAACTAATAACGCGATTGGATTAGATGGTTAGGCATAATCTGTAGGCCCAGCTGCCCATACTTTTGTCTTTCCGAGCACCGTGGAACACAGCTCTTGACATTGTGGTCTTTTTCTTGATGTACAGCCTGTTACATAGCTTGCCTTTTATTATTTGATATCTCTGATCAAAATGCAAACGCATGCAGTTTACATACCAGTCAGCTGCAATACCATAATTGTATTCTTTCTTACATTGTTTCTTGACTTGTGCATTAAAAGCCCCGAGGAAACACTGGTAGAGGCCTCATGGATTTTAAGGTTGTGCTCCAGTTTTACAGAGCTCTGTTTACTCATCATGAGGGCTAATTAGCCTGTTGAAAACACCTGTTGGCTAATGTCTTTTGTGGTTCTTGAGGGGCTTTTTGTAGTCTAAAAACACAACAACATTAAGAATCCGAATAAGAAGTGAGAAAAGGATTTATTGCCAAGTAGGTTTTCTCTTACAGTGAATTTACTTTGTTTTTTGGTGCAAACATTAAACATACAATAAACATATTAAAAGAAATAGAAATAGGCCTAATAACAAAAATAAGGCAAAGTACTGCAACACTCAAGAAATTAAGTATAGAAGAGAACTAATACATGAAATGTGATAAAGATCATTTAAAAAGTAGTATAATGACAGATCTTTATCATGTAGCTGTTTCAGAATAGGGAAGCTGTACCTTCTTGTTGGATTTTTATTTTTTCATTTTTTTCCAGGCAGGGAGGTTATGGTGAAAAGTACAATGGAGGTGCATTTGGGGAAATCTAATAGGCCTAGCCAGCATTTGGGGGACTGTATCCATTTTCAGCTGCTTCAACTTCTTCCATTCTTTTTTTAATCTGTCTCTTTCGAGTCTTCCAACTTGATGAAAGTGCACTACTACATCAATCGAGTACCCTTGTAAATCTCTTGACAAAAATAATGAAGCCTCTGGTTCCCATATGACTTCCCAGCTTGTTATGCAAAACATCATCGCCATGGCGACCAGTCTGGTGCAGACCTGAAAAAAAAGATGCTCTCCTAAAAAATGACTGGCCACGGAGAATATACCTTTAGATGCAGCAAGCAACACCTGAAGGTTTTTGTGCTTCACCTGGAACTTGTGTTAAATGGTTAAAAGTGAACTTTTGTGTTAAATATGGTTGCAGGAATAAGAGGCAGAGTTGGAGCTCCTCTCTGCTCCTCGGTCCCTCTGCTCAGCGATGCTGATGAGAGAGGATTTGAGTCGCTACTCCAGCACGCCCCGCCCCCAGTAAGAGAGCACGGATGACAGAGATGCAAGGCATGCTCCTGAGCCGTCTGCAACCTATCCAGACACCGCCGACCGGACCACTTTGGAATATACACTCCCCATTTACAACTCTCCATCTGCTCTCCAGCGCTCAACTGCACCTGAGTTTCTTTTGAGAGCATCTGAAACAAGAAACTCTCCTAAACGGGCGCTTTTTTCGTTCATGCATGCCATTTTTTGAATTAACTCGGCTTTAGTCTCTCCCAAAACTCGTAGTTGTCCATTCTTCCAAATGCTTCGCCTGCCAGTGTCGCTTTGCATGCTGCTATAGACGGTGCGTTCAGTCCGCGTCCAGGTGCTTCACGGGAAAAGGTTGCACAGGGAATATTTTATTTTTAATAATTTATTTTTTGGGGAGCGCGTCCACTATTTTTCCTGCACAATGGCTGATGCAAACGCAGAATGCAATATTAAGGTGTTGTGCCGATTTCGTCCCCTGAACAAGTCCGAAATTATCCGCGGAGATAAGTTCATCCCAATATTTCAAGGAGAAGACACTGTCATCCTCGGGGTAAGTTATCTTTAACCATCTCTTTCCGTTTTATCACCTTTCCATGCAAAACGCCAGGGGTAACACTTCTCATCTCGCGCACACATCAGATCCTGGCCAGACAAGCCCGGAGGCTTAAAGGCTTCTGACAGTAATCCAACTCAGTACAGCATTTATCAATATTCTCATCAGCATGTTGCATCGTTCAGGTGTGTGTAGCTGCTATGAAAGAGCAACAAGGCTTCCCAGATATCTCTCATTTACTAAGCCTTGCAGAAAAAAAGGGCTAGATCATTTCATGATCTAGTTTCTGATTTCATGATTTGCCAGAAAAAAAATCATCCCTTTCTTGTTCAAAATAAGCCCAAGATCAATAAACTCCACAAGCCTGGGCTCTGCCAGCATCGTACAGAACTTAAAAACTCATCATTTTCTGAAGATGCATCTCGACCCCACCTCTGTGATCCCACACTGCCTCATTAGCCGCTTCTCCCGTGGTATTTATCTGCTGTGTGTTATTCCTGCCTCAGAACATCATGCAGGATTTATTGATTGTTGTTGATGCATGTTGCAGTCAGCCTTTAATGCACTGTTGAAGTATCGGGTGCTGCAAATGTAATGGGAGTCATAATCATTATTCTCTGTGGGATATGTTTTTCTGTCCAGTGAATGGATTTGGAATAGAAAGCTGATGATCAGTGTCACTGCTTTGGAGCTGCGAATGGAAATGAAGCTGTAAAGCATTTGTCAATCTGATGCGTACATACCTGAGGCTGAGGTTAACAGTGGGGGATTAAGAGTGATCTAAATGTAAATATTCCAGTTGTTTAGACATGAAGCACATTTGGGCCAAGGCTGACACACACACAGGAAGAGAGAGAGACAGAGAGAGACAGATCCTGCACACATTTGGCCCAAGGCTTGACTTCAAGTGATGATGAAGACAGCAGAAAATCCCTATCGGCTTACTCTGCTGTCACACACACACACACATGCAAACGCTAGCGCACACACCCATATTGAAATGCAACACAGCATTGCTGAGGTAGATACCCCTGTGAGACTGTCTTGAATATCCTGGTTGTAGCAGCAGTGGGATGTCTTCCTCAAGCAGATTGAATGCTCATTATTACATTATTCTGATGCTGTTTGGCCTTACTCTGCTTGAAATCATTCATCCCCGCGTCAATCTGTGTTTAAATGTGTTCTGGGTGTGTTTGAGGGGAGCAGAAGAATGAAAAATTAATGCAGGTGTTCATTCTTGTACATTAGGAGATTATTTTAAGCTATCTCACTTTCTTGTGTCGCTTTCTTTAAATGATTTATTTAATGTCAGAGTTTCCGTTCAGGCTTCAGTGTGGTAGTCAGAGGAAATGCATTCTTTAAATTAGTCCACAGATGATGACAGTTGGAAACAGCATCTGCAGAAATGAAGTGAAATCATGTTATCCAGTTACGGGAACTGTGATCTGTTGTCGTTATAAAATATACACTGCACTGCTGTCGTTTCCCATCGGCACTCCTGTATGGCAGCAGGAGCCTTCAGAACTGATAATGTCTATGAAACAGAAGCGTGCAGTTCCCTTCTTATATTTCACTTCATGTACTAACCATCAGTTTCCTTCTGCTCAGATGACTATAATCACGAAAAGCATGCACAGTTTTCATCTCTCTGAATGTGATTTCTGTGGAGGCGTTCAGAATACGAAGGGTTTCTTAGGTGTGTAAAGGTATGCAGAGTGTGTATTCCCTTTGTAGCATCTATCTTGTAGCTCTGGAATACTCTTAAAGGAGAAGTTTAAAAAAATGCCTCCTGAGAGTTAAAATCCTGCGGCCGTCAGATTGAATCAGGATTTAAAATATCAGGCCGGCAGGCATGCAGGCGTGCTGCGGGGACCCTGTAGTGACAACTAAAGCGCTCACATTCTGACGGTTGATAAAAAACAATTCGCATTTGGGCAGTGCTGATGGCCCCACATTTGTCTGCAGGAGGAAGGCTCCTTCCAGAACTTGTTAACTGACAGAGACAATGGTTTGAGCGGTTGAGTGATGTTTCGGCTGCACCTGGGTGGCAGGCAGGAGGAGACTTGCAGAGAGATTAAAGATCAGGAGAGATGGCACTTTGGTGTGCTCTGAATTGATGAAGGACTGTCTCTGGGGCCTCAAAACATTTGGGTATGGGTGATGTCTATCTGGAATGATGTGCAGCATTTTCATATGAGAGTCAAAAACTTAAAGTCTTCTGAAGCAACTTGGATGTGGATTTTGACAACTTTGAACTTGAATTACACTTGAGCTTGACACATCAACTTAAACATAAGCTATGCACCCTGTAACTTTCAGTGGTTACAGGGCATGACAACAACAATAGCCCCAACTAACCCCCTCCCACAACCTGCAACAATAGGAGAGAAAGAGGTAAAAGTAATAATAAGAATGAAAATACAAATAAATAGATTTAAAATACCAAATGAATCACAGAGTTCACATGTGTTGAAAGCACCATTTGCTGGCAGAGGTAGTGGGAAAGTGAGCCCTTAGCATAGCTATTTGCACAACATTCAAATATTACAAAACTGCACCAAGTTTTGTGGTTGTAGTTGATGAGGAGGGTTTTCTACTAGTTGGATGGGTAGGTTACAGAGGAGGATGTGAATATAACCTCCTACTCAATGGCTTTTTGGCTGATAGGTGGGTATACTGTAAACGGCCAGAGAAAGAAGTAGGTATACCCTATGTACCTGTGTATATCCTTTACGACACCACTGTCATCACTCATACATTAATACACAAACCCACAAATAGAGCCGCACCTACGAGGTAGTTCCAGCACTCAACTCAAGCTGCACTGATTAATACACACACATCATACTTCACTCTCCTTTTGTTATCTACAAAACACACCCTCTCAATTTGGTCGTCAATTTCAGCTGCAAAAATCTGTCAGCTCTCCATCTGCCTTGTCAATGCTGCTGCCTGCTCCTTCAGCCCCACCTCCATCCCACAGCATCCACCTGAAGACCCTGGCTAGGGGAGAAGACATTTAATCATCACTCCCCAATATCTCATGTAAAAATATCTACGGGGAGGGATGCAGCAGGAGTCTTAACGCTAAATTCTGTATTGTGCTGTTAAAACAAACATTTAAAACATGAGTTATCTTACTGAACTAATTAATATGGCATATAGGAGGTTCAGACTTAATGGGATGGTATGGGGTAGAAATGTTAAGCAAGAAAATAAAATAATCAAGTGAATAAATTAGTAGAATTAAGTTCCTAATTGCTTGGACAGCTTGTTGACAACGTAGAATCAGTGGCAACAACCTAACACAGTGCCTGTGACACTTTAAGTTACACCGCCTCCCTTCCAAAGTAAGCCTCTGCTGTGCTTTGAAGAATGATATAACGGTTGCCACTTTATAACAAATTCATCATTTGAACCCCACATGGAAGCTCAAGCTTGGGAAAGAATGTCACGTCTTTAAGCTAAGTAGAAATGGAGGGAGGCTGTGTGGACTTCCAATTAAGATGACAAATACGGTAGATGTATTGGAAAAACTTCACCTAAATTTTCTTCAGTATACCCTTAAAGTTAAAATGGCTACCTACAATTATATGATCTCTGGAGAGCTGGGGAGATGTCCATTTTGTTTTATAGTTAATAAGAGAATTATAGGCTGATGGACGGTAAAGAAACTAACTCAATTGGATAATGTACAGCTATTTGCTTAGCCTTCATTATAGGGATGTATGTGTGTCCCTCCCCATGGGTTTTCACATAAGCCTCCCCAAGCTACTGGTCTTACCATATAAAGTGGGTTGTAGCAGAAAAAACACTGAATGTACAAAATTGAGCATGATGCATTTAATAACTTGTGAATTCAACATTTGATTAGCAAGAGAAAGCATGTGTTTTTTTCTCCTTTCAAAAACTACATAATCTCGCTTAAAAGCAAGAATTGATTTCTGCTGCTCAGTCCAATATGCTTTGGTCTCAACCATCTCCTGAGGGAAATACTTGGCTCTTTAGCTGCTAAATGCTCCAATATGTTCACCAGCTATTCACTGCCTTTGTCTGTCAGTTTTTTTTTGCTATACAGGTAGTCTAAGTGAGTGTATCACTGAAAACAGCTGCCTTTTGTGGCTAGAATCAAGGTTGACAAGAGCAGTGAGACTGAATCAAAGCAGTTAAGTTGCAGAACATAAAAGCAAAATATTGATGGAGGGAACTGCACAGGCTAATGATAGTTGTCTATGAGCAACCACTCTTACATTACAGTCATTTGATCCAGTGCTACTATAGAAATTTGATTTGTGCAGCTTTAAACTCAAGTTAGTTACTTGTAAGAACAAGTAGTAAGAACACAGCGCAGTTCATCTACTTGACAAAGATTCATCCGAAGTGACTTGGACTTCCCTTGAGCACTTGAGACTTGACTTGAAGCATGGTAATTTCACTGGTGCAGCATCCAAAATGTGCTTGTTAGAAACAGGCTGATTGCTCCACCTCCGGTTGCTGCTTGCAGCTTTCTTCAGAACCGTTCAACAATTTTACACTGGACAGTGTTCCTCCTTGAGTCCTGAGCAATACACCTGCCATGACATATTTGCGTCCCCTTGCAATGCCAAAGTATACGTGTCATTTGGAAAAGGCTATTTCTGTCAACAGTAGCGTTTTTCATTGATGCTTGAAATGTTTAATTTTTTGCTACAATGTAAAATCTCTGGTCAGTCTTTCTTCATCTGTTGTTGAATGTACTGCTGCGAGCTACAGTGAGCGAGCTGCACCCAGCATGCTGTTCAGTGGCGTTAAGGCCCAGACACACCAAACTGATGTCAAAGAACTAGTGGCAACTGTTGCGTTGCCTCACGTTGTTTCTTAGCCAAAAGTTGTGCTTGAACACACCACAAAGACTACAGTAGTCTTTGTGTTTTAGCACTTACGTTCTGTACCTTGGTGAAAGGAGATAGCTCTCCATAGCAGCAGGCGTCCGCAGTCTGTATTTGTCATCTGTACTTGTAATTGGACAGATTGAAGAGCCTAGCCAGTTAGCACATTAACAATACAACCCGAAAGAACACATTACATTTACCATGCGTTAGTGAACACAAAACCATTATGAACTTTCTGCTAAAGAGCTTCTTGTGCACTGAGCTGATTTACCAATCAAAGGGATTATATTCACTGATGGTCTCTGAAGCTGATGCAGCTTCAGAGACAGCATGTTATCAAAAGCTGTCAAGGGCAATGTTGCACCACAAAAACTAGTGAATCAGAAACTCAGTGAACAGATGCTCACTGATGGCCAGACATGAGGAAACATCCAACTGTAAGCTTGGTGTGTCAGGGCTGTAACAGTTGATAGGAGTTCCCTCTTAATGCACTTTACAATACGTATATAACCCACTACTAATAAATATGTCCCCTAGACCTTATTAGGCTCTACTCAACACTGCACTTCCTTGGAGCCTCAGCAATAAAAGTGTGAAGTTGATTGGTTGAATGGCTGTGGGAATGATAGAGACTCCCTCCATTTAAGTTAGATACAAAATGTCCTATCTGCATCGACTTGAGGTGCGGAGCAGCAGTGTCCAGCAGTAGTGCAACAAGCATGTAAATCATCTTCAGCAGCACAAACAAACACAAGAGTACTTAGAGCAGAATCACTCATTCAGGTCTGAAACCAGTCATACGAGTGTTGAAGCATAAAAGAAACACATTACATTTTCCAGAACACTTATAGAACAGGTAAAGCCTTTGCTGTAGTAAGGAGCAGTTCCTCGAAGCATTTTCAGACATTGCAATGCCATCTTCCCCACAAGTCAATTCAATTTAATAGCAGTAAACCACACCCCTACCTGTTCGGCACAACTATTAATGTGCTTATTATTAGTGGTTTGTTTTCATCTCACATGGCCACCTGTGGAGCCCCACAGCACTCAGTGGCGGGATGACAGTAATAACCATACTCAGTCTGTACTGCTCCAAGGCTCGGCCTTTGTGTTCGCTCCACAGTGGAGTGACACAGCTGTCTCTAGTATTTCACTGTCTGAAATAATGCGCCGTCACAAGGGCCAGATTGTCCCTCCTAATCTTCTGGCAGAAGAAAAAGACAGCCACAATGAATCATGCTTTGGATTCAGTCCTATGAATAAATAAATAATCATGGCTGCCTCCGAGGCAGCAAGATATAGAATTTTTTCTCTCTTGCTTGCAGGCAGTGACATATAGATATCACATGCTAGTGCCATATGAGCTGTACACCGACTGTCGGCTCATTAGAGATGCATTGCATATGCATCATACCAGTGGCACCTTTATGATGATAAGATATGAGTTAGGAGTCTATGTGAAATAATAATGGCCATTTCAGACCTGTATTATTCCCTCCATGATTTTTTGTTGTCATATCTCCTTAAGCTGTGAGAGTTTTAAGAGCCTCACTAGTACTGAGGAGGCTAACAGCCTCATTTCCATTCCCTTTGTCCAAAATGAAATAATTTTATGGTTCATTTGGTCGCTGTTGTTGTAAACCCTTGTGAATATATTTAGCTGCATGCTCAGGCTGAGTTTAACTTGGGGGGGGGGTAATGTAGTATGACATAACTTGTTAACACAGATTATAAGATCCCTCTGTATTTCTAACTATTTTAAACAAGCAAGAGGAAATGCTGAAACAGTGTTTTTTACTTCAACTATAGGTCTTTGTGTCTCTGAAACTGTGAGTCTCTTTCATCATGGGTCATTACTTTCAGGATCATAGGTACAATTTTAATGAGCCTGCATCCCGGCGCGAGGCCAGACAGTTTTAGTTTTCGACCCAAAATACCAAAACAACAAGAAACATCTCCTTCCTCTTCATGTTCGTTACCCAGACTGTCAGCCATCATATCGTCAGACTCAACCTCAGGGGGTGAGCGTGCGCCTGTGTGTGTGTGTGTGTGTGTGTGTGTGCGCTGAGTGGTTGTGTTGACTAGTTTAAAACACTCATATCAAGTCCATAACCTCTGCGCTGACCCCTCTGTCGTTGTCATATGCTGTTTGATTTGTCATTAGTATTTCATTGTTTTTGATCATGATAGACGCAGACACATTCTCATCCCAACTCGATCAATATTGCCGCTATGTCCATGGACCTTCACATCTAAATATGACTAGCAAGGTTCCCTTCTGCATCTGTTTGAGACATTTGAGGTTGGCATGTCTATTTACGCTTTTTAGGCATTGTGTCTTTTCAAAGTACGCTTCCATTTTCACAGGAAATGTACAGTTTCTGCTTGGTGCATGCACAGTCTCTTTCAAAAAACACTGACAGCGTAGGTAAAACATTCCGCTTTTACATATATTTCCATAGGTTTAGGCAATAAAAACACAGCAATAAAAGCATTAACATTCACATGGGAAGCAAACCGCAGACTCCATGGTGGAAGTCCGTGGTTTGTTGGACATGTGCGTTTGACTCCCCCAATAAAAACATAAATGTAGAAAAAGACATTTATTTTGACATAATTCAAGACATTTACACTAGAGATGTAATAATACATTAACCCAATATCAGTGATGCAAAATGAAAACATTGACCCATATCATGATCTTTCGGATACGCCTTTATTTTGAAATTCTGTGTCAATGTCAAAAGTGCCAAACAGAAAATGGCGAGCAGCCAAGAAACAAAAGACCATAAGGAAAACGCTATTTACTTGGACAACCTATAATATCATCTTATGTAGATCCAAGGTCTCTGAATTGAATGGAATCGAAATCTTGTTGTGGCAGACTTTGTGATATCTACACATAATGTACCGTTGTCCAAAGAATTGATTTAATATCTTGTCACCCCTAATTTACACCATAAATTGATGCAGAAAGGCACAAATTGGTGCATAAAAATGTAGGAAAATTAAGTGCTGAAAGCTTTAGATTTTCTGGTGGAGGACTCCTGCAATGCCCCATTATGTTGAAACAACTCCTACGCCCTTGGAAAAGGGTGAACTTTGCTGTAAAATGAATCCCTCCACCTGTGTTAGCGACTCCGATTGAAATGTGCACATTAAAGAGCTATTGATTCTCTATTTTCTGAACACCATTTATAATTGTATGGATTACCTCTTCTTGGCTGATGCTCCCTCGTATGCTTACACATCTACTATAGAAACTGCAGGGTACAAAAGGCTGCTTTATTAAAATCTGCAAAATACACCTTGTTTACACGTTGAGGAAGAATTGGGGATTAAAACAGTCTTGTCAAAAGGTTCACAGAGATAGGAGTATATTCTGAACTGAGATTTTCACTCAGGCTTCGCTCCTTCCCGCAAGACGGCAGTTCTTTTCTTCTGAAAGCTTTTTTTTCACAGAGATTTATGAACATGAATTAGGATCATATGGTGCACTACTGTTGCAGAAAATAGGCATGTAATATTGTTAAAAATTAACCGATTATTCATGAGCAGTGACTCTAAGATGTCTGATTTCTGATTGGACTGTGGCTTTTTTCTTGGTGTGCTCGACTGAATGCTGATTCTTTTTTCTTCTCCTATCCCTTTCTTGATTAGGCGCCGAGAGGGGAAAACAGCTGCTGTTGAAACAAACTGTTGACAGTGCATGTCGGGCACCGAGTCATCTACCTGCCTCGTACCTTTTGTTATTTATAGTTCTGTTGGAGCTGTTTTCACCTCAAGGATATTTCTTTGCAATGGCTTTAACTGTCTGCAAACCAAACAGAGTCAGAAATGGAAGTCCAAAGGGCTCGCCTCATCCCCGCCCTGGTGCTTTAGCGCTCTAATTCTATCACTGCAGTGCACACACCCTAACCAATTAGGCTGTGTAATGGGATTTCTGTGTAGGGTCAAGATCTGAGCTCATTTTTCCCGTTGGACAACGCCATCAGAGCGGATACCACTTTGGGATCATCTTCTCCCCTGTCTTTCCCTCTCTCTCTCTCCCTCAATACACCCCTCACTGTATTTTTTTCAGCCTTGCTGTGTTTCATGGTGTAATGATTCTGCTGCTCATTTCCTCATGACTCAGCACCAGTTTGGGGAAGATGTGAGAGAAGAAGCTCAGCCTCGTCTGTCATCTCATTAAGTTAGGTAGAGGATTCTCACAGGGTTTAATGATGTCAAGGGGGAAGCACCTGTCAGTCAGGAGTCTGAATGTTAAGGAACTTCTGTGACTTTGGTGAAGTTATTTCACTACAGATATGTGAAAGTTTAATCTAGCCGTAATTCAAGAGAAAAATCAATACTCCACTTTATGGCTACCGTGTACTATTTTAAATTGTAGAGTGGCTAATCTGTCTACCCACAACCCATACCAACAAGCACTGCCAGCTTTCCCTCTCATCTTTCCCCCAATATTAGCATTAGACTGACATCAATTTAGTCTGCAGCCACACTCAAAAGCATATTAGCTGCCAGCTCCTTCAGCTCATCTTTATTTTTGCTCAGCGTGCACACATGCCAGGGTTAGATAAGCTTGTGCCAGTTTGTCAACACTTTTCCTGCCCCTGTCTCTCCCTTTATGACAGAAGTGGGCTGTGACTACCAGGCTTTTAGCTCCGGGGAGCGTTAATGGAGCATCCGCTCCTCATTAGCCACGGCCCTGCCCAAGATGCTGCCCGGTCTCCATGTCTGCCCTCAGCGCCTGTGGGAAGCACAGACCGGCTGCACATGCTCGCACACGTGTGTGCACATGCCAAGACCCCTGAGCAGTTGGTGATATATTAGCGTGATAGTAGGACGGGAAGGAAATCCCAAGGACACGAGAGGAGCATCCCTGCTCTTTGCATGCCCAGGAGTTCTGTTTCCTTCAATTAATCACAGTTCATTTTATCGATCTGACACTGGAGAACATTGACATCCACGCTGGGTCACTGTTTCCTTCATTTCTCAGGGGAGCTGTGCTTTAAACACATTTTCCTTTACTGTTTTTGATCTCAGCTAAAGCTGGCATGTGGGACTTTTGCATATAAATGAATGTCCGTTACATTAAAGTCCTTGCCAAATGAAATCACATTATGTTGATTAAGCCTATCGTCGCCAGGGAAAGCTCCCTGTATTTCTCAGTATACCAGAGTTGTGGTGTTTGGCTACTTTCCCGCGCTGGCACACCTGAAGCAATGCGTTTTACTTCAACCAGTCAGAGCTAAAGTGGGCAGGGAGGAGGTATAGACCAAAGTGACAGAGTAGCAGCTTGGAGGATGCCAGAAGCTATGGCTGAAAATCCCAAGAAGCGTCCAAGAAAAGTTTTTGGAGTGGATGCTCCAGATAAAAAGAAACTCGTTGTTCAAAGGAAGGATTAAAGTCAAAAAAAGACTTGAGTGCTCCTGGGGACAGGAGACATGCAGCGAGCTTACCTGCAGGCATGTGTCGTAAGCACACGTTTAAAGTGCTTGTGTAATTACTCGCACTGCCAGAGGGGGGAGTCAAAAGTTAAGCGTTCCAACTTTAAAGTGACCGTTCACTCTAAAATAGTTCTACAGGTAAGAAGAAAAATATGTGTTTTTCCTTTTGGGGTGAACTGTCCCTTTAATCTAATTTTGGAGTTTTATTTTAAACCACATTACATAATAAAGGGTTGGGAAATCCTTTGGCAAAACATAAATTTCAGGCTTCCTTAAGTCTTTGTACGGCTCTGGATTGGTCCCAGTCCATCCTTTTAAAATGACCTCTCCAGGCTACAGTTCTGTTTCTTTGTGGCTCCCAGTAGGTACATTGATAATCACAACATGCTATTTTTTTTTTGCTTTTTTCCTTCACCTCTTCTATCTCCCCGAGTTTCTAATTAACTCCATTTTATGCAAACTCTTAATACCATTCACAGTTTTTTTTCCGAAGGCCTTTTATTATCCAAATTACCTCGCTGCACAGCTCTGTCATTAGTTGCGGCTGAATTACAAAGAGAATCCCCTTAACCGTGTTGTTGATTTTTACAGCAAATTTAAGTCATTGCTCACTACTACTTCTTGGATTGCTTCATTTTCCACTCAGCTATTCCCCTGGCATCATTTGCTTTAATAATTGCCGCCAGCGTACATAAGCTGATAGAAAAGTGCATTCATGTTGCCACATTTCCATGACTTTTTCCATCCTACCCTAATTTATAATTCATTCTCTGCCACATGTGGTCATTAACAGGGCTCATACTAATGGTGCGGCACAGCTCGATGCCATAGTTGGTGGATTACTGCGAATGTCTTCCTCTGGCACTAGTGCTTTTGAGGATCAGTCACAGTGTCGAGGCTCTGGGTGCAGATTTAATTGGAACAGTGGACCAGGACCACACAAAAACCTCTATTTTAGTCTGGCACAGAGCTAAAGATGTCTGCAATATAAGTTGCCTGCATTATAATTTCACTGGGGCATCACTTCTCGCCTAAATTCATTCAATACAGTTGGCTCACAGGTTTATATATTAATTGAATTACTAGTATAGAGGAATCGATGGCTCCTTTAAAAGCTTTCCTTCTTAACGTTGCCTCAGAGAGGCATTAGTGCAAGTTTTTGCAGAATATTGGTTTCCCCTCTCGCATATGGTACGAAAGATCCCCTTTTTAACCAATAAACTTTCAGATAAAATGATTCTTGTGATAAATTAGCACACTGTCTATTCCTCGCAGGGTTAGTAAGTATTGATTGGATTATCTTACACATTCAAAGCTATGTTAGCACTTCGGCACGATGCTTTTTTTTTAGATAAGCTTGCTGCCTGAAAAATTTCCTCTGTATTAAATGCCAAATGTGTTTGGCTTTTTTTCCCAGTTGTGCAGAAGCAGCACAGACAGAGACAAAGCTGCTGTCAGGGGTAATCTTGTACCTTGTGTGAAATAATTTGGACTGGATTTACTTATGTGCAGGTTGAGCTGAATGCAGGTAGCTGTTGGCTGACTTTGAATCCAAGACACCTCAGATATTTCCTTTGACATCAAATATTCCCTTTGAGAGAGCGGCTAATAGCTGTGCTCTCTGACTGTCTCAGGTTGTGATCGAAGCTCTTTGCTCGAGGCTGAGGTCGCTGGTCCCAGTTCATGTTAAACAACTAATTTCTTTCACAAGGTTTGTCTCTATTTTCTGTAGGATTTCTGTAAATCTATAGCGCAAATAACTGGAAGGCTTGTGAAGGCTGGAGGCCAAATCAAATGTGACATTGCAGGCGAGCACAGGAACAGTCAAAATGTCACTTCGATGATGAGGCGTCTTCGTCATCCCTGACAAGTGTTTTCCTCTCTCCTTGCTATTGCCTTCACTCTCTCTCTTTCAGTCTATTTTATTCTCTTCGTCACTGCAGTATCTGTCATTCTTTTTGAACTGGGTATAATTTCAGTGTGTTTTGCTATTTGAGGTTGTTTTGGACTCTCCTACCGGTGCTTAAGCTCATTAGTAGACACTTCAAGTCTGATGACTTTCATCAGCAGATGGAATCTGCTCAGTTGTCAGAAAATTGCAAGAAAGACCATATTTTCTGTACATTTTCAATGTATGCTGTACAGGAATTTACTAAAAAACATAAAGACTTATACAAAATCCCTCTTAATCATCAGTTAAGAGCCACTAAAGCTATGTGGCAGTGTATGTATCTGCTAAGACTGTGCCCCCTGCCTGTATTTTCCTATTTCTTTCCTATTTTGTTGTGGTCTGAATGCTCCCAGACACAGTGAGCAAATGAGGTTGGGACTTTGTAAAAGGTAGTGACCAGGTGCCAGACCATAAGCTGAAGGCATTCCAGAGGGACGAATGAAAGTTGTAGACACAGCGCAGAAAAACGCAAATACAGCGAGGCCAAACACCAAGCTCATTCCAAAACAAGAGTGAAGACTGGGGTTGGCTTTCACTTTTGCTGGCAAGCACTGAAGGATGGGAATGAAGAGCGACACAGAGTTGGCTTGTTCTTTGTCGTACAGGTATGTCCTGACCGTTAGCGTCGGCCCCTTAAACACTACCTGATCAAGGCGGAAATTTCAAGCCATTATTCTGTCTCACTGTTCTTTATAAAATGTACAATAGTGGAGTGGAAGGACAGAGTGTCTTGTCTTTTAGCCGTCATGAGAGGTAGTATTATCTCCATGGATGGGGCGGGTGTGATGCTTGGGCAACATGTAATGTGTGCAACCCACCATGTGAGATTTAAAAAGCAGCTAGTAGCAAGTAGCAGCTTACTCAAAGAAGAAGAACAGTGAAAATGTCCACAGTTTGGGAAAATAATAAGGTCAGGGTGCTCCTTACCTTCCAAGCAGAGGATGGAATAAGCGACCACATAACAGGGTTGGTTATGGTTATGGCGATTGTAATGAGGCAGATTTCGCCGTTAATACTATTCAATAATAATTCAATATCATTCAAAGCTCATGAGCTTTGAAGCGAGAGAAATTGCGCCTATTACACGTGTCTCAATGGCGTTATATAGCACCGTTGTAACTGCCTGTGGCAATTAGCACTGGTCTTTGTGAATTTTATATGGTATTTGCAACAAGTCTTTTTTGCCTAAGAAGGGGGCAATTTTGTGCCGAATTTTTGAATATTCCCTAATTTATATACATGCAAATGGGACAGGTGCACCCAGGACAGGACACCCTTTGCTTGTTCTTTATGGCTTGCATGCTATCATTTTCTTTCATTTGCACAAGTTCCATTTGCAGATATGGCCCAAAGAGTATTAAAGTGCATCAAGAGACAAACCTTAGACCTCAAAACTCTAATCAAATGATAAAACTAACCAGCGTTGATCGAATATAGCCTGTATCAAGATTCTGTTACTGTGTCACCTATTTCTCACCTCAAATGATTCCGGAAACACTTTTGAGGTCACTATTTAATTGTAATATGAGGTTGTTTGTTACCAGCCAGCCGCCATTGTGTCAAATGGACGAGTTTGCATTACTTCACCCACCAGTGGGAGTCTTTCTTGGTGTGGCACAGAGCATTCTGGTAGTTGACAGTTTTCTACCTCTTGAGAAAAATCAAATGCTTTAGTCATTTTTCTCTATTTTCTCTGGTCATATAGCATCAATTTCAAAAGTATTTGTATCTTTCCACTAAATAGACAGCATAGTTTTATGAAAAGACCACCTTTTCATCAGTGAAATACTTCTTCAAACAGTCTTGATTTTCTCACCACTGAGGCAATATGCAACACCAAAGTGTTGCCCACCCTTGGTGATGTGGACACCAAGGTACCTGGTACTTACTATTGTTGCTTCATATCTGCTAGATGTTTAAATAAGCAACTGGTTGCCAACAGTATCAACTTAATGGGGATATGTCAATGTTGCGCTCACAACTTGTTTCCATCACCCCCAAATTGCCTAAAATTTAGATATTGCAGGTAATGGACAGCTACTAAATGGAACCTGAGTGTTTTCCAACTGCTCCTTCAAAGGTCAAAAGTCAGCTTTGAAATTCAACAGTTAAAATTTGGATTTAAATCTGTAACTACCTGATCAAAAATAAGTGTACCTGATTATGAATACGCCACATTCTTAGTGCAGTCTTGCTGTACTGTAGATTCACTTTACTATGCACCAAAGAAGCATTGAGGCTTAATATTCAGCCCTAATAGACAGGCTGATCGAGCTGTGGTTGCCCCTCTGGGGCATATGTGTCATTTTCCAGGTACACTCAGGATGGAATAACAAAAATCTTCATCAGCATGTCTATTGCTGTCTTTGCTCTCTCTGCATCCATCAATTCTGCAATAATCTCAGGTCATCTGTTCTGGTTTGAATTCTGTCTTTGTCTCTCCTTGGATGGATGTTGATATGACTCCAAATCTCTCTGTTTCTCACTCCACTAAAGTCCACAGGGAGGTCGACGTTGCTCCGATTTTCTGGTGTGAAACTTGGTGAACAAAGCCCAATCTTCTCCTTTCCTCTGTTCTCCACTTCTCTGTCTCCTGTTTCTCTCACTCATCCTGATAAATTATGCAGCGTATTTCACTTTGATGGGGGACTAATTGCTCCACTTCAACATGTGGTTCTTTGATAAACAACTTTATGCAGGGAACTAAGTGAAATTATTAGCAGATTGTTAACATCTTAATGTTGGGTGGTAAACTTTGTTTCCCTAAGCTAGTAATTAAGTAAAACAGCTCATAAAAATTGCTGTGATCACTACAAGATAGCTGCAAGACAACTCAAAAATAATACTACCACTACTTCATCTCTGCACTCAGACGACACTGAGAGCCGCTTTGCCCCCGAGGCACTGTGCCAGTTGACTTAGACTTGTCAGCAGAGTGAATTAGGAAATACATTTATGTTTGGTAATATTGTGTGACTGGAGCTTTTGCCATTGTGAGGGGTTTTCTGTTTTTGAGAGAGTCTTTAATGATGCTGTTATCTGGGGCTCGAAGCCTGATTAGCTTGACGGATGGAGCAGACACTGGCAGCATGAACTCCTCTCTTCTGTCAGTCTGTGGTTGTATGTGCATCTTTGTGTGTGAGGAGGGAGACGGGGAGTTGATGAGTTTGTGGGGGAGACTGATACAGAGACTGACATTGACCGAGACACACACACATGGTCTGATAAGGGAAAATAGACCCCCATCTGCTTTTCCTCCTCTGCCCTCCGTTGAGCTCACACACCAACACCAAACCACTGCAAAGGAGCCGCGGAGCACGAAGTGAGCAGCAGCCGCCCGCCTGCCTGTCAGCCCACCAATGTGTAGGAGGAGGAGGAACACATGCTTAATCTTCTTATCATCTCATCCAGCTCTGCTTTTAAAATATTTAGATATATGTCCTGTGGTTAGTGGGAGGGGGGCTTTAGTGTGAAACTAGATGGAAATCAAAGTGTGCATCAAAGTGTGCATGTGATGAAAAGTATTGTCCCTGTGCAGCAAGTATTGTCAGTCACCAAATATTCACCATATGCAGCTGGAGGAGTTGGTTTGTGTGTGTTTGCCTTTTCTTGTGGATATTATTAGTGTATCTTCAATACTGTCTTCACCAGAAAAATGAAGGCATTGGTCAACTGTTCGAGCACTTAAAGCAAGCTATGTTTATATTTTCCCGACAAGCGACCTTTTGTAGCTGTGTGAATAATGGCTGCTGTCTGTCAGAAGCAAAGGTGGATGTAGCACGAAGTAATTATGGTGCTGCAAAATCTCCTGGGGATGAGGTCAGGGTTGATGTTGGAAATAACGCAACAAAATCTGTGACTTGACGGAGAAAGCTGTTTGCATCCAGTCGCTTAAGTGTTGTTCTTGTAACATCGATTTGTTTTAATCGTGATGATGATCTCTCTTTAAGGTGCACTTTGGAGTTTACTCGTCAACTATGTTTATATGTGTTTTAAATTTGACTTGAAATGAGAAAGACTGATTTTTAGCTGTCATCAGCAGCTCTATATCTCACTCTGTTGGATGGTTGGTTAACAAGAAGAATTTTTCCACCCTTTGGTGACCACAGGTTTTGCTCTTGGAGGCTGAAATTTAGGATGGATGTCGCAGCTGTTGTGGATTTAATATGTTGAAATCTTAATTGTTTAGATCCATTTTTGTAGGCTACTGTACAAGCCCCCAGGAAGTTTGCCAGGCTCAAATGCAAATTTCATGTAGTGGCCAAAAGTGGAATTACATTGTCCATGTTGGTTATGTGATGCCCACTGGCCCAGAAACACTTTCTTATTGACTTACACTGGGAAAGAGACGTCTGTGAATCAATAAATAACTTTTTCTGAACATCAAAACCCCTGCGAAATGACTCATTTTACTATCTAGCTTTAACCAATCCAGTTCGTTAACATTTGGAGAGTCTAAAAGAGCTGCAAGATTAATGTTTTTAGTCCACAAATCAAGCAAGCAAGGTGCTAAACCGGAAGTCTGTTGCTCTACCGAGGTTACCCGCTCAAGATCTTGTCTGAAACCGCTTTACCTTGCCATCAGACAGCATTTTTAGAAACGGAATCAAAGCTGTTACATCAAATCCACCAGACTCCATTGACAAAGACATAATTTTCCTTAGCAGAAGACTAGGATGCCGGTCTTCCTCTGTTTTCATCAGTTGGCTTGTAAGGTAAAGTGAAGAAAATATTCAAATATAGCATATTTTTTAGTCTGCTAAAGTACAGATTACTGTAGCCCTGTCCACAACAGTGTATTGCTTAGCTTCCGTGATGGTAGATTTTGTCTATCAAAGATGACTGCAAAGCAAGACAACACATTATACAAGCACAGCAGTCATCACATAGGTCCGACCACAGTGTTGAACTATATATCTTTAATTGTTACAGTTACAGCTGAAAATAACAACACCATTGACAAGTTTTGACAATTTCACATATCTCCAAGTAAGTGTTGCTGTTAGCACAACATCAGTGATTTGGTCTATTTCCTGTTGGAGAAGGAGCTGACGAGACGTAAAGTAAAAGCTGTTGCCTTAGCAATGGAATAGCAGTGAAAAGGTCTATATTTATTCTCTGAATGTCTCATACATAAACTTTAATTTAGGCATTTACAATCTGCCATAATGTACTGCCTTATAGAGCTGCTGGAATTAGACTCTTGTTTTAACATCATGTGTTTCTGATTGCACAATAAACAACATATTTTGTCATTTAGCTTGATGTTAGTACCTTCTTGGAAAGTATTGTTTTTTACAGACATATGTACAACATAAAAATGTGTCTCTGTATTGTCTGTGTGTCCGTTATGAGTGTATTCATGACAAGCCCTCTGGTAAAGAGGGGCCTCTTTTGTCCTAAGGGTATAAAACGCTGTGAACCAGAAGGCCTCCATCTAAATTCAACAGCTGCTGCTGGAACCCTTTATCCTTCTCTTTTTTTTCTGTCACTGCCTCTTGTTAACTCATTTTCCAGCCTTCAGTCGATTGCCTCTCTTGTTGTTGCATGTTCTCCACCTCCCCCTCAGTCATTTCTGATGTTGATTGTATTTCACTGTCTTTGTCTCTGTTTTTGTTACTGTTTATGGTGATTATATATCTTGATTTTTCTACTTGCATCATTTTTTACTCTGATTATTTTCTCCTTGTTTTGGTTCTGTTCAGCTCAGTCTTGTTTTCAGCTATTCTTTGCCACTGCCAGTGATTCTCACCATTTCTGTTGATTATTGCAGTTTTTAATTATCTCTCTCTTACTCGCTCGCTCACTCGCTCTCGCTCTGTCTGTCTCCTGCTTTTTCTCCCCCTCTCTCTGCCTGCATCCCACCGCCTCTTTGTCTCCTGGCAGACACTAGCAGATTGCTGGCTGGACAGGGCATGTGGGTGTTTGACATCACTCACAAAGCTGAGGGCCATGTACAATGTCTGCATGAACAAGCATAATTTGATATATTATTTGCACTTGTACACACGCATACTGGTATACTCAAATATGCACACACACTTCCCATACCAGTCAACCTGCATGCAAATAATTGAAAAGACATCCGTTAAATTATACAAACAGACAAACAAGTAAGTGTTTCTTTACCTGGCTGCACTGACAGGCCAAGGAGAGATGGACACTCAGATAGAAAGCTTACAGAATGTCTATTACTTTTATGCTATTATCATACTTTTGCAGCACAGGAGCAGATTAGTGTTTTAACAGTGGAGCCAGCGGAACAAATGATTGGCAAAGGGCTGTTTTTCATCCAGCTTATATAACTGACTCATTTTATTCACCCCAATGAAGACCACATCATGATTTCTCCCTCCCTCTCTGCTATTTGGTGTGGTTTGCATGTGCATACTGTGTAGCATTACAAATGGGTCATTGGGAACAGATTCAGCTCCAATCAGTTCTGATAGGAAGCTTGTTTGTACCTTCGGCTGTGATTATAGCACTTGAAAATAACAGTTAAGCTTATCAAGAAATGGAGGCGAAATAATACAAAAAACTGAAGCTTGTATTCTGCCAAACTGCACCTTTTATCACAAATTATTTTATCTAAAGCCAGAACTGTAGAGTGAAAGGTTATAAATGTTCCCACTCAACATCTTACACTGCAGTAATGCTGCCCGATTTCTGCTACAGCTGTTGGGAGTGGCACAAATTGCGTTTTTTTTTTGTGCCTTGGTGACTTTTCTTTATAAAATAGGTTCAACAGAGGCACTGATCTCTCTCGCAGACTGAAATAACAAGTCTCGCCTACTCTCAATATATCAACTTAATATAGTAGTCTCAAAATATTCATTTACGAAAGAGTGCAAGAGGATCACAAGGCTGAAGTATTTAATTACTATTTTTGATTTTATGTTGTGTCAGAGAACCAAAGCTGTACCAGGCTGCATTTTAAATCATGGATAATCAAAAAAGGATTAAAAGCTGCTGTGTGTGCCTATCACATTTTTATCTTAATAAACCAAATGAAAATACATGGAAATTGAAATGTTGAGCTAATTAGCTGTTAATTGGTTTGATAAGTCAAATAAAAATGTGTGCAGCCCCTTGCCTAGTTGCTAGAAGAAAATGTGGGCATTGTACATTTCTGCAAATCACAGGTATGTTCTATTTGTAGTCTACGTTTCACACATATCACATTGTTTCTAAAGTGACGCAGTACTGGTTCACATGCATATGAGCTGACTTTTTCATCTGGAGGTGGAGGGATGGTGGATGGCGTGCACTGCAGACTACTGTTTGAGACTAACAAGCAACATTTTTTCTGTTTTGTTTTTACTTGCTTCATGTATCCATTCATGTTAAGTCAGTCTGCTGTTTTATTTTGTAGGTTCACCCCTCTTGTCTGGTTTTACTTCTTGTCTTTGTGTGTTATTTCTGCCTTAGTAATTGTTCTGGCACGCCCTGATTAGTTTCACCTGTCACTTCTGCCGTCTATTCACCTGTTCTCACTTCCCTTATTAGAGTCTGCTAAGTTCTTTAGGCTTTTTTGTCTAATCATCTGCTCATGTTCCCATGTGTTTTGCCTCCTAATTTTCCTGCCTGTCAGCTTTCAGGATCGCCTTGTCCTGCATGTGGGTCCTCCCTAACCACACATGAAACAGCATTGTGCAACAGAACTGTAAAGTTTCAACATATCCGCTGTATAAGAATGTATACAAGTTACATATCTTTGATTGGCAGAAATATACAATTTCAACATTCACTCTGGCGACAGGGTTGTAGCCATACATGCCAAAAATCTGTCAAAATTAGTTCTTTTAATGGCCAATTGAGACTGGCTCTGAAAGCATGTTGATCCACATAGACCCCCATGTTAAAATGCCAATCTTTACAGCAGATGTAAACATATTTACAGCCTGATATAAAAAAGGTGTTGGTGTCCATAGCTAATTTCCCCAAACTAGTCACACCCAAAACCAATGGGTGACGTCACGGTAGCTATGTCCATTATTTTTACAGTCAAGGGTTAAAACCAGAAGCTGACTGTTTGACATAGGTTTTAGCCTACAATATAAAAGTTATTATGCCACAGCAATGTGTATTTTAAAAGAAACTCTGGGCCTACAAAACAGATGTAAACAAACTGCGGTTACTGCGCTCTTGCTATCTACTGCTAACTGGCGAGATAGCCCCAGCTAGCATAAGCTAAAGCCAGTTTTCTACTTGTTGCATCAGTGAAAAATATATTTTGATCCTTCAAAATCTTAATTTTTTTAATACCACATCAATAAGGGACTCCAATTGCATAAATGTGGTTTGGTAGTTAAACAACATTTAAAATCACATATTTCAATTCATCGATTAATTTATCATAGCTAGCATTAATGGTTAATTTCTTCTTGCTTCATGGGCAAGAAGGCTTACAGAACACATTTTGTTTGTAAACACTGTTAAATTAAGGTTTTATAATTTTGATGCAATAATTCGAAGGCATTTAGTCAAGCTGTGAAACAGCAGTAAGTTAGGCTACTTAAATTTCTGTAGGCACAGCTTGCCTAAATGCCTTCACATTATTGCATCAAATTACTTTTTCTTCCCTGTTGTGTTGCTCTCAGCCTGTGTAAAATATTGACTTTATAAAAGACTCATTCTTCATTATACTTCCCATAATTCATTATTGATCATTATAAACAATTAATAGTGTAACATATTTGTCCTGCCTACAATGGCGGGAATTTCTGTACACAAATTGACAGATAAATGCAAAGCAGTAAAACTGAATGCTACTTGAAAACCAACATAATAATTGTGGACTGAAAATGGAACATGATAAATTGTGAGTTAAACTGTAAAATAATCCATCCTAGAAAGTCTGGAACAGAACTTATTATTCAAGCCACTGATATATTTGTGTGCACTGGGATTTTATGTCAAGCTTGTTGTTGAATGTGTCATTTAAAAGGCTGAGAAGCAGCAGGGCCAATATGTAATACTTGGAGGTGCAGAGGATTATTGGTGTATTTTATCCCAGGCTGCTGGTGCACACATAATCACAGTTTAGAGCATCCTACTGAGACGTATGGCTTTTATGTAAAGGGCAGAAAAATGTCATCATCTTCATAGTAGATTATGTGACAGCAAAAAGCATTCGCATAGCAATTGGTGAGTATATTAAGAGTAGTAAAAAACAATATCATGCAAGATGGTGCATCATGTAGGACAGCATGTTAGTGCAACTCTCACTTTCTTTCTTTTTTTTCCTATGTCTAAACCATTTTAATGCCTTACTTTCTTTCTGCCTGTAAGATCAACAAAGTGTATTTTATATTAAAAAAAAACAATAGCAATAATGATGTGTTTCCCTCATAGGAGCATCATCTTCTCTTGCCTAGTACGTGGTCATGAACAGAACAAGACTCTCGTAGCTTGTATGGATTTAATGACTTGCTTATGTAACGTGGAGCTCCCGCTTCCTACAAGCCTCTTGACAATAAGGATAGAATATAAAACTGTTGGTTTGTGGCCAATGTAAATCCTGTCCGTTATACAGCACATCCACATTACATAAGAGTGCTATATTGTCAGTCATAAGATGAAGTACTCTTTGAGAAGTCTGTAGGCTTGAAAGAGACGTAGCTGACTCACTTTTCTATAATTATGAGTCTAGACCAAAGCTGAGTCCCGTGTCTGGTTGTGTTAGGGCCCCCGCACTTTTAATAAGTCTTACTTGAAGTGAAATGATGCAATTTGATGCAATGATGATTTCGACAATTATACAAATAAATCAGGGTGTCCAGTTGGTTATGTGGTTTAAGATTTGACAGTTCTGGTTCACCTGGGAACCTGATTTCTCATCATGTCGGCTATTTCTTCTGTCTCTTTGCACTGTCATACTATCAAATCAAGACAAAATACCATTAAAGTAGTATTTCACTGCTGGAAAGATAGTCTTTATAGAAAACTTTTGCAGGAGAAGGACAGAAATACTTTTGAAATTAGTGCATGACCAGAGAAAACCAGAGAGAGAAAGGACTGTGGCATTTGCTTTGGCTCAAGAAGTGCACCATACCAGAACGCTACTGCTTGGGGACATAATGCGAGCTTAGCCATTGTTTTTCCTCATGGAAACATAGAGAAAATTGTAGACATTAGCCACAGTTTTTCTTGTCATGACTCAGATCCAGTGTCTTTGTTACTGCAGTCGAGTAGCCTACAAATAAATGAGCTGATAACATCACTCTTTTAGATGCATGTAGGACACATGTTTTTCTAATGAGAAGTATTTAGAACTGTCCATTAAACCAATGTTGGCTAACAATAGAAATGGTTACTGGCTATAAATCTAAATGTAAGTGACTGCAGGTTTTAACTTTATCATAATTGCAAGGTTAGATTTTTGGCTTCAAACGTTAAAAACAATCATTGTGACATATTTTGTCTGTGCTCAAAATGATGTCCAGCAGGCTAATTGATTTTTACTGTCAACTCTTGACTAAAAATTATTCCATATTTACAGCTTGTACATTACAGGAAGTTAAATGTTTGTCCAGCCTTGGTGTTGATGATAATTTGACAGGTTAAGACTTTAAACTAGCTGGTACAAAAACTTGATATTGACTGTAAGGAAAAACAATACTTAGGCACAATCTGCCCTAAGTATTGTAATTGGCAAAGCACAATCTGTAGTTGGAGCAACAGCCTCACCCAGAGCCAGCTGGCAGGGAGATTTTGGTGCAGGTATGGAATAACGTTAAACACATGCATGTGTTAGAGATTAGGATTAGGAGAGATTTAACACAGTTCATTTACAAATACTACCTGAACAGTCGGAGAATTACCTGGCAAATGAGCATGGACATCTGGACACAAGTGAGATGGAGGGACGTTTACCACAGTTCATTTAGCCTACACATGCTGTCCACATTGTTATCATACAAAGCTGGTTAAAAATCAGCAAACTATCTCTTAAAAAGTAAAGAGTTTTATACAGGTCACTAACTTGCATAGAACAAAGTTGTATCGAAATCTTACATCTTTACTGTACCTTCATATAGTTCAGCATATACCATCAATGCCCTGAAGGTAAGTCATGAAATCAATACAACTGAAAGAGCAGAGTGAAAAAATGTGAGGGAAACGTTAATGTGAAGGTCAGATATCCTCCACAGTGTCTGTTTCTCTCAGTGGATGTATGCAGGGTTTGTGGGTAGTCAGGGCTGTCTTGCTCAATTGCACACACTGCTACTGTAAATTCTTTATACATTCCTATATGTAACCAAACACACATGCATGTGTGCGTCCATGCATGCACACACTGCCTGTAGTAGTCGGAGCCTAGACTGCTCTCAGTCTTGGCTGATGTGTAAGTGAATATGTTGAACAGAGTGGTTGACTGAATATCTGGGTGAACTGACTTTTCGGCTCAATGGTGCTTGCTGGTTAATTAATTGGTTGAGTGACAATCCAAGCCTGTGTGTGTTGAATTGGCATATTTCTGGTTGGCTGCATAAGTTGTTTTATTGCTGGTGGTCAGCTGATTGGCTGATTTGTTTGGTTCCTCACTGACTGGTTAAGTGACATGGATTCATTTAAAAAAAACAACAAACAAACAGATTTTGTTTTCATTTTTACACATTGTGTTTTTTATCTTGTGCTGTCTCCCTCACATGCCTTCACTGGTTTCAGGCCATCCACTTTCTTCTGCACTCTCTGTATTTCCACTCCTCTGCTCTACTCCTCCACTCCATCACGTTACTCTTCAAGTCCTTGAACACTGCCACTAATGGCTTCACCTCAGATGTGATTTCTTTCTCTGTCTCTCTCGGGGTCGCACAGCCCTTTTGCCCGAGGCTTCACACTGCGCTCACTCAAAACATCCACTGCTCTCTAAACAGTGCAAAAAGTACACACAAATGAAGTCAGATGCAAACACAGGATGCATAGCACTCAAAAGAGACAGATGGGCCACTTAATGTGATATATGCGCTGCGATTCAGGACTGCTACACACAGATGGACACAGCCCCTATAAAGCATGTCACTGTGTAAAAAATATTGATGTGGCTCTTTTTCACAGTGGCAATATGGCTTTACATAATGTTTTAGTGATAAACATGATGTGTGAAGCCTCTCTCACACACACACACACACACACCTTGTGCTCAGTTTCAAAAACTTCCCAGGGCAGATTTTTACAGTGAGTCACAGGGGAGAATGAGGTGTTGACAGTAATTGAAAGCAACTCTCTAAAATGTCTGCGTCGTTGTATAGCTGACTTTGTTGTGTTTGTCTCCGCAGGGGAAGCCCTACGTGTTTGACCAGGTGTTCCCCACGAACGCCACACAGATACAGGTCTACAACACCTGTGCCAAGCAGATTGTCAAAGGTGAGCAGTGTTGGGAGGGTTACTTTTAAAAAATATTCCACCACAGATTGAGGATGACATGCCCTAAAATATAATTTGGGACATATTCCATTAGATTACTTAAACTCAGTAATTTATTCTTAATACTTTGGATTAGATATTTTATAAAGGCGGTTGCGTACTTTATATTTCTCTCTGTTTGTACTTTTTAAACAGAAAACATGTTTTATGTTGTGATATTTCCTGGAAATGACGGACAGTATTGCCCAGTGGTTACCAACTGGTCCAGAATTCTCCTTAATTATTAGTTTAAGAATTAACAGAGACAGCATTTCACAATAAAAGCTCTGTGCCGGAAATTCACTGTACTTCAAAATAAAGTGTGTTTTTCTAAAGCTGACCTGTTTACTTTTGGACCATGGCCCACCAGTTGGAAACCATTGGTACTGCCCATAGCAAGTAGCTTAACTTGAAATTAGCAACGGTCATTTACCAGAAACTCTATTTGCCACTTTGTTTAGGTTTTTGTAGTTAAATTAGGAAGCTTTGTGTTAATAAGTCTTCATTTCACCTTCAATAAATCAACTGTTCCTTGTGCACTGCAGAGCTTTCGACACTAGCAACAAGAATAAATAGAAACAGAAGAACAACAGTTTAGCCTAATACAGCATCACTTTATTGCTCTCAGCCAGCTGCAACATTCCAATAGAAAACAATGCAATCAAAGTCATTTCATCGCTGATGCTCCCTTGCATCACTTTAACTGAGGAAATTGTGTTTTTAATGTTTTAAAGACATTTTAAAGACAGTGACTGTATTCAGAATCCACTAATTTAAACTTGAGCTGCAAAGAAATATAGTCACTCATATTTTGTATTTTAAATACCATACTTTGTGACTTGTATACTATTTTTTTCCAACCCTGAGGGTGAGTCATGTAAATTGTTTGCCTTTTTAAAAAAATCAAAAACACATGAGTGACACAAGAACCAATAAAACCAATACACTGTGAATTGCGATATCCTTAACTATCAGCTTTGTCCATTTACACTCTATTCACTGACTTCAACCATTATCAGCCCCTTACATGCAGTGAGAAAACAAATTTCCTTGACAAGATGTGTTCACATGACTAACAGGCATGTGCATCGGCATGCACAGATTTACAAGATGCATGCTTATCACGACACAGCGTAACTGGCATACCCAGAAGTCCCTAGATCAAACGAAACCATGCGAGAGTCGAATCATCTTTCCGTTGTTCCTCCCTTCGTCTGCCTCTTTTTCCCGCCCCCTGTCAGGGTCTCGTTTTTCTCCCACCTTCAAAGCGAGTGTGGAACTCCATTGAACTAGCTGGAGATGGAGCATGAAAAAGAGATTGATTTGGTGGGAGAGATTACTTACAGAGTGTGAGATTACTGAGTAGGCCGAGGAAAGACGAAATAAAAAGGCGAGATGAATCGCAGCGCGGGGTTGGAAAAAACTCAGGGTTTAGGATTTAGCAAAATGAAGGAATGAGATGAAAAGTGAGATTTGAAATGTGTCAGGGGAAAAGGGTAACAGCGAGGGCAAGCGAGGCCAGAGAAAGCTGGTTTGGAGAAATATTCATGTTTACACATTATCTCTTTTCTTGGTCATTCTGGCTGTCGGTTTCTCTCAGTTTTTCTGCCTCTTTCTTTGGCCTTTTCACTGCCTTTCTCACACTCTTGCTGTCTTTCCTCCGTGTTTCTTTTTTTCTGTGTTTCCCTTTGTGGTGGTCTCATGTTGTTTAGTGTTCCTTATTTCTGTTCAGAGACAGATTCTTTATTCTCTCTGCATTACAGTTCTGGAGAATAGAAAAATGTCACCCGTTCCTGTAGGGAGCTGACATTATCATCTCACTGCTGCAGAAAGGCATATTAGAATCTGTTACTAACATGGTTGAGGCCTTTAGCCTTAATGAAGAACTGAATTGGTCATATTTCCTTTAATTTGTTGCATGTGATGCATTTTATCTTTGAAAATGTCTTTCTGTTTTGCAGAAAGGGGCTGAAAGAGGCTGAAAATCAATCAGTGCACTCTAGTCCTTTCTTTTTTCCTGGACAGATACTTTATACTTTCTTTTATTTTGGGTCTCAGTAGGACGTGCACGGATGCAGAGGAGGTGATGTTGCTGAGCTGAGAGAGCAAAGGCAGCACAGGACAGGAGGAGAGAGGCAAGGAAAGGGAAAGGGTTCTTCAGTTCAGTCCAGTTGCCAGCTTGAAATGTTTACATTGTACGTGGCTACACACCAGACATATCATATCAAAATATCTTAAGTGACGCAGGTCTGATTACATGTATATGATCTCAGCTTCTCATATTGTATTTTCTAACGAAAGGTTGGGACATTTCCAGACTTGTTTGTAGTAACATAGTCAGGTATTTTTTTTTAAAACAAAAGTTTTGGACATTTCCAGTTAGTTACTGAAAAGGTATTTTTTAAAGATAATTTTTGGGGATTTTATTATGATAGGACAAATCCCATGTAAAAGGGGGAGAGAAAGAGGATGACATGCAGCAAATGGCTGCAGGTTAGAATTGAACCTGCATACATAGGATGCCTGCTCCACCAGGTATGCCACTGGGTGCCCCAAAAGGGGTATTTTTTTAACAAAAGGTTGGGGCATTTGCAGCTTAATTTTTTAGTTACAAAGCGGGTATTTATTAACGAGAGGCTGGGGCAATCTACCCATTTTTGTAGCAACAAAACTGGATAATTTTCAAGGTGAGGGTCAACATTTTTAGCCATATGTGTAGCAACCAACCTGGGTATTTTTTAACCTAAAGTTTATTGCCAGTTGTGTTTGTAACAAAAAATCCCAACCTGAATCAAGTGTTTTTTGTGTCTAAACCTAACAACATGTTAATCACAGTATTGTCAGAGCGTAAAATTGAAAATTAAAATGCAAAGAAACATCACATTTTTATGGAACCACTCCATATGAACAGTACAAATGTAAGGGATCTGTGGTTTGTGGGAGATTGCAATATCGACATTTATTTTGGAGACTGGGTTG
Source organism: Plectropomus leopardus (assembly GCF_026936395.1). Classification (NCBI taxonomy): domain Eukaryota; kingdom Metazoa; phylum Chordata; class Actinopteri; order Perciformes; family Serranidae; genus Plectropomus; species Plectropomus leopardus. The sequence goes on from NC_142177.1 coordinate 24,817,169, forward strand.
TATTGTTTCAGCTGAGAGCCTTTATGATTAGTCTGTGGTCAGCTAACCTGTGGCAGCCTGCCTCTTAGGGTGAAGTGTTTTTCTTTATCCATGTTTGACTTTTACTGCAGTATAAAAGTTAGACTGTTAGCAATATGACATTCGGCAGTGAGCTGCTTTATAACCTCAACCCCGACAGGACGTGTTGTTTTTCACCACCACTTCTATCAGATGAACGAAGAGAGAATAATATATCTATACTCGCTTGGTATTTCACTGAGTGCCTCCTGGTGACTTTAACGCTGCAGGTAGGACGTTGTTTATTGTGCGCAGCCACAGAGGTCGTTCAGCACCTAACCAAGCTTAAATACCATGTACCTCTCAGTGCACACAGGCTTTATGTGGCACAGTCTGATCCGTCTTTGGCACAAAGGTCAAAGATATTTGTCTTTGTCTGTCTTCCTGTCTTATTGTTTACAAACCTGGCTGGCTGAAGTCAGTGACTCTGTCAGATATTCTTTTGGTTTGGTGTTCTTACTGCCATTCTCCATTGTCACATTGTTTTCTTCCTTCTTGAACACGCTATGTGTGTCTTCTGCTCTCATTATAGACGTACTGGGTGGATACAATGGGACTATCTTTGCCTATGGGCAGACTTCCTCTGGAAAGACACACACTATGGAGGTACAGTATCACTAAATAATTCAAAAGGTAGACTTCTTGATGTGGCACACACACACACACACACACACACATGCACACAGAAACACGTTTTTTTTTAATAGAGTATATCCTCCTCTGCTCTCCTCTGACAGTACATCTCCCTCTATCACTGTCGTCGCTCACTATCTTTCTCTCCCAGCCTTCTGTGGGAACTAACCTCCTTTACAACTCTCTCTGGGAAACAACCCTGTTCCTTTTCAAGTCAAAAGACTCTCTGCTCTCCTTTCTTTTACTATTCTCTCCACTTAATTCGTCCCAGGGTCTGCATTTATCCTACTCCTCACTCACATGTTTTCATCTTGTTTCTCTCTTCTCCTAGGGGAACCTACATGATCCCCAGGGAATGGGAATCATCCCCCGCATCGCAGAGGACATTTTCGAACATATATTTGCTATGGATGAGAACCTAGAATTTCACATAAAGGTTGGTGAAAAATTTCCATGTGTGTCTGTGTGATCGAGTTTGCAGTTGTGGTCACACGGGGATGCACATGCTCAATTTTACTTTATGATATATTCAGCTTGAATTCAGCTTGGGCCTCTGATGTAATCCTCACATGGATGGGCCGAGGGAAGCAGCCAAGCATCAATAAATCATGATATATAAACCATGATAATCCCACAACATTTGTTGTGCTTTTTTCCTCTCTTTTACACAACAGTCTTCTAATAGAGGATAATACCTTGCTAGACCCACAGGAGGACAGATTACTGCAACATCATTTTGCATATTCGCACAATGATCATCCCTTACATCCTTTTCTATCTGTATCTATTCTGTCTCTCTGCTTCATTCTAAAGATTTCCTGATGCTTCTTTTTTTGGGGTTTATTTTGCTGCAGGTCTCCTACTTTGAGATCTACATGGATAAAATTCGGGACCTGCTTGATGGTGTGTCAATGCATTAAACACCCTGAAAACACAACACACATTTGTTCATACTGTATAGCAGTGATACTCAATTTATGGCCCACAGGCAAATCTGGCCCCCAACAGGGTGCAGAGTGCATACAACAGCGTCAAAATAGAACTTGTTCATAGATAAGAGTGCAAGTGGAAGATCCTCTGCACCCCGTGACAGAGGTCCTAGCTAAACCCCTGATGTTCTGAAATCCTAGAAATGCCCTAAAATCCTAGAAACATCTGCAAACCTAGAAATGTCCCTAAAATCCTTAAAAGGTCCTGCAATCCTAAAAATGTCATAAAATCCAAGAAATGTCCTGAAATCCTAGAAATGTACCTAAAATCCTTAAAATGTCCTGCAATCCTAGAAGTGTCCTTACAATCCTTGAAACGCCCTAAAATCCTGGACATGTACTGTAATCCAAGAAACGTTCTTAAAATCCCTGGCATGCCTTGCAATCCTAAAAAATGTCCTAAAATCCTAGAAATGTGACTGGCCTCTGGCCACCTGTCAATTTGCAAAAGTAGCCCTCGAGCAATGCAAGTTGAGTGTCCCTGCTGTATAGTTTTCTTGCAGTACCAACACTTTCTCATTCCAACTGGTTAAATATTGCCACTTGATCATGTGGACTTTTGTATCTACATATGAAGTGCTAGGTTTCTTTGTTGTTGACGTTTCGTGACGCCATGTCAGTTTATGGCTGTTACTAGCAGTGAAAGGTTTGTTTGAAACTGGTGGAGTACCAAACTGATGCCATCCAGGGGTGTTCTAAAGTGACACTCCCTGGCATTGTATCATACCGTCGTGAAAGGTACCTTATTGTGTTGGTGTCACTCGCTAAAATCAATGACCTATGAGTGTATAAGAAGAGTCAGGAATGAGAATGGGATGGCAGCACACAGTTAGAAATCCAATCCTTGATAACTACATCTATAGCTGCATAAGGATAGACAGTAACATTGTCATCAAGGGTGTAATTTCCTCACAGGATGGGGGTGACATTTCATACTTTGAAATCTTATTTTCCTCTTACTAAATCCTAATGAGAGAAAAGAACAGTTAAGAAAAAATATTACCATGCTGCAGCGAGTGTGGACTTCTTTTGCTCCATCTTATTAATGAGGGGTGCTGAGGCTATATGCAGCCAACTCAGGGAGGAAGACTGCAGACAACTTAGGGCTAAAGGTACTTTGTCTACTTGTTTTTATTTAAGGCTATATGTCCTAAAAACGCTGGCATTGAACATCATTCAAAAATAAACCTCAGTGCTCTATGTACTCTCCGAGTAGGTTTAGGGCATTAACAATACTTGGTTTATATAGCATCTTGAGGTTTTTATTATGGAAAGCACAATGTTTATTATTATGTGTATTATTACTTCCTTTATACTCAGACAATAAAGCGCTGTGATTTTGAACATTATGCACACGGAAGCACCACAACATTGCAGCTCATTGTCGTATCACTGGGATATACAACCAGTGTAAGATGATGAAGAGGCCCGGACAGGGAGCCGTAGGCAGCATCCTTGTGATTACATCTTTAATCGAGCCAGAGACAGTGGTGAAAGCCCCCATTTGTATGCAGGGGAGTTCGCAGCAGCGGAGGAACATTTTAAGCTACGAAAAAAAAGGAGTCGACAACAAGCGAGATGAATCGAGGCAGAACAGAGAACAACACCCTGTGGAGGTATTTGCGAAGAGAAAAAGTGGCTGTAGGGTGATAAAACACACAAACACGGACACTCACAGGCATGAGGCTTCCAAGAAAAAAAAGCAGCCTCCACAATCCGGTGGAATTTAATCATCATCGACAAGATAGGACTTTCAAATGTGAAATGACTAATGCAGGAATTTGGGCCAATGAATGGCTCAGCCAAAAAATTAGTATTTTGTTCACTAACATTAGAGGAGGCCTCTGCTTAACCTCTCTGTGACTTTGGCAAAAATAGTTCAGTCCCATTAAAAACATTGATAGCTAGAGCCTCACACGTTTGTTCACACTGCATTAGCAGAGTCTGACTCATGAATATAAAGGGAACGTCGTCAGGTTGGATTATAGTCGTGCAGAGAGTTAAACACATTCACATGCAGATGCTCATTTGCACATGCACAAAAAAACAGATAATGCTTTGGGTAACACAATGACCTCTTTCTCTCTCATCCTAGTGACAAAAACCAATCTGTCAGTGCATGAAGACAAATACAGAGTTCCTTATGTGAAGGTGAGTCAACTGCTGTTTGACATGCTTCAGATTTCTGTCCTTTTTTATGTAGTTTGTTATGTTTGTATGTTTAAAGAATAGTGTGACATTTTGAGAAATAAGCTGATTCATTTTCTGTTGAAATCAGATAAGATGATTTATTCTTATCCGTCTTTCAAATATAAGCAAGACTACAGCAAGTGGGCGATTAGCAAAGCTTATCACAAATTTTGAAAACAAGGGGAAACTGCCAAGCTCTGTCAAAATCCACCTACCGGGGCGACTTCTAGCTCACCTGGTAGAGTGTGCGTCCCCCATAGCAAGAGGCTTTGGCCGCAGTTCGGATTTGATTCCAGCCGCCGCCTTTTGCTGCATGTCTCTCCATTCTCTCTCCCATTTCCTGTCACTTTACAGCTGCACAATCAATAAAGCAACAAAAGCCGCCCAAAAAATCTTAAAAAAAACAAAGAAAAAAATCCAGCATCTTCAATGGTCATTAAGCGGAGCTGTTTTTGCTCTTTTCTAGGTTCCACTGCTTTTTGCTAAAGGTCAGCCTTGAGCAAAAAGCAGTGACGTAAGTTAAAGGGGTGACCATTAATAATGATAATTAACTAGTTAGTTCTGATTTATTGAAGTGGGATCGTATGTGTAATATTTTCAGTGCTTTACCTTGCCGTCAGACAGCCCTCTTTGAAGGGGAACTGAAGCTGCTCTCTTCAAAGCCCCCATAGACAAAAACAGTCATTTTACCCAGAGGGACACAGGAGTTGCTGGTCTACCTCTGCCTCAGTTGGTTAGTTTGTTTGTGTTTTTGTGTAACTTTTAGATTTGAACTTAATCAGTCCATTGCTTAGCTTCTGATCTGGTTAAAGAGGTTAGAGAAATATTGCTAATTTTGAAGATTAATAACTAGGGCTGTCAGCGTTTTTGTTTTTTTAAATCGTTGCCTGTCGACATTCCTGTGTTTAAGGGGCTTTACCAGACTCATTTTTAAAGCGATGGTACTGAAAATAGAATAGAAACTAGAAGACCTGAAGAATCCAGTGGCACCAACCTTGTAATACTAGCTTCTCAGAAAGGGGGATGAATAACGTTCCAAAGCTGGGATAGATTTTGGCAGTAGAAAAACAGCCTGGCTATTTCACAGAGGTCCCTTGACCTCTGACCTCAAGATATCTGAATGAAAATGGGTTTCATGAGTACCCATGAGTCTCTCTTTTACAGACATGCCCACATGGTGCTAGTCTCATGGAGCTTTTTGCTGTCATTTGATTCCTAATCAAGACAATTTGGTAAGAATTGCTTTACTCTGTCAATATAGACTTAGACAATAGTTTGAAATGTGAAATAATGGAATTGTAATCATGTGATAAAATATGCAATAAATCGCCATTAAGCATTGAAATTCTTCAGTTAATCGCAATTTTAAAAATTAGTTGTTTGACAACCCTATTGATAATGCAAAATTCTTAAAGAACGTTTGAGTCAGTTACTTAGAGGACCAGTCAGGGGGTTTAAATGCAGCAACATCATTGAGGAGAAACCTACGTCAAGTCATGTGGGAAAATGTATTCAGAGGGGCTTGGGAAAATAGCGTTTTGATGCTAAAACACACATACTTCAACCAAAATCTGAATATTTTGGCTATTTCCTGGTGCAACAAGTAACTTCCTCTGCAGGTTCAAACTGTTCAGGGCTGAGAAAAGTCAGAGAAACAACCCTCCATGAAGTGGCAAATCAAAGTTTTCACACTTAGGCTTTTGTATGAATTAAACAACAAACAAATATAACATGCCCGTGAGTGTATTTAATTTTTGTTTGATGAAGCCTTATAGGTAGAAGGTTCTGAGTTCGAACCCACCAGCTGGCCGAGGCCCCCTCTGTGTGGAGTTTGCCTGTCTCCCAGCATCAGTGTGTTTTTTTCTGGGATCACTAGCTTCCTCCTACAGTCTAGTGACATGCAGGTTAGGTTAATTGGTGACTCCCAAGTGTTCAGTGTGAATGTGAGCGCCACCATTTACAGGATAAGCGATTATGAATAATGAGCTGTTTCCCCTAGTTTTTAGTCTTTGTGCTAAGGTTGTTGGCTGTAGATTTGATTGATGTCAATTTTCTCATCTAGCTAATATAACTGTATAGCCAAAAAGAAATTCTGCACATTTGACCAAATTTTGAATTAGAGGATAAAGATTTGAAGTGAAGTAAATATTAGATTTTGTCATCTTTGTATGATTTAATATGTCTGTCTTTGTGTAGACATGAACATATGTCTGTGCACGTGCATGGTGCAACTCAAAATTGTACTTAAAGGAGCTTTCATTAGCAAATACAGCTTGTGTGTTGGTCCATTTGTTGTCCAAATATGTGTAGATGGTTAGTTTTCTTTCTTCACAGTGCAAATGAATGTGTGTGTGCGTGTTTCTCTTACTAAGGGCTGCACAGAGCGCTTTGTCACGAGCCCAGAGGAAGTAATGGATGTGATAGATGAAGGAAAGGCCAACCGTCACGTTGCCGTCACCAGTGAGTCACACTGTTGATCTTCGTTATGCTCTAACACTCACTCTGTGAGACGTTCCATGTCAGATTTTTTTTCACAGTTAAAGTATAACAATTTAAAGGTGCAAAGGTGAGAAACACATGATGAGCAGCAATGGCAACATCTTGCTTAACAACTTCGTCTGTGGGGAAATAATGAACTGACTGACGTCTTATACAAGGGGACTGAATTAGAGTCTCTCCTCTCATCTCTGCACTTTATTCTTCAGATATGAATGAACACAGTTCTCGCAGTCACAGCATCTTTCTGATAAACATCAAACAAGAAAACGTGGAGACAGAACAGAAGCTGTGTGGGAAGCTGTACCTGGTCGACCTCGCTGGGAGTGAGAAGGTAGGACGAATGGGGAATTTTCTCTAAAGAACATTAAAAGTAGGGCTTTACACTGTTAAGAGCTCTCAACATTCACTGTCAGCTAGATTAAGTATCAATGGGAACGGACACCTTTTCTCACCGAAGGTGTTTTCAGACATCAAAGAAGCAGGCAAACAATGCATAACGCCCTGAATTTCACCCTTAGAGCATTTTAAAGCATTCACTTTGTGGCATTGCACTCATTTCATTAAATTCCACATTGTCTGGAATAGAGGCCTCAGTTAATTCTGCCACCGATGCAATGTCAGGGTTAGTATTTGTTCATTTTGAGAATCCAATTGGTTCCACTGATGGAGACAAAAAATCATTTCCTGAGAAATAATAAACTCTTTTTTTCGGCGTTCAGATAAGCTCTAAAGCAGGTTTCAGCCGAGACAGAGGTCAGATGAGGGCAACGCTACAAGCAACTAATTGTCCTCTTGTTTGGAGGCCTTAAGGTGAATCTCAGTCAGCTCACCTCATCACACCATCTATAAAACAAATCATCTCCAGGACATAGGTCATACTCCAAAAAACAGACAGAAAATACATTTAGATATAGGGCTGAACATGACTGTTGGCTCTTGGCTGTAGTTTCGGGTTTGTAGTATTGATGCAAAATATATAGTCATGTGCTTAGAGTAGTGGATGGCTGTACAGATGCTGACGGCAGTAGTTTGTGGCTAATAAGTGCTGATGCTGCATCTGTAAGTTCTCTTGGTCATCCCTGGGGGTGAAGGAGGAAACGGTTCTGCTCCAACAACTTCTCAGGCCGATACAGCATATTATTGGCTGAACAGGAAGCTGGTGCACACTCCACAGAAGGCTTTGATAGGACAACTTGCTCTCCTCTATAATTGAGCTCCTCATTATCTCGCTGTAAATAATTGTTTCCCATGACGATCATGAGACAATATGGTGTGACTTTTCCATTAAAGTGTCTGGCATGAACCTTCTCAAAAGCTGGCTGATATAAAGTGTTTCTGTTTTTAACAATCTACAATACAGTGGTTTCTTTTAAAGGTCTGCTACTTTCTTTCTTCCTTCTGTTTCCTAAAAAGAAATGTGGGATTTTTGGCACTCATTATTGGGAAAATTAAGAAAAAAGTCTGCAACATTTTTTTGAGCTTCCCTGAGTTTATATGCAGTTGTTGATTTCCGTAGGATTTTACTTGAACTGCTTCATTTAAACCTGACTGAATTCATCATTCATTAATTGTTTATCATTGAATACTTGATTACCGGATATGTTTAGTTTTATGCCTGCCTGTAAGTCTCACAGTTTTGTACACTCAAGTTACAAGCTGTGCACTGATTAAAAGACTCTCTTGCTGGCAATTAATTATAATTAATTAATTGGAAGTGTACCAACTGAACACTGTCTGCATTTCCCCTATAATTACTACCAAATTAAACTGTTATTTTTAGGAACCCCTTTATGAATTTAATGTTAAAGATCACTTAGTTTGTAGGAAATTGAACGGAACAATAGGACCTGTAAAATTTTACTTAAAAAGAATGTGAGTTCCCAGCTGATGTTTTTATGCTGATCATGTATTTTCTGAACTTTTTTCTTGCTTTGTGTGTATGTGTGTGTGTGTGTGTGTGTGTGTGTCTGTGTGTGTGTGTGTTTCTGTGTCAGGTCAGTAAGACAGGTGCAGAGGGAGCGGTGCTGGATGAGGCCAAGAACATCAACAAGTCTCTGTCGGCTCTGGGGAACGTCATCTCAGCTCTGGCTGAGGGAACGGTAGGTGGAGAAAAATTCTCTGTCGCCTTTCTTATCTATACAGCCTCCAGGGTAAAGCTCCCTAAGGCTGGTCCTATTATTGTTTGTTTCAGACATATACCTCATGATTGCTGCCAAAACGGTATGTTTTCCAAAATAATATGTGTTCGAAAAATGAATCTAGGCTCCAGTGAATTACTTGAACATATAAAATCAGAACAACCTGAATGGCTTTAATGTCACTCTCAGCCAAATCATACAATAAATCAGCCAAGTATCCCCTCCTTTAAGAATTGTCATTTTGGTATATATGCTCACAGATTGATACTGCTCTCATTTACAAACAGTAAATGTAAAGCTATCTTTGGTTGAAGATCGTAAAAAAGGGAGGAACAGTGAGGTTGCCAGGCAACTAGGAAGAAGCTACAGATCCCACGGGAAAAAAAACCCCAAAACAACACATAACTCACAATTTTTACACTTTTTGTACACCTTTTTTCACTTTGAATAAAGACAGGCTCGCTGTTTACCCCTGATTTCAGTCTCTGCTAAACTAAGCTAATGTCGTCTGATGGTAGCTTCATAGTAATCATAGAGACATGACAGTGGTATTACCTTTAACATCTAAAGCCCCCTTCTTACCGGACAAAAACCCCACAAATACCCGATAACGTCTGGCTTTTGTCCTTCATAGGAAAGGCTATAGTCAGCATTCATTCCTGAGACAAAAAACTCTGCAGTAGTCATGGGTATTTATCGCATCTAGCTCCCAACGGCTTCACTGATTTTAGCCTTTTTTCCAGCACTATTCAATGATGAGCCACCTCAAATTCTGTCTTTGTCCAAGCAATGTTCGAACCTCACTTCAAATTAGTCGGCATGGAAAACGATAGCGAGACTAAATAAGTAACAGATATAAAAAAGAAGTGCCTACTGTAACATTTTCACTGGCCTCCATGCTGATCTGTATTGTTTACTTACCTGTTGCCCAGCGTGTTTGTGAAGCCGAACATGACACACCCATAAAAATAAAAACAAAAAGGCACACTTGCAGAGCCCTGTACATGTCTATTTTCTACTAGCATCCTACTTTTATAAGGTTGTTCAACATTTAAAAACTTGCTTATGCGTGATAATTTTGGGGAAGAGGATATAGCTCTCAGAAAGAAAGCTAATAAGAGTATTTTCCAAAATGGCGAACCATTCCATTAAATATGTTTTAATTGCCATACCCAAAATCATTTTCCAGTGTAACACCACAGTACCAGTTAACATGCACAGATATTGTAGAAAGCAAGAATCTAATAGATGTTGGCACTAAATATAAAAACCATGTAATGTGATCCCAATCCAGTGTTTTGTAAAATCCTTCTGTATTGACATTCTTGTCTTGTGGCTGGACTGGATGAATGCTGCAGTGACATGCTGGCTAGTTTTCTGCAACACTTTTCCATAATTTATAACAGGGCTACAGCTGGTATTTCCATATTTCACCAAACTCAACCAGTAAATTCACTCAATGCGTTCTGCCCACTCCATTACCCTTCCAATCTCCATCATCGTAATTAAAGTATTCACCATCTCTTATTATATAACCAGAAAGGCTTAGGGAATTCCTCATAAACCTAATGGAAAGGCTCACAGACTGAAAATGCCTCACAAATCTTTTATAAATCTACTGCCTTCCATTCTTAGTTCATTGAGCAAGGACACCATCTTTTGAAGGCGTTTTAGAGGTTAAAAAGGTAATGCGTTGAATGATGCAGCAGACAGAGAGAAACTGTTTCTTTTTTTTCTGTGCTGATGCTCACAGCAATTATTTTTAGTTGTGAAGAAAAAAGAAATGCAATGATGTTACAGCAACACAAAATGTCCTCCGCTGTCTTTTAATCCTCTTCTGTCTCATTTTTAATGCCTTTTTTCTTCCTCGTTTTATCTCATTGTAGAAATCCCACGTGCCGTATCGTGACAGCAAAATGACTCGCATCTTACAGGACTCGCTGGGTGGGAACTGTCGTACCACAATGTTCATCTGTTGCTCTCCCTCCAGCTACAACGATGTAGAGACCAAGTCCACTTTGATGTTTGGCCAACGGTAACATGCCTAGTAACCATGGGCAGCTGCACTGTGCATGCATGGCTCAGCTGCAGCTTGGGGGGTGTTTTTCTGCTGAAATATGTTCAGCTCACATATGCTGTTCACATCATACTTTGTCCAACTTTTGCTTTTGATGCTCAGCTTCGGAGGCAGGGTTTGTGTGTGTGGTGTCTGATCGTGCTGGGATTGCTTTAAAAGCTTTTATTTTGTAATCTTAAGGGTAAGCTGCATTCGCAGAAGCAGAGATTTGGTGTGCTTGCCAGCTTGTCGCCCCTATTGCTCACGGTCAACTCACAGATAGAAAGAAAAGATCCTGAAAAAGCCGCCTTATCCATCTCTAGCCTTTTTCCTCTACCAATAAATTCCTTGAATAGTGACTGACATGAGAGTATTGGGTGAAATAAATAATGCATGACTGAGCAAAGGGAGTGACAGAATCCACAGCGCATATTGAATCTCACTGAACAGAAGATTTGGTCTCTTATCTCCGTCTGTCAGCCACAGTCACTGTTTAACATTATGATTAATCTATTCATCAAAATCAATATGGCTCCTCAAATACTATGACATGACATTAACCCTCTGAGACCTACCATAGACCTACTTTTCTCTTTTTATTGAGGGATTCAGGGGATCTTGGAGATAGCAGGTCAACAGTAAATGCCACAAAGAAGTGGTTTACATCATCATCATTTTCACAGCTTTACCTCGGCGTCACACAGCCTTTTCTTTGGCACTACATTTCTCATCTGCCACAGGTTAGCTTTTTGGGTCACAAAGTGCAGTTAGCAGCTTTTACGTGATCCGACTGAAAGGAAACTTCCCGTTGAAAACACTTACAATATAGTATCCACTTTGACTTGACATTGTGTTTTATAGGTAGGCATTTTTTAAGAGGCTAAAACACGTTTAAAAATCAACCCCTCTATACAGCATGGTAATGCTGAGCTGTGGGGTGCGGGCCCTGTCTCTTTCTGCAAACTGGGAGCGCACCGACTGCCACCTACTATATGTAAAATATTTACTATACATAAGTATCTCATACAGCCCCACTTCAAAAATCCTGAACTATCACTTTAACGATGGGAATGTCAGCGGGGATCGGCAATGGCCCTACAGGTCTCAAGGGGTTAATTTTCACACAGTATTTGTATATTTCAGCGCTGTCAATGTTTCAAATGACTATATTGTTGCAGAGAAAGGTCCACAGACATACAGGTTTTTGCTTAATGAGCAGGTGTATGGTTAGACTGTTGCTTTGTGTGCATAGATTCAGTACATGAATTAGCCATCACCACTTTGTTCAACATTTACTTTATTGTCACTCGATGTTTGATTATCAGAATTTCACTATCCAAATAAAGTGTTGACTAATTCTGATGTGATGAGACGACTTTAGATAGGACTGTTTTTCGCGGTGATATCGGGGAATAAATGAATATAGACAACAGTGTTTTCTCACTGGAGTGTGAAATTAAGCGATAGCCACTAATGTGAAATTCACAGCTGCAGCTGAGCGCTGCAGCTGTAGCATCATGAATGTTTCAACTCTGTGACACCCCGTGTCTGCGTCATAATTGAGCAATAATTTATAGTCACATACAATGCTTTTATCCTCATATGCAATGTATGTTTGCTGTACTTTGATGTGGTCTGAGGTTTTTTTTTTTTCATTCTGATTTCTTGCCTCTGTATACTCCCCTCTCTCTATATGCACCATCAAACACAGTTGGCAGAAACCCAATTTGCATACCAATTAATGAGATGCAAGACCATTTTCATTGAGCAGCCAGGGCTGAAATACCCTTGTTGACAGTTCCTCTGTTCTCTTATATTTTCTTTTTTCCTCTCTCTTCTATATCCTTTCCTCTTAACCCCCCCCACCCCCCACCCCACACACACACACACTCATGTTGTTTTCTTCCCTTCCTTTCTTCTGCTGCTCTTTCTCCCTGCATCCCTCCAATTAGAGCCAAGACCATCAGAAATACTGTATCAGTGAACCTGGAGCTCACAGCAGAGCAGTGGAAGAAGAAGTACGAAAAGGAAAAGGAGAAGAACAGGTCATTGAAGGAGACTGTTCAAAGACTGGAGGCTGAGCTGAACCGTTGGAGGAACGGTAATATTCACACTCATATCACGCTGGCAGCACACAAAAACATGGCATATCTAAGTCCTTCCTTCCAGGAAAAAACTATGAAAATTGTTGCCCAGGTATTCTGACATTATCAATGCTTTTTCTATTTAATGTCAGAATAAGTTTATATTTTTAGCCACACAAGCAGGATAGTGGTTGGTCGTTCCAACACTTTTGTCCAAACTGAAATAGCTTAACAACTACTACATGGATGCCAGGAATTTATTTCTGCTTCCCAGAAGATGAATCCTTATGACTTTGTTGATCCTCTTACTTTTCATTTAGTGCCACCATGAGATTGACATATGTGGTTTTGAGTGTTGTCCTCACAACTATTTGTTGGTTTGCCATAAAATTTGGTAGACATTCATGTCCCCATCCAGCTGTATCATAATAACTCATTTCATTTAGCGCCTCCAGGTGATATTAGTAATTGTCCAGTACTTTGATTCATGACAAAATATCTGCAGAACATATAATATTGAAACTTATTCCTACCATTCATCTCATTTTAACATGCTTACATTCAAATTTTAAGGTGGGCATGATAAACTTTACACCAACTGAGTGTCAACATGTTGGCATGACCCCTATAGGCCCAGTCAACAAAGGAAAATGTTGGCATAGTGCATTTCTGCAAACCATGGATATGTTCCATTTGTAGGTTTCATCGTATCATATCAATTTTATCAAAGTGACGTAATATGACTGACTTGGTCATCTGGAGGTGGAAGGGATGGTGGATGGTGTGTTATCTAGGTGGCTGCTAAGCTGCAGACCACTGTAGACCATTGTTCAAGACCAACTAACCAAAAAAAGAGATGTTTTTTTAGCAAGTTATTGCTGTGTTTTCAGCTGCTTTTTAGGCACCAAACATAAGTGTTTTTATAGCAACCAGTGGATATTTTTCCAGAGGCTTTTTAGCCCCCAAACATGTTTTTTTCTTCCAGCAGCTTTACAGTTCCTAAATGTGGGTGTGTTTTGGGGAAACCTCACTGTGTTTCCGGTGGCTTTTTAGGATGATTTTTATTGGCCATTGACTATTATTCCAGGGCTTTTTAGGCACCAAATGTGGGTGTTTTTCTAACCCTGTCACTGTTTTTCCTGTGGCCTTTTTCCCTCAAATTAGGGTGATTTTTGCGGCCAGTGGCTGGGGTGTTTTTAAATGTGTTCCCTGTGGATTTTTAGCAACCGGTTGCTGTTTTTCCAGCAGAGATTTTAAAGCCAAAACATGATCCTTTCCTTAACAGGCATATCTTTTTTTATTGCTTAAACCTGACCAAATGTTAACCACAGCATTGTTGAACTGTAGAGTTTCAGCATATCCACTACATAATAAATGTATCTGTAACTGTAAATGTAATATGTCTGCAGTCTGCAGAAACAATCTGTCAGCGATTTGTAAGCTTTTTTTTCTGGTGATTGGGTTGTCACTGTGAACATGTTAGATTAACGATGTTGGCATGTTGCTCTAAACAAGGCTGAGCTGCGAGTTTGCCTGTTGACTCAAAGTATTGTTAATGAAAATGATCAGAAACAAGGACCCTAACTCTGTACTTCAATGTTTGGTGAAAATGATTAGCTTCAGTAAAATCTGAGAATTGTAATGGTCCCCCTACAGGAAAATCTCTGCACTATATGTACCGGTAGTTCCTGTTCATTGTTCCAGTCCCTTTTCATGCATGGCAGAGCACTTACTAACAGGACTAAAAATGTTATCGGCCTGCTAGCCTGCAGACATTATTTTTCAGTCCACGTAAGTGCAGATTTAACCTCATTTGATATCATCTGAATACATGCCAGTGGAGATCCAGGAGGAAAGCAGCCAAACAGACTTACTGGCCTTGTGCCCAAAACACTTAAAAATCCCTTTTCTGGCTACTTCTATTTAATATTATTCATATTTTTACACTTTGTATAATTGGATTCCCCTTCCAATGTGCTGAAGGCACCAAACACTGGAGGCTTTATGTTTTATGAATCCCTATATATTAGTTATTTTCATGAGAGAAGAAATTGTAATTTATGCTGGTCCTCTCCCATGTCAGCACACACACACACACACACACACACCTACATGAGGAACCGCATACATATTTGCTCTTAATTACACGCACATACACATTTCTAGGCATTATCTCCAGCTGGACTGTAGGTCAATTCAAATGTCAGCACACTCAATGATAGTGATTGGCTGACATTCAAGCCATGTAATGTATCCTGTCCGATGTTTATCTTGAAGATCATTCCCTCTGTGGTTGACGTGAATTTTAAAAACGCTGTAACACATCTTTATTGAACATCTAGCAGTGAAAATTTCTTCATCCCTCTCAGTTTCTCTTCTTCAAACACACACACACACACACACACACACACACACACACACACACTCTCCCTCCCTCCCCCTGCTCTCTTCCTGTGTCTCTCCTACAATTTAGTACTTTTAATTTCCTAATGGATCATTTTGACAACATAGTTGCCCTCACCCCCCTCGCTGCTCGCTGCATTGTTGCCCCCCTCAGGCCAGGAACTCCTCGAGACAAATGCCGTTGACCTCTATCTTGTACCATATTCCTGGACTCTTTAGTACAGGATGGCCCAAACATGGGAACAGCTGTCTTGTGCTGTAAATTCGGCTCCATTTATTCCCTCTGCAGAGATCTCCTAGAGTGTGCAGCCATATGTTTTTAGGTTTTAGTTGCATCTAACCAGGCAGCTGTTTTTTTTTTTATTGATTATTAGCACACCTTCAACTAGGCAAGAAGACTTAATCAATAAAAGGTGTTACTTAGGTGTATTGTCTTAACTAGATTACTTTGACCTTGCATTAAAGGAGCAAGCCACTCAATTTCTCAATTGATCGCCTTTCCAGCAGTCAAATCAGTGCTGTAAAATACTGGAGTCAAACTCGAAACAGTGGAAGAAAGCTTCCCAAATGGTTCAGCATCAAACTCTTTTGGTGGCCTAAGGGAGGGCATTACAATTACTGCGCATTACAATCTAGGGTAGCTGTCAGTCCAGGTATTTTTCTGCGTTCTTCATGTCATTAAGTGTCTGTACTTGTGCATATTAGTATACTGAGGGGCGAATTTACAAAGAATGGATTTTAGCTGCTTATAACACCATGAGTTGCGCATCACTGAAACTGCTATCTGCCTTAAGGCCTGATTCACAAAAGATATCGCTCTGATGATAACACACCCTTGAAGTTTTGCAGCTGAGTGTACTTTGTCCTTTTTTGTGTCTAAATGCAATTATCTATGTGGCAGAATATAAATGTTTGTGCCAAGAACACAGTAGTCAGAGCAACAGAAAGAAAAGGAAAACTAAAAGTTCATGCCAAGAGTTACAAGACCTGACCAACGAAGTACAGAGGCATTCTTCAAAACTTCGAGCAAGGAATTTGAATGTGACAAATAGAGACTGTATTTGGGATTTAATATCCCTGTCACCTTCAGACTGTAAAAGAGAATAGCATGATCTGAAATGTAATACAAATGCAATGTGGGACAAGGCAAGGCAGCTTTATTTGTATAGCACATTTCATACAACAGGGCAATTGAAAGTGCTTTACAGAGCAATAAAATATAAAGACATAAAAAAGAATACATATTTACAATGAAAGCGTAAAGACATGAGATATGAAAGGTAAAAACTAATTACTATATGATTTATTTTAAAAAATCATTAAAAATAGCAAAAGTGCAGACAAGATGCAAAGACGAAAACATGATAAATAATATAGAATCAGGATTAAAATATGTTTGCAATCATTATTGGGTGGAGTAGGCAGTGCTAAAAAGGAATGTTTTCAGCTTTTACTTAAAAGTCATGGTTGGGGCTTGTCTAAAATCATCTGTGATATTATTCCAGGTTTGTGTTGCATGATAACAATGTTTTGTTCTAACTCTTGGGACGGTCAGTAGGCCGCTCCCAGATGTCCTGAGGGTCCTTGAAGGTTCATATGTCACCAGCATGTCAGGGGTATATTTCGGCGTTGAGACACAGAGTGATTTATAGACAAGCAGTGAGATTTTAAAATAAATTCTCAGAGTGACAGGTAGCCAGTGTAAGGATTTCACTATCAGCTCTCTGAGGACAGTGATTTTTACATTGTTACCTCAAGTAGAAATTAGTGCTGACCTTTGTGAATTGGAATGTTTTTGCAATGAGGCTCATTTACATAATAATGTACCAATTTGCGCCAAATGTATGCATATTTATCTAATTAAAATACATGCTAATAGCACAGGGGAACTGAGATGCTATTTGCTTGGCAGTGCAGTTAGGGCTGCACTTCACCATTTGCAGGTGCTTTAATAGTTACACTGTTTCTTTTTGTCTTAATTGTGCAGGGTCAGTATCTACAAAAGCCATGCAATTCTTTTGTGAATTTGCCCTTTTGTTTTCTCACTTTAATGCATTCCAAATCCCCTTTGCTTTTTCTTCATGAACTACTAGAGGAGTCTTGAGTCAGACACAAGACAACTGTCATTTTAATGTTGTTAAGGTCTTGTATTTTGTACTGCTGTTAAGTCTGAAGACAGGAAGCTCATTCACAGCACAGAGATATCTCAAACCTGAGATTTATATTTATTCAGGAGTAAGGAAAGGACATATGCCAAAGATTATCCTGCTAATCCCTTTTAATGCATTAATCCACAGTGGAGGATTTTTTTTGCAATAAGAGCAATGCATTTTGTTCCTTGTTTAGGTGAAGATGTTGTTGTGTTAGAGGATCTATGCCCAGAATCTGAGGACGTCCCCCTAGTGCCTACCGAATCCGAGGAGCCGCTCCTCGACATCTGCAGCCCCTGCAGCCCTTGCTCAATTGCGTCCTCCATTGTGGTTCACATCTCTGAGGAGGAGCGGCAGAAGTATGAGGAGGAGATCCGCAAGCTCTACAAACAGCTAGATGATAAGGTGATGAATGGATGCCGCATTGGGACCATTTGTGTGTATGAATGTAGAGCTGCTTACACAGCTGATTTTTGTAATGGTATGCGCACATGAACACAAAAAGCATATCATATATGTATTATTCATGTTAGTAATTCAGGAACAGACACAGCAGTGACTAATGTAGATACTCTTAGGAATAGGTGTCAATGGGGAAATAATAATGTTCTACATCAAAAGACATTAAAGCTTTAATTTCTTCAGCACATCATCTGTGATCATATGTGCTGTGCTAAATGATGCTGTAGTGAGTCATTTTATTGCTTTTAGTAACAGATATTCCAGTGCATATGCAGTATCAGTTCTGTGTTACTGCAGTGGCACAGTTTGTAATTCATGATGAGGAGAAAAAAGCCTTGTAACGTGAACGACTTTTGACATTTTCACACTTGCAGGCATATCCAGGTGTGTGGTTGCACATACTGCGTGGGTTAATCCATGGGGATGCATAACTTCTTTTTTTCTTTTTCCCACTTATGTTGCAAGCTACAGTAGACTGGATGCAGGATATTCTATGTTACGTTTTAAATTTATTGACAGACTAAACTGCACATGCTGCAGGTGTTTTTATTACATGCAGTGTTTCTGGGTGAAGGTAGCATTGAAATGGATGAATTGAACTCTAATTTTACAAATCATCATTAATATATTGTGCTTTTCTTTTTAATTTTGAGGTATTTAGGGCAAATTTTGGTATTTTTCTAACTGGGACCCTATATTCCATGTTTTTGTGTCTGAGTCACTAATTGGGACAGTGGTTTTGGAAACTGGTCTGCTGCAGCAGGAAAATAGGCTGCAATGTAATCCCTACAGGCAGTTGACCTATCGCTAAGCCCCGCCCTCAAACATCCCAATCACATTTTGTACAGCTACACAATGCACTTGGACATCATGCTTGTAGACCTCCATAGAAAAGCATCAGAAATTCTGATTTTCCTGTGGTTTTATTTAAATTTTGCAATTATAACTTAAAAAATGGTTTTAAAAAATTTGTATGGGTTAAATGCAACAATTATACTGGCATCCTGAGAGGTTAGAGAATGGAGTGTATTTTATCCCATTCCCTAAACCTCATATAAACAGAGAAAAGTGTCTCCTTTGGATTAAGCTGTGTGGCACATAAAAGAGATAACCAAGAATATCTACTGTTGTTCTAAGGTAAGGCAACATAGTGTTAGCAAAATGTTGTGCAAAGTGACAAGTATATATAACCTCATACGCTATGTCAGCAACATCGTGTATAACACAACCTTGCAGCAAACTTTGCTAGGTAACATTAGCTCATCATGTCATCTGTTAAACTTAGTATTTTTGTTTTTCCATATATATATATATATATATATATATATATATATATATATATATATATATAGAGAGAGAGAGAGAGAGAGAGAGAGAGAGAGAGAGAGAGAGAGAGTGAGAGAGAGAGAGCTGATTAGGACAATGTAGCTCAAGAGGCTTCTTGAGAGGGACTTGGTTACACACAATAACCAGATCAGCAAAAGGTAGAGTAAAACATTTTATTTCTCTGTAGGGTCCTTTCCATAATGTTGTTGAACACATAACAATAATCTGAGCCTGTCAATAGCAAAAACAAGAACTTTTAGTGGACATTAATTGACAGTGTAAAATTGCCTGTAGGAATAAAATTGCTTGTTTTGCCACTGTGGCTGCAACGGCTTCTCTCAATACTGGACCACTCTTAAAAATGGATGCCTCAATTAGTCACTTAAACATGAAAACACAGGAAATAGGATCTGGGTTCAAGAATACAGAAGTATCCCTTGAATATTTTTTTTTCCAGTTGAAACACCTGCATATCTTTCATTTATAATTCATTTATAATTCATTTATAAGTGTAGTAAGTAACTGAACTGTGCCACAGTGTGTGTAATACATAACACTGCTAACAAACTATTTGTACTCCACATGCCTCTTTTGCCAATGAAGGATGATGAGATCAACCACCAGAGCCAGATGGTGGAGAAACTGAAGGAGCAGATGCTCGACCAGGAGGAGGTAAAAGACTGTAGTTTTACATCCTTTCATCAGTTTGGTTAAATGGCTCTCGGTAGGCTGCATGTGGCAATCAATACCACACTTTGAATAGAGCTCAGTCGTGAGAGTTTTATTATCTCGCCCTTGAGACAAATGAGAAAAAAACATCACTCAGGTGCCAGAAAGCGCTTGAAGAACATAGAGCAGCATTGTTTAATCCTAAGTGTATTTGCATGTTAACAGCAGTGTAGAATTGGTTTCACTGGCTGCTCTGACACAAATTATCGGAAGCAAAGATCAATACAAAGATTGATGACTGACTGAAGCATGATGTGCAAATTGTTGCCTGTTTAAGTCAGCATGGCTGACATTGTTGCAGATATAAAAACACACAAATGTTCTCTAATGTTCTCATATCTGATAAAATGCAATGGATGTGCATTATTTCACCATCTTTGTGGATTTAGAGACCTTTTATGTAGTAGAAAATGTTTTCACAGCCATTTTCTTGCATAAATCTTCAGTTAAGAGATTTGTCTGCCTGTATATGCGTACTTATGGAAGGAACAGCAATTAAAAGACTCTGTTAAAACGTAATTACAAGCAATATTTACAGAATATATTCAAAACAGTGGCTTAACCAGCAGGTTATACAGTCTGAACCAAGAATTGGCATGTAGTGCACTGCCATGTAAAACACTCCACATTTGCAAAATTAGCTCATTCATATCCTAAAACGAGTCTGCTGTGGGTTAGCTGACATGATTGTAACTACACAACCTTAGCTCTGTTTACAGTGGCATGATCTCGCATCCATTTGGCAAAACATAAGATAAGTGCTACGGTGAAAACACCCCGGCACCCTGGGTAGAGCGACATCGACATTTAATGACATCCATTCAGTAAAATGGCTCTCACTGGGCTACTGCAGTGCACATGTAAGCAAACAACGTGGTGGCAAAACATTGTCAGCTCTTACAGAGTTAAGTTACGCTCTGAGATGAATATTTAAAATGTGAGCTATCTGTTAAATCACACCTGTATTGTGTAACAAGGTTTGTACACAGGCTTATCAGTTATTACCAAGAGAACAAGATAAACTCCACGATTATGTTTTATTAAAACGCAGCAGCACTGCCTTGTGAATAATGCAGACACTGCTTGTTGTACACAATACCCCTATACAGTTGACTTTATGTTCACCTTTTAAATCATATCTTTCATTATTTATAGTTATTTAGTTGTTAAATCTCTGTGTTCTCAGCTTCTGGCATCATCTAGGGGTGACAGTGAGAAGGTTCAGTCAGAGCTCGGCAGGCTGCAAACGGAGAATGAATCCGCTAAGGCTGAGGTGAAGGAGGTCCTCCAGGCCCTGGAGGAGCTGGCAGTCAACTATGATCAGAAGAGCCTGGAGGTCGAGGAGAAAAGCGTGCAGAACAAGCTTCTGGCTGAAGAGCTTGCAAAGAAAATGGTGGGTTTTGCATCCTGGAGGGTCAATCTCATGCCATAAAGGTGAAAAACATTGCAGCTGAAAATGGTCGAACAGGGAAAAAGAGAAAGAATGATAAAGAGAAACAGAGACAGAGAAGGATTAGCTGATAAAGGCATGGACATATACTAAGCTGTGGTATATGTATAGATAAAAAAAAGAGAAAAGGAACATTTGGGTATGAAATAATCTATCCATCTGTCCATATAAGTCCCTTTCAAGAATATGTCAAACTAAAAATGTAATTAGAGAGATAATGAGTAAAATTAAAGAGCTGCATGAAAGGAAGGATAAGAGAGGACATTCTGGGTAATTGTGCAGCCAGCAGTCATGAACAGATACAAGAAAAACTATAATTATTGCCAATTATAAATATATAAAGTGGGGAAAATAAAAATGGAGAGGGAAAATAACCCAAACCCTGTTTTATTTTTCATAATCAGTCAAGACATTAATCAACAACTTGACATAAAGTCACAAATGTTGTTCCAATTACAGCCAGAGCTGATCTTTCTTTAGCTCGACCCTGAATTCACTCTCACACTCTCTGGCAGCGACGGCAAGAGCTTTGAATTAATTTTATTAAACGTGGCTGGTTATTTTGCACCGTGATTGCAAATAAACCACTAAGAACTGCAGCTGACATGTCTGACTTGTCTTGATTAGGGTCAGTTTTCAATGTCAGCCAGTAACTTCAATTCAGAGGCTGTGGTTTTCACTGTGAATAGCTTGTTCACATGAAGACAGCATTCAATGTTGACAAAGATTAAATTGCAGTCAATTAAATCTTGCAGTTTATCTTCAAAAGCCTGTGAAATTAATTTTATTAATGATATTCTGCTTTTATTAAAACAATCCTTTCACTCTCTGTGTATAGAACCAGACCTATTCATGTCTGTTTTGTAGGCTTTGAAAAGTCCTAAAATCTGCATTTCAATTAGTGGTGGTCTGAGAATTCATATTTTTGAAGTTACAAAAACTCAAATGCCCTGGAACTTTTTTTTAATCTTAGCTCTTCTTAAGCCTTGGAAACCTGAGCAAGTTTGCTGGATTTCTTTCAAAAATAATGGGAAGAAGGTATTCTGCACCTTGAGCAGAAGTGACCCAAATTTAGCAAGAAACGAATAAAAAGTGCAAGTTTACCCGAAAATTAGCAACCCCCCCCAAAAAATAACATAAATAAAAGGAAAGTAAAAACCAAAAACAAATAAGGAAATTACTTGGATAAAAGGTGCTAAAAAATACATATAACATATAAAATACAATAATTATGTAAAATCATTTTAAATATATAATTGTGATAATTGTGAATTGCAATATGTGGGACATTTCCTGACAAGTTGCCCATTGCCTTTTCCACCATGTTTTCAAGATAAACCGCACAGGTATGCTCAGGGTTCAAAGGTTTAAAACTTGAAAAGCATCTGAGTGCAGCACAAGAAAAATTATGTTGAATCAGGTTTCAAAGGGTTAATAGGCTATTAATGTTGGGATCCTTCATAATATGGGCCCTATCTTACAGCCAGCATAGAGCAGTGTAAGTTACTACTATTTTCAGTGCAGTTTTCCTTTTCACGGCCAGCACCCACGCTGTGTAAGTAGCAAATGTACTTAAGCCCATTTGTGCACCCGTGGGCGTGTAGGTCTTAAATGAGGTTTGGTCAGGCGCACCATAGGTGTATGGCTATTTTGAGGCAGTAGAACACAACACAAAAACCTGAGCTTTTTCTGCTATTTAAAGGGTGCATTATTCAGATAGTAAGATGCGTCTACATAGGCAGGTTCGCAACAGGCACACACCCTGCTTGTTACTCACAAGCACAGATAGAATAATATATGAATTACATTCTCTTAAATGTGAACATAGCAGACAACAGAGCAGAGTCATAGAGCTGCTGTCCAACTACCCATTAAGAGAGACCTGTGCGCCTATACAAGAGGAGCAGTGGCATAACTTCATAACTTCATTGGGTATTTCAGAAGCTGTGCGAAATGAAAGACAGTTAAGTTTTTCCTCTCTCAAGTTAACAACTTCAGCTTTTAGTTTTGCCTCTTAAATTTCTTACGATATCTACTGCAGGAACATTACTGCTCTTAGTAATGATACATTGGATTTATATAGCGCCTTTCAAGGACTCAAGGTCACTTATTAGTGCATTACTCTCAGCAGATAAATGTTTGCTTCTGTAATCTAGCTTGATGACACTCTGGTTAAATTCATGTTACACCCAAAACACACCTATGATTAATTTAAGGACTAAATCAAACCCCTTTGCCCCGTGCACATTAAATTGCGCTCAGATTATGTATTGTTGAGACATTTTTCACACCCTATCCAACATTTTAAAGTGGAAATTAGATCCAGACCCTGTGATAGCTCTATTTGGCATTATTGAGGGAGGCAACCCTTATATGAGGGGAATGGGGTTATGTGGTGTTATGTACCTCTGTGCAATAATCAGAATTTAGCAGCGTTTGGATAGATGGGTAGTTTTGATGAAGCAGATGAACTGCATTTTTGAGCTTTCAGAACCTGAAGATGTTTTTTTATACTTTGTTCTTCAGCAGTATTTAATGTAGTAGAGAAATACTCAAGATTTTTTTTACGATATTTTCTTTTTATTTAGATAAAAAAGGATATTACTGGTTAGAAAGCCACTTACACTGTACAGTTTTTTTTAGCACTGACAGAACAAAACCATGCAGACAAATAAATAAAAAAACAAAATAAAAAAAAACATGCAGGCTAATACATAAACAGTTGAACCAGACCATGTAAACAAATGAAGAAAAATAGTAGTAATAATAATAACTATTATTATTAGTATTATTATTACTAATGACCCTAGAGTCCAAGTGTAGCAGGTCACCAGGGGTAGATACTATAGTGCTGGCCGATATAACCAAAAAACTGCATCACAACACTTTTTAGAATTTTGGCAGTATCACAGTACAACATGGCACCTCTTTAAATGACTGGTTTGGGCTTTTTACAAAAGTCAGTAGTAGCCACTTGCATGCATTACTGCCAGGAGCACACACATTATAAAAACATTTCAAAGTCATCCTGAATATAATAAAGCCCTTGAATACTGTATGGCCTACTCGGGCCACAGAAACAGCCACAAAGTGCACTGCAAACAACATTTTACTATACAAATTGCACTATAGGCTTGTGAGATATAGGCCCACTGAAGAACCACAGCAACATTCCTTAGCTATGCACGGCATGGCAGAAATAATTGAGATTTAAAGCTTTCGGGGGCTTTAAGGTGTGGGATGACTTCATCAGTGAAGCAAAGTGTTGAAATAGTATATCTCCACTTACAGTGGTGATTTTTAAAGGTTTGTATAGATCTTTGTGCACAGAAAAGCATTTCAGAGATAAAAGTAAAAGAAAGACTTTTGGCAGAGCTGGTCAGTTCTTAATGAAGTTATTGTGACTGGCTCAGAGGACAGAATCGACCATTATTCACCTTCTTTAAACATCTTCAATATTTCATGCAGCGTTTTACAATCTGCCACAGTGTCCTCTCCTCCCTCTCTGTCTTTCTCAGAAGCTGGTCCAGAAAATGATGAAAGGGGCTGACAGTGTAACCACTCATTGCACAGTTCAGTCTGTTAAAGCTAAAATCTCTTTCTTCCCTCAATCATATCCCTTAGTACGCCGTCTTTGTGGTCGTTTCAGTCAGTTCTGCCCTGGCCTCTCACCTGACACCACTTCCTCTCAGGGACACAGCCTAACAGTCTGACAAGATGTGAAATTAATTACTGGAAACCATGATGGGCTTAAAAAAACCTTTTATGTCAGTCTCTCTGGTTTTTTTTTTCCAGCTCCACCCCCCTCCAACTCTACATTACCGTTTCTCCACTTTCTGCATCCCAGCTGCTAATGTGCAGTGTTGCAGCTTTTAAATTTCTTCCATATCTACAGTAGAAATGGAGCAGCATTGACCTAGAAAAATGGTGCAATGAAGTACATTCATCACTGTTTTCGCCCCACCGTCTCCTCAGCTGTCTTCACCTCCGCTTTCAGTGGTGGCTCCTCTCTTCTTCTGCAGGAGGACACGCAATCGCTCACTGTCGCTGCCATTCACCTGCTCCTTTAAGCACTCTTTATCATCCATCTGTCCACTTAAGCCCCTTTCTATCATTATGATTAACTCCATTCATCATTCAAACAACCATCTCTCCAAAATTTTTTATTCAACTAAGCTGAGCATTTTTCATTAACCTCTCTTCTCCATTCCTTTTACATACACACAGATGGATAGATTTCAGTTAATTATTTACTGCCTTTTGTGCTGAGTTAATATTTTGACACGGCAAGTGACCTGGAAAATTATCACGGGGCTTGAAGTTAATGAAGGAGATGAAGATGGAGGAGGTTGACGAAGGAGTTAATGTTACTGTTTTTATACAGGGGGGTTAATGGTGCTTTCTATTGAGTGGTGATTCATGGCAGCAATAACCTAAAATGCGCCATTAAAGAGGAGCATTATTAATAAGTATATTCTTTCTCAGACAATAAATGATCACATTAGATCAATAAAATAACTTCAGTGTGTTTAGCACCAGCACTATGGAAACAGACTTAAAAGATTATAGTATTTTTGGAGGCTTAGCTGATGAGGAGGAGTTTACATTCTGTAATTACACACAAATTAAGCATAATGAGTTTAGAAGGCTGATTTTGATGTTTTTAAGCCTTTACCTTTTTTTCATATTTCCTATTTCTAGTTTAAAAAAAATATACAATTAAATAAATCTAAAGGATTTCGTTTTTAGCCAATCACATCCTGTCACTGTAGAGAAACTATCTATTTTATATATACAGTATATTATTAGGACTTGTGATCTTTACAATCCTTGGTACAGCCCTGACCAGCAACAATGGTTTTCTATGAAAAAAATGAGGCACAGTTTTGCTAGATTAAAGAATTTGTTATCCGCACTGCCCCTTCTTTCACTTTATTTCGTCAACCCTGTAGAGTATCGACCAAGCCCAAATCGCTTCATTGTGTTCGTGCCATTGGGGCTACAGCATTGTTTAGAAGCTGCTTACTGTACAGAATAGAGAAGAATAAAGTAAGCTTCATCATTCACTCTTCCAGATCCTTTCATTGGGGCCAATCCCATCAGCCCCCTATCTCGGTATTTATTGATTTGTAATTTAGCGGCCATTATGTGTTTGCTGCTTGGATTTCTTGGATGAGAATGGGGTCAGGGGTCAAAGTGTGTTTCGCAGCTGTGTGCTAACAGATTAGAGGCCCCTCTATCCCCCCAATTTTTCTTGATATTATCACACTCTTATTTCCACTCTCCCTTTTTCTATTTTCTTGGCGTCTCCTCTTTTCACTCTTTCGTTTCACTCCTCTCGTTCCACAGGCTCATCTAATGGCTTTAGAGGCGGAGCTGTCCCGTATCCAGGAAGTGAGCAGCCACCAAAGGAAACGTATCGCTGAGATTCTCAATGGTCTGATGAGGGACCTGAGTGAGTTCAGCACTATCGTTGGAAACAGGGACATCAAGCTGGTGAGTGGGATCAACCTCTGAGGCTAGTTATGAAGCCAACACACAAGTGCCAAAAATTGCAGTTCATCAAATGGCCACTTGAGGCTGGCACTTACGTTAAAGTGCTCAAATTTACAGCAGAAATGAACATGTTTACAGCCTGGTACAAAAAACAGTTTGTGTCTAAAGCTAATTTTCAACATTCATGACAAATGCGGGTGAATTTTTATATAATTGACCAGTTTACATTTTCTAAAGGCTTAAAGTTACATATATGTCAGGGTGGGGCTGCTTTCACTCACAGGCTGACTGCATGGCGTAGCTGCAGTCTGTGAATCTGTGAATCTGTGAATCGTAAATCTCGGTCAAATCTGTTTTCTGGCTCCAAAAAAACATGATTGCGACTACTAAAATGCCACAAACACTTTGGTTTCCACAAACTAATGCGTGACCCATTATTTATACAGTCTGAGAATGGGATAAAAAGTTCATGCTTGAAGACATTGTACTTTCTTACCAGAGATGTTTAAGATAGTGTCTGTGACAAAAGATGAGACACCTAATAACAAGTAAATGCAGTAATGTTTTTATTTTTTCTTAGTGTTAAAAACTTCTCCACCTAAACAATTGAATTCCCAAATTCCCCTACAGTCAAAGTCAGAAAAACATTTAACTATGTCATGCAATTAGCATGAAAAATTACATCCATCTCATCTTAGAGTAAATATCCAGAGATCAAAGATGTTATACACTCACTTCTGGATTCAGCACATCCTACTTTTTCCTGTGATCTTGCCATGTCCAAGAATTAATGTCCATGCATTAAAAAGGCGCTGCTTACGCTGCGTGAGAGGAAAGATAAAAGCGAACTTTCTAATAAAATGTGGGACAGATTCTGAGGTGCAGTCATGAACAGATCCATGTAAGAAAAAGAAGAAATTAAAAAGGCACTACCTATGAATTCAGATCATATAAAATGTACACAGATGTCTTACCATGGCATAGATGGTGGTATAAATAACATTAGGTAAAAAAAAAGGGGGGGGGGGTTG
This sequence comes from Plectropomus leopardus, assembly GCF_026936395.1. Taxonomy (NCBI): domain Eukaryota; kingdom Metazoa; phylum Chordata; class Actinopteri; order Perciformes; family Serranidae; genus Plectropomus; species Plectropomus leopardus. The sequence goes on from NC_142177.1 coordinate 24,844,862, forward strand.
CCTCAAGGTGTAACCCATGGTTAACTCAATGGCTTCATGACTCTGTCTCTTAGGTTTCAGTACATGTTTTAATGCTAAAAATGTCCCGTCAACATGGTTTCTCATACAGCTGTAGGAGAGTTGATTAAACACATTTTGTAGGTGCAAGGCTATCAAAAAACAGCATCAACGAAGAAAGATAATGCCTCCACACTTAATTCCTGCCATAAAAGTTTAATAAAGATGTTTTGATCCTATTCAGTCCTCCTACCTGTCGACATATAGGCAGAAACAATTTCAAATAGTGGAAAAAAAACCTCATAAAACATGTCCAACAATAGTGATTCCCAGCTGAGGTTTTCTGTACCCCAGAGAGTACTTGGATACATCAGATAAAAACCTATTGGAAACCACTGTCTTGCAACATGTATAGGACCACTCACATACCAAATTGTAACAAAACTTGAATGAATATGAACTTTTACTGTTGGGCAGATGTTACAGAACCACCAGATGCAAAAGTAGCCATGAGTTTTCCTTCCTCCCAACATCTATTGCATAACTGAACAAACAGTCAGTTAATTCCTCATAGTGGTAAAGTCTCACTGAGCTGAGGAGCAGGTTAATTAAGAGGTAGGCTTAGTTGCTTAAGTTTGCAACAGTTATTGTCTCACGATCACATGTTTTTTGGCTTTTTATAATATTAATTGTCTCATAGTATGGTAAATTTATTATGGGGTATGTGCAATATTTCAATATTGCAATGTTTGGTCTCCAAGTCATGTGATACCATGCCACTGTATATTGTTTGCCCTGTGGTTTTTGTATTGTTTGTATTAAATGTTATGTAGTTATTTCTAGCAGTTTTTTTGCCCAAGACAAATTTCTTTCTAGACAATGAAATTTATCCAATCTTATCTTACTATCTTACTAATTGTGGAAATAATAAACAGAGTGCCTGGTTAGGACATGTACCCTGTGAGTAAAAGGACAGACAGCCAAGCAAAATAGATAAGGGCTCAAATGTTCACACTATACAGCAATGTCAAATATATACCTGTATATAAATTTTGTGTATCATCGTTCCAAGGTTTTACTAAAGCTTTATCACTGAGTGAAATGTTAAAATCAAAGACGTAGAAAATTCAAAATGTCTGCAACATTTCACACATAAAACTGTATTTGAGGCTGTGTGTTACCCAGCTGCAGTGCCATGCGTTATACATTACAATCAGTATAGGTACACCCTTGACTGTTTAACACCTGAGGATAAGTAACGGGTGTATCCACTGATATATCTTGGCTGTAATATTTAGACTGATTTTGATATGTGGATGTAAATGCTTTCCTCCACAGTTCATTTCAGAGCTGCGGCATCTGCTGAATGATGCTTTTAGCTTAATGGATGTGCCTACAAAATGACAGAGAGAGACTCTAGGATGCCTCCCTCCCTCTTTAACTTCCCAGCTGTCTTTAAACCGTCCCCACTCAATCTTAGCCAAACGTCTCTGCTACTCTTTAAATGGCTTCTCCTCCTCTGTACCTCATTTGTCTCCAGCCCATGGAGATCACCGGTGCGATCGAGGAAGAGTTCACGGTGGCCCGCCTCTACATCAGTAAGATAAAGTCAGAGGTGAAGTCCATGGTGAAGCGCTGCCGGCACCTGGAGAACCTCCAGACAGAGTGTCACCGCAAGATGGAGGAGACGGGCAGAGAGCTGTCCTCGTGTCACCTCCTCATTTCACAGGTGAGGGGCTGATGGAGGAAAAAAGTTTGTAAGTCTATCAAATTCAGCAGGGAATATTGGTGTTGATGTGGAAAAATCAGGACAATCTACACTGAAACCTCCCTGTGCAAAATATTAATTATCACCACAAATGAATGATTGACGTTTCGAGTGCACTTCTCTTCATCAGACTGATTAACATCACAAATACGTGGGCCTTTGTTTGATATTAATTACTTTGATGAAGAGCAGTGTGCTCGAACCGTCACTCAACTGTTTGTGGCATCAATGCATCAGCAGCTTTTGGTGCGCAAACTGTGGGGATTCTCAAAGGATTGCATATTTTTTATTCTTTGTGTTGATTGATTGAAACTGTCATGTTGTGAGTTTTACTCTTTGGCTATTGATAATTACATTAAATTCCCTAATGGGATGTGAAGGCTCATAAATATTCAGAACATATCCACGGTGAGTGAAATGTATATTTTATCCTTGGTGTAAAGTGCTGTATTGGGTCGAGGTCAGCAGCTCATCAGTATACCTTCTTCATCTTAGACACTATGTTTTGACTTTCAGCACGAGGCGAAGATCCGCTCTCTAACGGAGTACATGCAGAATGTGGAGCTGAAGAAGAGGAAGCTGGAGGACAGCTACGACTCTCTGAGCGAGGAGCTGGCAAAACTCCAAGCTCAAGGTAGACTAATGTAATGTATGTCATTATACATCTACAGCCTCAGTGTTTCTGTGAGGCTGTACTTTAGCATGTCAGCAACGTATGTATGCTAACATGCTCACAATGACAGTGGTAATATACTGATGATTAGCTGTTACACTATATTCATCATCTTAGTTTAGTAATAATAATAATAATAATAATAATAATAATAATAATACATATTATTTATAAGCGCCTTTCTTGCCACTCAGGGAAACTTTACAGGGATAAAATTACAATAAAACAACAGATAAAAGCTACACAGTATAAAATGGAACAATGCAATTACAGAGAGTATGCAGTCTTGAACAGGCGAGTTTTTAGTCTGGATTTGAAGAGAGGAAGAGTCGATGTTTCAGATGTCCGGTGGGAGTGATTTCCAGAGTTGAGGACCAGAGCGGCTGAAAGCTCTGCTCCCTATAGTGCTGAGGTGGGCGGGGGGGCACAGTGAGGTGGAGGGAAGAGGAGAATCTGAGGGAGCGGGCGGAGATGGCAATGGGGAGGAGATCTGACAGGTAAGGAAGGGCGAAGTTGTGGATGGCCTTAAATGCAGGAGGATTTTGAATTCTATTCTGAATTTAACCCGGGAGCCAGTGGAGTTGCTATAAGACAGAGGTGATATGGTGAAATGAGGGGGTTTTGGTGATGATGCGAGCGGCTGAATTCTGGACCAGTTGAAGCTTGTGGAGGGATTTGAGAGGGAGACCGAAGAGTAGAAAATTACAGTAATCGATAGTGATGAGGGTGTGAGCAAGGATAGAAGTAGTATGGAGGGTGAGGGAGGGGCAGAGACGATTAATGTTACGTAGATGGAAATATGCAGACCAGGTAATATTATTGATGTGGGATTGAAATGATAGTGAGCTATCAAGGATGACACCCAGACTCTTAACCTGAGGGGAGGGGGAGACTGAGGAGCTGTCCATTGTGAGGGAAAAACTGTCAACTTTAGATAATGTAGATTTTGTGCCAGTGAAGAGGATTTCTGTTTTTGTCACGGTTTAATTTTAGGAAGTTTGGGTTGAACCAGGATTTTATTTCAGATAAGAAGTTGGTGAGGGCAGAGGGTGGAAGTGTGGAATTTGGTTTGCTATGTGTGTTGCTATGCTAACATTTGTTAATTAGCTAAATAAAAATCAGCATGCTCTCATATTTACGATGCTAATAAACAATTGTTTGCAGATACACCATGTGCACCATATTAGTTTTATGTCTTACTATGCCATCATTTGCTAATTAGCTCTCATAACAACTGATTAAAGTTAGCATTCTGATGTCTTGGCCAGGTTTCCCTTGAGATTGTTGATCTCAGTTGGAGTTGCCTGACTTAATATGGGTTAAAAATATAAATAAGCATGCTCACAATGGCAATGCGAACGTGCTGATGTTAACGTTGCTGATAGGTTAATGTTTCACCATCTAAGTTTAGTTTGTTACTTTACAAACATTTGCTGATTATCACAAAAATTTACCCATAGCTGGCGACGCCAGTGACCTTATTAGTGCACATGGGAGAAGTCAGCTTTGAGGGCTTTCTGCCAGAGAGCCCTTCTAAGAAATGAGTAAAGGGCTCATCCAGCATTTACAATTGACTTTCATCACATTCCCACAATAGTTCTGGAGGCATTTCACTAAAAACAACAAAAGTCAACCCCATGGTAGCACTAGAGGAAATGATTGATTTTCTGGGCACCATTATTATCTGCACAAAATTTCATAGCAATCCATCAGATAGATGTTGAGATATTTCAGTCTGGACCAAATGACATCGCCATCCTTCGAGCCATGCCAGCATGACTAAATGGGCAGCAGTGGCAATTTGTGTATAACCTCAATGAGCTACTCAAAAAACTTTGAGAAGTTGAAAAACAGTCAGGTTAAGGATGCAGCACATTTGTAATAGTATATGAATCAAGCTTGAGGTGAAATCTCACAATCCACCAAACCTGAGGTTCGAGGATCAATACTGCATAAACACAGTCAGTGCAGCACACGTAAATGTACAGGTTCTGTATTTGCAATAAAAGTGTCTTTGCCCTGAGCTCAGGTTGAGATATTTTAGCTACGTGATCGAAATAACAAACCAGGGAAGTGCTTAACATTTATTCAGACTCTAAGATGAAGCAGCAAAATATCAGTGTGTCCAGACAAGCAAAACAACAGATTTATGGTTGATAAATCAAGCAAAAATACAAGCCTGCAGGAACAAAGCCAATCAAATAGTCAGCAAAACAGATCTTTGCTCAATAAATCCAAAAGTACTGCAGGTGTAAAGTAGAATATCCAACAGAAGCTCACATTTTTAGGATGACTTTGTGGTGAAGTGACTGAAGTGACTGAAGTGAGAAATAATGATCTTTTAAGTTGTTACTCTCTGCACTGTGAAGGACAATATGTAGATGTAGCTACATTGTCAATCTTAAGCAAAATTGCTGACTTGAGACACCAAAGTCAAACATAAGGTTAATGTTCTGACAAAGCGAAACAAAATCATGACAGGATAAAGTAAAACATAAGGAAGACAACAAATCTGTCACTGCGTTTTAGCTCCACTGAACTGGAACTGGGAGGGAAAGTGCTGCTTAAAACAATTTTATTGGCTTCAATGGAGAGCTTTAAGTCTTTGCCAGAGGCCTTTCAGTCCTGTCAAGAAAAAGAAAAACAAGGGTGAACACTGACAAACAACTTAGGCACCCAAACATTTCACAGCACCAGCACGAATAGATTAATGGTACATTTGAAATTCGTACGAGGTCCATCTAACTGCAGGCACTCCCGGGACACTGACACAATTCACAAATCAGGCCAAAGGCAATGTTAGTCATTCTTCCCAGTGAGTCTGCATTAAATAACCAGTGGGTTTAAGGGCAGGTAAATCAATTTTGGAACCAATCCACACCGGAGCCAGGCGGTCCACGAGTCATTACAGAAGTAGATAAATACAAAGTGCTGCTGGTCGCGTTGATTGCACATCCTGGCACAAGGTAGAGAGCGCGGTAATTTCATCATCAGGCACCAGGAACAGCAGTGAGTCAAAAACAGATCAGATAAGCCTGACACAGTAGCTGTCATTCTCAATAATAGATATTATTACACTTGAGGCATGACTTGGATCACGCTGACCTCGCTGTCAACATGAAGCGGCGGTCCAGCTGTTCCGTCAAAGTCAGGTCACTGTCACCTCTTTCATCTACAGCACTGTTTTTTTTTTATTATCTTCCTCTTCTTTTGTCCCTCTGTCTCTGTTTCTCTCACTGTATTCACTTACATTTGTGTGTGTTTTTCAGAGAGCATGTCACAAGTGACCAATGGGGAGAATCACTCTGTTCAGGATTCATGTGATATACAGGTAACTATGACTATGACTTTTAGTGTAATGACCTTTTATTGCACCGCCTCAGCATTTAGCTAACTGCAGGTGTGTATGTGTGTGTGTGTGTGTGGGTGGGTGTTAGTTATGTGGTGTGATGTGGGAGTGTTTGTCTGCTTCCATGAGTGTGTATTCATGTGTCAGCATACAGTGTCTGAGCTTGTTCAACAGAGCATGAGTGTTTTTGCATAGAAATCAAGGCTGCAACTAACAGTTATTTGCGTTATAGTAGAATAGGTGAATCTTAAAAATAAAAAACAACCAAAAAACGAAAAGTTTTACATTTTGGGCTTATTCTCTTTCTTCCTGATGGTTAGATGAGACAATGCACCCTCATACAACAGTTGGTATGATATCCTACGAATTAGCACTCCATGAATAACGTTGCAAACGTAACGTTAAGTTACTGTGCTTAGGTTTAGGAAAAGAAACATAGTGACGAGGCACGCAGTTCCAAACAGCAGTCTCCACGTGTTTTGTGACCACAATGGTCATGTGATAGCAGTCTTCCCAAATATAAGGGTTATTAATGCATTACTCACTCATGATTACAAGTGATATGTATGAATTTATATGAAAATGTACAAACAATGCATGAGAGCAGCCTTTATTGGAGGATCCATGCCACTCACCTGTTTGTATAATAAATATGAAGCTGTAGTCACCTGCCACTGAGTGTAGCTTTGCATAAAGACTGTAAACAGCTAGCTTTAGTCAAAAGGTAACAAAATTGTTGAGTAAAAATTGAAAAGTTGCAGTTTGCATGAAGGTTAATGACTTTTTATTGTAAGTGACTTCCTGGTATCTTAGCTGATTGTCATCAGCCGGCCCCAGACAAGAAATTTCCAAGACAAAACCCACCTGTAAAATGAAAATCTTTTTCTTTTTTATTAAGCTAGAAAAAAAAACTTGTACTCTTGGTCAGTCTTTATTTTGATGCAAAATTAACTAAACTAAATGAGCCATGGTCGATTTTATATGAATATATAGGTTTAACGACAATCTACATTGGATCTGCGAAGCTCTTGGTACAGCATGAACATCGACAAACAAAACACCGTATCGCACAGATGTGAAAGTGGTATCAATTTTCCCATCTAACTCTTCGCAAAAAAACAAATAAATATATTTCTAAAAATGTTGAACAATTCCTTTAATGTAGGAAAAATTGAGAAGGATTTTTTTATTTTTTAATAAATTACCTTGATAATCAGATTTTCTGACAATTTATTTATCAATTAATGGACAAATCATTTAAGGGCTAACATGCCCAGATTAACATGTCTGGCAGTCCCTGGTCAAACATTGGCTATTGGGCCTCTGTGACCTCCGAGCTCCCAGTATACACATCACAGTAAAGCCAGCAGCTTCATTATATTTTGCCCAGAATCACACCAGTATGCTTGAATACTGCCAGGCCTCTGTTTTTGTGTATGTCCATTACTTTCCACTAATTTGTTGAAACACAACTTTTTGTTTTTTAAAGAAAATTCACCATGTGAGCAAAATATAAAATTAAATAATTTAAGTCTTAGAACTTTAGGACAGGACAACGCCCTTCGACAGATATGGTAGTGCAGGATCCCGTTAATATTCCACCTAAGTGGTGCAAATTCCCAAACAAATCTGACATTTGACATTACCAAAATGCAACTGACACACAGTGAAGCTGAGGTCTTTTAGGGCTGGGGAGGTCTGGGGCCAGGGGGCTGGTGGCTGCTTGGCCCAGCTGGTAATCTAGCCTGAAAGTAAACATGCGACACTCCAGTACAGTTGGCAGCATTTTTTGTTTTTAATTATCTGCCTGCACTGTATTTGTGCACATGTTCATGAGTGCCAGTGTGTGTGTTTGTGTGTGACACACACCAGTCTAATTAGCCAAGTCTCACTTCAGACTCAGTGACAATGTATGACATAACCTGCTGTCTGTGTGTGTGTGTGTGTGTGTGTGTGTGTGTGTGTGTGTGTGTGTGTGTGTGTGTGTGTGTGTGTGTGTGTGTGTGTGTGTGTGAGTGAGTGTTTGATGCCCATGTGGCCCTCCGTGTCCACATTCTATTCTCTCTTGTTAGTTTTCTTTTTGTTCCCACTGCCCCCCCCCTCGTTTCTCTTGCTCTCTCTCTCTCTCTCTCTAATTATAAATGTATGTCTCTCTGCCCGTACCTCAGAGGGCTCTGGAACAGCAGATGGAGTCGCACCGTGAGTCGCACAGCAAACAGCTTGGCCGCCTGCGAGACGAGATCAATGAGAAGCAGAGGATCATCGATGACTTAACTGAGTCAGTGCCTCATTGTAATTCTTCACCTTGTCTGATATACTAAATCAAACTTTTTAAATCAAGACTCCACAAGTTGTATAAGAGTATATAAGGAGAAGTACATGAGCAGTAAGCTCAAGTTAAAGTATTAATGCCACATGTTGAAAATACAAGTAATACCTAAAAAAAACCAAAAACATTTTAAAAAAAAACCAACTTAAATTTTAGAGTCATTAAAAAAAAATTAAAAACACCCTAAAACTCAAAACTTTAAAACAAAAAAACAACATTTAAATTATTAAAAAATAGAGAAAAACACCCATAAAAACCTAAAAAAAAATTTAAACACCCCCCTTAAAAAAACAGAAAAAAATCCCTACCCCCAAAGGTTTAAATTAAATTATGCAGAAATAGACTGGTAAACTGGTAAATACATAAACTGGTAATTCAATTTATTACAAAACAGCATGCTTTTTAAACTCTAGTTTTTTTATGCAAAAATCTTAATTTGTAATGCAACTTAAGTGTTCAATTAAATGTAGTGAAGTAAAAGTACAGTATGTCCCTCTGAAATGTAGTTAAAAGTATAAAGTGGCATGAAAAGAAGATACTCAAGTAAAGTACAAGTACCTGAATGAAGTATGAAAAAATAAAATGTATACTTCTATCTTTGAAACTGGACTGTGTAGCACTATACAAAGCAGGTTTTACAAGGTCCCAGAGGCAGACAGCTTACTCAGTTTTAGCCGTCTGTGAGCTCAAATCTAAAATTCAATTCTGCCCTCATAAGCAGTGTGGAAATGCTAAATTTGGGGATACATGGTCTTAGTAGTTGAGTTCTTAAAAAAGGTCTAAGCCCTGCTCTAGCAGCAAGAGGGGCTAAAATCAATATGTGTGGGTGGTTGACATGGTGAGGAAACTGCAGTGTGGGAGGACTTTAGATTCAAGCTGCTGCCGAACCACAATGTGAGGAGCCACTGGGCTCCTTGGAAACATACCCCCTTCAAGTGCCTCGTTCTGGAGATGCTCTGTTCGAGGCGTGACTGTCTGGGAGCAGGCTGCAGGGCAGACCGTGTTGAAGGACTAAAGTACATTTCCCAGCTAGCACAGGGAGTGTCGGGTTAACACCCAGGGAGCAGCTGCAGAGAATTTCTGGATGAAAAGACATTTGGGGCTGCTCTGCTTGTCCCGCTGGCATGGCCTGATTTGGATAAGCAGCTTGAAAATGTATAGATGGAGGGATGGGTGTCAGTGGGGCAGAAAGCATCTGTAATAGTAGCAAAGTGGTCCTTCAGATTATTGAAGCGGAGCCGGAAAAGCGGGTATCAAATAAATGTTCTGCCAGGATTCAAGGATCAAAAAAGAAGAGCAAAATCAAATAAGGTTAAACATTTTGGGGACACGGTGGCATGCACTATGTTTTTAAACCAGTTTATATCTGCAATGCAATGGGACACTTCCATGCTTCAGTTTTGACCTGATGATACACTTGGGCCACTCAAGGACACCTAGTACAGATCAGATCCTAACCCTGCACACATAAATGGTACTTCTTCATAATTTTTGCACCTGCTGCTTTGAAAATCTGTGCATGTGAGCTTTAGACTCAAAAAAGACAATTTATTTTTCTCATTTGATGCTGAGGTGGTTCATCCTATTAATTACCATTTTTATATCAGTTTAAAAATCTCTAATAAACCTCTCGGATTTCCTGCAATATTTCTTGTACGATAGCTGAAGGCATAGTTGTAAAATTCTGAGATTGGCATTAAAGTCAAATTAAATAGAGAACATTTTTGAGGACATGTGAGTTCATAAAGTCACACAATCTAATGTCATGAAGTTGACCATCTCCAGATTGCATCCATTATATTACAGATTCTATTTCACATTTTGGTATTTAATCAACACGCTCGCTGAACTGCTGTGGCACTGTGGCAGAGCTGCCTGGAGCTATGAGTGCTATTTTTTCAATATTAAAAGCAGGTACTCGTCTAATTCATGGAGCAGCGTATGCCACTGTGTTGTCAAATATTACTGGTCCTGCAAACATTTCAAAATAAAGCCTTGTGTTAACAAATTAAGTGATTATGTCCACAGAGGGTCGTCCAATGGCTTTAATTTTGAAACAGAAACAAGAAGTGTTAAGTTTGAAAATACAGTATGTTTTTTCATGTCTGTGAGAGATTAAGACATTGAAACTGTAGTGAAAGGTAGTATAAAGTAAATATTATAATCAAAAAAACATTTTTACAGTCTGTTTTTGCTGAAAACCATGTGTGCTGTGTGGAAAAATAAGCAAGACTCTGAATAGGCCTTTTCATATTTTGACTTGTGACAGTCGGAAAGCACAGGTGTAAATAATGAAATTAATTATGGCTGAGCTCCATTTAGCTCTTTTGATTTCAGGGTCCTGGTATTGTGCATGGTGCTCAGTGTAACCCTCAATGGAGCTCTTTAGTAGAACAGAGCCATCGTTAGTGTCACATCTGTGCTGTTCCTACTATGACATGTAATAATGTCTCTTGTGAGAAAGGGCCCATCTCTAGATGTTCTGCAGCTGAGCAGTGCTGCTCATGGGGCAGTGTGACCCTGATGTTAGACTAACTGTAACAGAGAGAAACAAAGCATTTTCATTAAATATTTTGAACCTGTCCATTGTTTTCCTTTTTCAGTTGTAACCAGAAGCAGCAGCTGGAGTTGGAGCAACTCCACTGTGACTTTGAACGTCTCAGGAGCCAAGAGCATCACAAGAGTCGACAGCTGGAGGAACTGACGTGAGTCTCTGCTTTACTGTCCTGGCCAGCTTTCAAACACTTTGCCATATGGAGGCCCGGGAGCGTGCTGCCTCTTTTGATTCACATCTTCCATTTCTCTCTGTCATTTGTCTTCCCTTTGTCTATTTATTTTTCCCTCTCCCTCTGCAGTTCTGACTGTCTAGCTATTTTATTCTAGCTTTCCCTGTGGAGTAATACAGTCATACATATTGTGGCTAAAATTTTCTGTAGGCTAACCCTTTTAACCCTCTCTTTGCCTCTTTCTTTCCTGGTTTATGTGTAACTCTGCATTTCCATAATGTAGTTTTGCAATTAGGTAGCAGCTGGCTGCTAATAGGCCTCTTTCTGCACTGACCTTTGCAGTGCGTTGCATCAGACGGCAGATGGGAAACAGCCCATGAGTGGGGCAGCCGGTCTATGCTCGCGTTTGTTCTTTATTCATGAATTATTCTGGTCCTCATTTGGGGCAAAGAGAAGTTTATTTAGAATTTTTATCTATCCGTCTGACTGTCTGCCCTTCTATCTATAGATTTCTCCACGAGCGACATGAGCAGTCAAAGAGGGACCTCAAAGGGCTGGAGGAGACCGTTGTAAGTCATTATTTACCGTCACGACTCACTTAGCTCCCTCAGAGGTTACCGATCCACTAAATACTCTCTAACTGCACTATTTCCTCCCTCCCTTCATGCTTCAGGCTCGTGAGCTCTACACCCTGCACAACCTCCGCAAGCTTTTTGTTCAAGACCTCACGACTCGAGTTAGAAAAGTAAGCCAGACATAATTTTAAGACACACAACGCTCTTAAAAGCTGTAATTCTCTACATATAATAGTTGTAGCTAGAATGCATGCAGCTTCACAAAGACTGTATTTGCTGTGGGAGTGTGTTTTTTTTTTTAAGATTCTAAGAGATCTCCACTGTTTGTGTTGACAGAGTGCACAGATGGAGCCCGATGATAGTGGGGGATATATCACCCAGAAACAGAAGATTTCCTTTCTTGAAAACAACCTGGACCAGCTTACAAAAGTTCACAAACAGGTAACATTGAGCAGAAGTTATGAAACTAAATTTTAGTGAAGGAGTCTGAAAATAGCTTCTTACCTGTCCACGGTTTCTTCAAGAATTAGGACAAATTATACGGTTTCTCTTGGCCTGGAAGTCTGATTATAACAAGGCAGAAATGCTTAGCTGGAAAGAATATAAGAGGACACAAAGAGTTAGTCAAATTAAAATACAAAGCTGTGTGCATTGTTTGTCGTTGCTCTCCTATGGGCACAAGTAACGCTACCACTATCAATCATCTTATTACTGCAACTTAACATGAAAGGCTCCTTGAAAACAGAGCAGCAAGAGGTGTTAAAATTGCTGCCTTTAGGGGAAAGGAAGCCATACCATAAAACAGTTACTCCGATTTGATAAACACTGATTTATTCACTATGCAGGTGCACACAAAAACACTCAGTCTTTCTGTTCTCTCTAACTTATGCACACAACTCTCAAAGGCAACCTTGTTCTGAGAAAGATTACACACACACACACACACACACATTTCACATCTTTCTTTAATATCCCTAAATGGACTACAGCAGTGGACTGAGTGTTGATGTGCTAAACGTTCTGCAGACTGGCACATATATACTCATGCTGGCAGACTGGTAAGAGCTGCACTGCAGCAGAGTCTCAGGCAGAAAACCAATCCTAAAGTGACTGCTGGGAGACTCCATCCCATCCACCACCTGCTGATACTGTGGGAATGGAAGATGAAAGTCAGGGTCATAAATCAGCAAGCTCCTAGTGAAAGGTGATAAGACTCCCAAAGACAGCCAGTGGACAGTGCACTGGGGCTATGGATGAGTTTCTCTGCCTTTGTACAGATATCGTAAAGTCTGAATGTCTATCCATCTGCACATATACAACGGTCACAATTTCATTTAGAACACCACCTACCTCCTCTGGAAACCCTGCCTCCATTTCTTTCCTTTAAAATGACTCACCAAAACACAATACAGTAGTACCACCAAATCTCAGGTGGTTCTGTGGGATACCTGGATCCCTTGCCTGCTTTGCTTGTCAGATAACTTTGCCAGTTTGCTAAACCCACCGGTCTTGTATAAGTTTGCGTGATCACGTAGCAGCATACTCCCTTGGGCAAATTCACAAAATTTCATGGCTTTTGTGGCCAGTAAACCTGCATAAATATGACAAAACATTTGCAACCTGGATCAACATCAATTTTCTTGTGCCAGGTTCAGATGCCTTTCTCAAATCTTTGAGCCCTTAGCAAATTGGTTTTCGAAATCCAGGAGGGGAAAGGCATGGAGCTGACTAGAAATATGAGAAATGGGAAGAATTAGTAGATTAAGAAAACTTATTTAAAAAAAAAAAAGCTAGGGGAAAATGTCCATTCAACTTTATTTATAATTAGCAAAATTATGTTTTTAAAATCATGTTACAGAATTATCATTAATTCTTCTTCTTTTTTTCAAATAATTTTGGGAAATCAAACCAATTTGCTCAGGGTTCAAAGGGTTAAAACAGCTGCATAGGATGAAATGCACCCTTAATTGTGTTGTCAAGCAAATCGCGTCTCAGTGCTTCCATGCTGTTTGCATGGATAAATTCATATGGTACATTTGGCACAAAATTGACACCTTTCTATGCAAATGAGCCTCATTGCAGCCCATTCACAAAGATCAATGCTCATAGCCACATGCAGTAACAAAGAAATTATTATTGTCTTCAGAGAGTTGGTGGTATCTGAAGTGCACTGACAGACTGGGATATTACATCTCAAATATGGTTTCTCTGTCACCTTTAAATTCCTCTTCTGAGTTTTGAGGATTGGCTTTGCACCTTATTTGTCAGTAAGGACCTGTAGTTCATGGTCTGAAAAAATCTTTTTTTTTTCTCTCGCTGCCATTTTTCTGCCTACTGTGTTGTTGGCCCAAGGGCAACATTTATACTTTGCCACATGGATAATTGCAATCAGATGCAAAAAACAGCAAACTGCACTCAGCTGCAAAACTTTACAGCCATGTTTGTGCTTTCATGTCATTGGTGCAATATCTCTGTTGAATTGGACTTTGAGACAAGACAGACAGCAGTTGCAAGTGATGCTCAATTAATGATGCTAACAGCAAACCCATTTAATTCTTTGTGAATTTGCCTCAAAATGTTTAAGCTGCTCAGTCATTGGTTTTTCACCTTTATCTTAAGAAATGCTGTGTGCAGCAGTTTTAAATCAATAAATATATACATTGATTCCGAATAAAACCATTTACAAATAAGACCATAATATGCAACACTGAAGTTACCATGATATGTTTCCAATTATGTGCCACAGGATTTTTTGTTACATTTTTGCAGTAGTAGTTACTAACACAAATTGTCCCTAAAGCATACTTTTTTTTCCTTTGAGATAATGTATGTAATCAGTTTAAGAACTCAAACTTTGTAGGTGTTTTGTTCATGAAAATGTCAGTAACAAAATATGCATTGAAGGGATATTACACAGGATTTGTCACTTAATGCTTGTAAACAAACAGATTCAAACTTGGCCTCTCCTCCTCAGCTCAATAGGACTGAGAGAGCAGCAGTGGTCAAGCGAGCTAGAGAATGAATGAAGAGAGACTAAGTGGCGTTAGCGAGGATGAAGCTGTGATCAGAGAAATAAATTGTTATTTTCTGATTATTTCACTGTGGTTACGTTCTAACCTGCACCTTCACACAACGCTGCAGGAAGATGCTGCATTGCCGGATTTTGTGTGACTTCAGCTCAAGCACATGCTTGTGTGTCTGTATGGCTCAGCCTCACGCTCAATCAAACAGACACACAGACCTTCAGCTCGCATCCCCAGAGCAGAGGAGAAACAGCTGGTCACTACATTTTTATAGAGTCCTGACCTCGCACTGCTATGTGCTGGGGGCTACACACCTCTACCCAAAGGCTGACACCCAGAAATGTCCCAAACATTGCAAAATAATAAGTAAATACAGGCAGAGGGCAGGTTCTCTACAAATATACTGCCACAGTTCTAGTGGGTCATAAGTGATGATTTAGAGGTATTACTTCAGTGTGGGTCTATGTATTGTTTTTTTTTTCCTTGTTTTTTTTAAAGTAAAATGCTGCATAGAACACCTTTAAGTCTTTATTATCTTGGAATATGTACCAATACTAATCAACTGTTTACTACCAAACTATGCATATTTGAAAGTGATAAAATTGGTTTGTCATGCTGTGTCTACTGAAGTAGCTCTATAAGCTGGTCGCTGGGAGTTTGGTGTTAACACACATATTGTCTGGTGAATTATCTTTCAATATGAGACAGCTGTTAAGCATGTTCCCTTAACATAAAAAGCAGTATAGGCTGTCTTTTCATAGACGATTTTCCCTTCAGGTCACGCTTGACACTCCTCTGTTCCACCCCACTGCACCTATTCAGTTTTAACTGACAAAAGTGTTCCACTTCGAGGAGGTTATTTGGCCATTTTGCTACAGCCATTGCTGTATACTGTACCCATTCCTCTTGACACAATAGGGTTTGATACCTCACACTGCAAAACAGAAGGATGCTTTCCAGTAAAAAATGGTGGAACAAATTAGATTAGAAAAAATCCCATTTGCATTCTTTATTTCCAAACAAACAAGAGCAAAACTGTAGAGGTTTCAAAATAGTTCAAAATACAAGCTCTTTATAAAATGTATTCAGAAAATGTCATCCTCAACAGAAAAAATAACTTTCTAGATAAAAACATAACCAACAATGTAACTACATTTTCCTTTAAATATTGCATCTCGTCTATATTTACAGTTGTACGTACAGTTATTCCCCTGCCTTACTGTATGTGTTCTTATGTGTGTCACAGCTGGTGCGTGACAATGCAGATCTTCGCTGTGAGCTTCCAAAACTGGAGAAACGTCTTCGATCTACAGCTGAGCGAGTCAAGGCGCTGGAGGGTGCGCTGAAGGAGGCAAAGGAGGGAGCCATGAAGGACCGCCACCGCTACCAGCAGGAGGTGGAGCGTATCAAAGATGTGATGAGAGCTCGCAATCCCTTCCGCCGGCCCCATGCTGCACAGATAGGTAACACACACACCTCGCTCACAGATGCAGCAATTTCAAAATAATTAAAGAGCCATAAGCAGTAATGTACACGCTACATTACATGTGGCTGCATGCGTCATTTCAGTGAAAGCGATGTAATCGGATAAAGATCTAATCTGTAGATAGGCGGTGATCCATGTCATCCATCTATTAAAATCTGATCTGTAGGAATTAACATGCAATATTCCAATGCTGTTATTACATTTCCTGTTTAGGACATTAATTGCTTTCTTATAATTCTCGTGACTGCATTTTATTGTCTCAGTTTTTGTTCTCTGTGCAATAATAGTGAAGCTACATCTAATTTAATTCAGTCTGCAATCAAATCACACAAACAACTGTTTTAATGTCTACAAGCCCTTCTATCTAGGTATATTAAAGTTACAGTTTTCTCATTTGCTTAAGTACATTTTCGAGTACATCTCAAAACAGAAAGTGCAATCACCACAGTAATTTTACTGTGCAGCACAGTACCTGCAAATAGCCCCGACTCGTTTTGAAATGAAGTAAATTCATCAACTGGAGCATCTCAGTTTCCCTTCCTCACTACCTAAACAAAGATGGTTAATGTCTAAGGAAATGTGTTGATGAGTCCACTGGAATTCTGTTGTTTTGTCAATCAAATGTAACTATATTTATTTTTAGCTGCGACCAGCAGCTCTATGGCTCACCCTGTCGGCTGGTTAGGGGTTAGTCAATCAAAAATTTTCCAGACTGTTTGGCGTTCACGATTTTTGCCCTAAGAGGCTAATGTGTTTGTGTGAACATGTGTGTTTGTTCATGCCATTTGGATAAAAGGTGGTGTGGCAATCAGGGTGGCCTATTGTGAAAAAGAAAATAACCTCCAAAAGGATTTAGATACTTAACCAAGATTTTGTGAAAGGATTGGTCATGATCCAAATGACTACTAATTAACTGCTGATGGCAAAAAGAAGTAATGTGTAGGTGCATGAGCGTACGTGGTTGCAACTATTGCAAATAAACGTGTTTATTAAAGCTGTTGCACAAGAGATAAAGCAGTCGTCTACCAATCAGAAGGTCGGTGGTTTGATAGCCGACCCCTGCAGTCCACATGTTGAAGTATCCTTGAGCAAGATACTGAAACCCAAAATTGCTTTCAATTGTGCATGAATGTTTATCCATTGATTATGGGCCACCTGTGTATAGATGTGTGTATTAATGGGTGTTAATGTTAATATGCTTGTGTTGTAAAGCGCGTTGAGTGGTCACTAAGACTAGAAAAGTGCTGTAATAATAACTGTTACCATTTTTTAATGTTTCATTCTAATTAGACTTATTAGATTTATCTAATAGCCAACTAAATGATCGAAACATATGCCATACACACTCAGTTTTAACATGAGTATAAATCTGAAAGAACAAAAGGTAGATTAAAAACAAATGGCTCAGTATACTGTAAGACTAATGTAGATTATTGTAGGAACTACTGTAGAGATAAAACAATTTAAAATGTAAATCCTTTCCACCACGTTATCACTGAGGTTGCACATGTCTCTTTGACCACACCACTTCGTGTGCTTCTTATCAAATTTTTGCCTTTGCAATGCACCGTGAGGAAAGTCTTTTGGCATGGCGTGACCACCATTTTCATGTTTCTGCTGTGTGATTTTCTCACAGGCATCATCCATTGTTGGATTTGCATCATCTGTCATCGCCTTCCTTCCCCTTACCAGAACACCACATATTCAAACACCTCCTGCTCATGCATGAGTGAGATGCAAGATGAGTTTTCAGCATCTTGTTCCATTTTCAGTAACTGAAAAACCAGAGTCTCAGGTTCACCGCTGTGGAACACACAGATATGTTTGAAAACCGCCAGAAATAAACATGTTTTAGTTGCCACACATTTTAACGACATTTATGATCACAACAAAATTCTAAAATACTTGAAATGTTGTGAAGGTTGGCTTGAATATTTAGCATATAAGGATTTAAACAGAGAGCTCTTCTGAGAGAAATACAGCTTACTGAAAAAACAGTGTAATCCATTTTGATCACTAAGACTTTCTTCATCACTGTGTCAATTGAAGATAATTGCACTCAAGCGTTTGAAATATGTGTGAAAGAAATGAGAGACGCATATGCTGCTGTGAGAAAATTAGCTATTGATTTCAGCGGTTTTTCATAATAATGATTTTCATTTGAGGATTATCCTAAAGCAGCTGGGAATAATTGATATTGTGGTGTACATTAAAGTCAAACTAGTATCACATTTCGTCATCCCTTTCAGTGTTTTTTAATGTATTGTTAAAAGTTTTCATTATGAGAAGGAAGGAAAAAGGTTTTTCGGCAAAATGTAAATGCTCCTTTTCCTCTCAGCTGGCTGGAGGGACGTGTCGCTGTCTTTGTTTGATTGACAGCAGCTGGCAGGCAGCCAGAGTGCCGGTGTTACACCGTGGTGAAGGAGAGACAGAGTACACAAACTCGCGCTGTGGCCCGCATGTCATGGGCAGACAGCAGCATGTTGTTGGTGGTGCAGGATGAGACATGTGTTAGTGTTTGCCAGATCAGAGGGAGGCTTTAGCAGGAAAGCTTGTGTTGTGCAGGCCGATAGAACCATCCATGTAGACGGCTCCAGAATGCCGTTCTGCTTAAATTACGCAAAACATTCAATTTTTCAAACCAACAAATACAAATTTCTGTTTTGGTTTCTCGTTTTGTCTTAAAGGAGAACACATTACATGATTGTTGTATGTTGTAGCAGACCAACAAAAATCATCTCTCTCTTTACCGATGAATTTATGATGAAAGAGAAACATTTCAGATTATTTAAGTATGCTGACAACATGGCTTTAGTTGGCCAACAAACCCATTAGATAAAGCTGTCTCATATGAAGGCCCTTCAAGCATAATAATAATAATTAACTTTATTTATATAGTGCTTTTCAAAACAAAATTACAGTGCTTTACAAAAATAAAAAAATTATATACAATAAAAAAATTTAAAACAGTTGAAAAGTTTTACAATATGAGACAAAAGGAGCTACATATGAGGAAAAGTAAAATAAGTATAATAAAGCCAAATAAAACAAATAAAACAAAAACACATGGTGTTGCATTAGACATTGCATTGAAATGAATGTGGCAAAGACAAAATAATTGCACAAAACAAAATCTATAAAACAGAGCCAGTGTTACTTGACTGCAAATAATTGAAACTGCGGAAACGTTGAAATACCCTGGCACAGTTCTGGACTTCCAGTTGAGCTTCACTGGAGTATATTTTAACAGGATGCTCACAACAACTCTATCTTTTTCGGAAACTGAGCGACCTTTTTGTTAGTCAACAGATTTTAAAACTTGTATAAAAAACTATAGTTGAGAGTGTTTAACTTTTCACCTCCCTACCTTGTACAATCCCTAGACTGGAAGTCTAAGAACAAACTTTCTTGGATTGTGTCAATGGCCAGCAAAAAAGTTGGCAAACCTCAAAAGAAACTGTCTACAGAAAGGACGAGGGAGATAGTGAGAAGTTTCTTGGCAGATAGCTCCCATTCTCTCCTTAGCCCTTTTGAGCAACTAAAAATGTATTTAAGAAGTCCTTGCCAGATATCCTTAACTCAACAAACTGACGATTTAGAAGCCACCAATAGGCACTTAGATGAACTGCTTTTAATGTATAAACTGTTTTATTAACTGCTCATCTGCTTCATATGTTGCTTTTTGGTCAGTTGAAGACAAATGTTCACCCTGGTGGACAATAAAAATAATTCTGTTCTATCCTGTTAAAGCATTTTAATTTCAGTTGGACTTTAATATATTCACAGTATTCCAGTCCCATTATAATATATCATATTTTGCTACAGACAGCAGTGCAGCCCTATCCCTTGGGGGCAGTGTAAATGTGATGTTTTGTCTTTTCTGGATGAATGGATCAATCAATAGATCAATTCTGTTTTATCTCTAACAGCCAAGCCTGTGCGTGCTGGCCACTATCCAGTGTGCTCTCCCACCAACCCGTTCTTCATCAGAGGATACAGCGATCACCCCATTGCCTTCTACAAAGCTGATTTCCACAACAACAGCAACAACCAAAAGCAAGCAGCTGCTCCTGCAGATCCCACAACACCCGAGAGTGAGCCCACGTTACCCGAGGACGACTCCAACCAGAACAGCCCCATCAAATGCCTCGCCGCCCAGAACAATGACACACACGATAACGACGCTCAGGACAACATGTGAGTAAACACAGGGCCATGTCCACTTTAACATCATGAATTATTAATACCACAACTTTGAATATATTAGTTCAGACTACTAGTGACTCAAGGTTCACTTTGTCTGATGCTTTCAACCATATCTAACTTTGTTGACCCTAGAATGACTTAAATCGTTTCGTTCTCTTTGGCAGCACCTTTAGTAATAAGCAGTAACTGCAATGTGTTTTTTAAACTGGGATGATGAATTTATTTGTATCAGCTTGTTTTATGAACCCTGCAGCTGGCAAGATGAAGGGGTTACCACAGCAAAGATGGTATATTTGTGTGTGCTCGTGTGTATGCATGTATGTATGTTTCAGTGTTTGTGAGAGCAGATTATTAATGACTGCGCCACTTGTGATTTTTCCCATGAATGTCACCGCAAACACCTACTATGTCAAACTGCAAATGCAAGGGCTTTAATCATTGGGCCGTATACTCAGTCAGCTTTGTGTTGAAAATTAACTTTTTTGGCCACTGTGTTGGGTGGATTCCAAAATCTACCAGCCACACATTAGAAAACCTTTTTTTTTTTTTGTGCAGACAAGTAAAGACATTCTAGCAGCCACTTACACGTTTTGGTGCCAACTTCCAACTGTAGTGACCATAGACCCTTAAAAGTTAATAGACGTAGCCAGTTGTTTGCTTGGCTGTCATAGTGCATTTACAGCTGTGGTTAACTGTGACAAAGCTTATGCTAATAACAATAGTCTTAAAAACTATTAAAAACAAAATGTACTTACCAGGGGGACAAGGAAAATTTAGCCATAAAGACCAAGACCTTTTTTATTTTTTGTTGTCTGTAAAAATGCTTATCTTGCTGCAGAGTTGGGCATTTCAGCACGGGGGTCTGTGGGGATTGACTCACTTTTTGGCCATCTGAGGAATTGCAGTTTTTGGCACTTTAATGTTGTCTTCATTTTTCTGCCCCCGAGGTTGCTGCTTGATAGTGATCTAACAGACATGTATTTAAATGAAAAAATCTTCAAGATTATTACTTTAACTTATCATCCACATACTAGTTTTTGACAGTACTTTCAACCACATCTCAGTTTTTTGACCTCGTAAATAGTAATTTGGCAAATTAATCTCAACTCAGTATAATTTACTATCTTTTATTCTGTGCTGTCAACCCCATCTCCCACTCCAGATGTTGTACATAGCAGTTTGAGAAATAATCTTATCCTAAGGTCCAGTTAAATTTTTCCTGATACTTTGAACCACATCTCACTTACTTTACCCACTTTATAGTACTCTGACAGAGTAAACTTCAACCAAGGTCTATTTACAAGCTTTTGTCAGAGCTTTCAATCAAGTTAATTTATGTATTATACTACAGCTGTGCAGTATTTGTTCATTATTCATGTTCTGAATTAACGTACACAGCTATTAGGAGGCTTAAACAGCCCATCGTTATTATATTTGTAGATGTGTGCATACAGTGCAAGCATGCAGTTTTAATCTGTTCTGACATTGATTCATTATTTAGAGACTGAGTGAGCACTTGGGTACACTTATATTTTAAATTTTTATTGCTGTTTTATTTAATTCAAATACAATATTGATCTGGAGATCAATATTTTTAAAGACATATCCCATAGTTGCGTTTACATAAATCCTTTCTCCTGTTTGTAGGCTCCCAGCCGAACCACCGAGCCAAACAGACAAGAGCACCGCAGAGATGCTTGACTCAGAAAACGGTGAGTCTTGTTCATATCACGGCTGTTAAAATTATGAGAAATGTTATGATCAAGATCAGCGGGGGTAAATTCACTTCATATTATGACCGCTTATTTTTTAGTGCTTGCCATTATGTTATCATACAAGTCATTACATTTGAATGCTGTTTTATATACTCGTACAGGGTGGCGGCTGTTAAACTAGTTTACGGTGATTGCCCTGCTGCTATGATAACAATTCAGTCCGCTGTTTCTTTTTTCTTTTTTGCTTTCATCGTCTTGTAATGGGCTCATAGTCAGCTGTCTTAGCCGTAATTCAGAGCCATTGGTGAGTGAGGAGGAGGGTTTCAGTACAGGTCAGCAGTCTTTGGATAAAGTTTCCATGAATGTATGTGATACAGCCTCAAGATAAGATAAGATAAGATAAGATAACACTTTATTGTCCGGTTGCACGGAAATTTGTCTTGCATTACCAGCTCATCAATCCTCACAAACATCACACATGTAAAAGACATAAAAACAACATTAGTGTGTGAAGAAAACTCTTAGTTTATTACAGGATACTGCTGCTAAGGTTTTTCTGCATCCTCACGTCTCTGTGTGAGTGTGTGCGTGTGTGTGCTCTCATCAGCAGCAGACTCTCGAGGAGACAGATTAGGCTTGCGGTGTCATTACTCAGCTAGACAGATAGCCGGCCAGACAGGCTGAGTGCCCACCTCAGCCTCTGACCCAGTGATGACAGCCGTAGAGCTGTGTGACAACCCCACACCTCTTCGATTCTTCAGGAATATCAATGAAAGTCACAAGCTGGGTTTAGAGCCAATATATCAATCTGCTGCGACGGCACTTGCCTTCTTTTAAATAACAGATAACCATAATGTTATCCAGTGAACCCTTAAAGAATTCAATTTTTGCTTCCCATGATGCAGTTTGAGAGGGTTTCAACACTTCCAACAGGTTGGAAAAAAGTTTGTCTCTTTCTGGCATAAAAGCACTCAAGACTGACAGCTATTCAGATGTTATGAGTTAAAAGATTTTTTTTTATATTTGCATTGTTAAGGGTGGAAATAGTATGCAATTTTGTAAATATTTATTCAGTTTTATTTCATTTTCCATATCTTATATAGTACTTTCCCCCCAGAATGGACATATAGCGTTTTTGCAATGAAAGTGCTTGTATACTGTAATGTATTCTTAAGTCAAACTCTGAGTGAAATTCCCCTCTGGTCCCTCACTTGTAATTTTCACTTGAGGATATAATTCTACTCAGTGTCATGAATTTCAATAAGAGCTTATGGGCAAGTGTAAAACACGCTCTGCAATGCCTGTACCTCAAATTTCTTACCTTTTTTAATGTATTTTGAGTTGGTTGAGGTGTAGCCTTGACAGTTGGGATAAGATTTTTATTAACTGCCAGACCTATTTTTTAAAGAGATTAAACTGAGCAGCCTCATAATCCAGTCAAGCATAAGGCTTGTTGTTATTAGCCAACTCATCAAGTTTGCTTAATTTGTGAGCTTCAACTTGATGACTTTACTCCATGAATAACAATTTAAAAACTGCACATAGACTCCTCAATTTCTTGAGATTGAGAAACGTGTCTGGGTGTCAGTATGTTGTGTCACATGAAAAGCCTAGTGAATTTTTGCTGCATTAATCCCTGTCAGGGTAGTTCAGGGAAAGCAGAGGCCTCTAAGGATTGTATTCCTACATCAAATGCTAGGAGAGGGAGGATGTTTGACTCCTGCCATTAAAACACCTAGAATATTAATGCGAAGAGCATACATGCTTAAAAACAGCTCAAGATATGGCAGCAACGTATTGAATGTTGTCATTTTTCACAAATTTTAATTTAATTAATCTAAAATGCATGTTTTATTCTTTCATATCTCATTAATGACATCATTTTAACTAACGTCATAATTTACCTGTCGGTCTATAGGAAACAACAGATTAAGTTTAGCCAAAACTAGCAGTTACTGTTTTCTCCGTGGGAGGACTTTCTCTTAAAACTTGTACTTGCACTTTGATATTGTTATCATTAGCTGTACTAGTAGCACTATAATAGAGTAAGACTGTCCTGAAAAAATAAAAATAAAAAAAGACAGCATTGGTTGTTTGTTCAAACTGTGAAAAATGACTCATGTTTACATTTTCCTGACAAGCGAGCTCTGGCAGTCGTGCAAATAAAAACCTCTCCAGGATAACAGCAGCACTGGCCATTTGTTCAAACAGCGTGAAATTAATGTCATGTTTAGCAGCATATGTTCTTATAGCACTGAGAAAACTCTTGAGTTGGAGTGGGTGGTGCACCATTACAATTGGTACAAAGACTCAAGCAATAAGTTAGCTGCTTAAACTTATCAAATGCACTGCTGCTTTGTCATCACCTAGCTGATCGCGTGGAAAGATCCGTAAAATGCACATATGGGTTGTTTTAAAATGCACTGACACACACCTCATTCACTCATTTGTGTGTGAAGACATTATGCAGCTGCTTGTTCTAACACCATCTATCTGTAATGGCGTTGGGCTGCTTCAATTAAAAACCAAATGTGTATGTGACAAAATCACTTTTCACCTAATTAACACACCACCAACCCTCTCACTGTGCACCTGCCTGCCTCCTTATGCACCTCTTTCTGTCCACAGGAAACACCACAGATATCAATGACAACAGGTAAGACTGCTGCACCCTCTGATTCCTGCAAAACACCCGCTGCTATTTGTTATCGTCTTACTGCAGACTTCCATGGTGTTAAACAGAAACCTCTAAAATGTAACGTGTAGAATTCTTTAGAAGCTGGTTAATGTTAGGATTCATTTTGGACCTTCGATGACGTGCCAACAACAGTTTGGCTTTAACTGAAAGTCATGCAGTATTTCCTTTTAACTGTAGATAATGAGCTGTCAATTTCAGAATTAATGGCATAGCTAGAAGTTATTTACTTAGTATTTCCAGCATGTTTGATAATAGTCAGATGAGCAAATAACATGTTAAAGGATGACACTGCCGCATTCACTTTGCATGCACTAACTAGCCTCCCCTGTGTTTCAAGACCAATTACTGTCACATCACTGATTTGCTGCCCTCACTGCTGTGTCTCTCTGCTCTGTCGCTGCCCCCTTGTTGCTGTCACCTCTACGGTTACTGCTTTCCCTCCTTCTGCTGCTACTGCTACTATGGATGCTGCTGCTGCCGAATCTGGTGATGGTGCTGCGACCACCTTTGATTCTGGTGTGTTTGGGTAGCATGTGTCTGAATGTGAATTCTGTGTCCAGAACTGACGTCTGGGACAATCAGGACCCAACCAAACTGTACAACCTGCAGCCAGAGGCCTCAGCCAGCTAATAGTCCTGAGCAGGTAAGAGCACCAAAAACACAGCAACTCTTTAATTTATGTGCCACAGAACACACTTTCATCTATTAATGAGACATTAAAAATCTCACAAGCAATCAAACAACACTCATTGCTTTACTCAACTGAAACTATCCATAATAGTTTAAATATACTGCAGCATTTGAACAATCCACCCGATCTGTTAAGATTACACAAATCACAGCCCAGCTGGAAAAAAAACTGGAGACACAAGGGTTTACCAACAAAGTGATTATTAAACCAAAGGTAATCCAAATCCAAGGAATGGGAGGAGTCTATAAGGTCACTAGTGCAGGATTGGATGAGTAAAAAACATGCTGTATGGGTGTTGTGCTGTAAAAACAGGGAAAAGAAACCAAAAACCATGAAGCAAAAATATGTGGTAAGAGAGGATCTGCCAGCACAGACTGTCTGTCTTATATGGGGGCACGTCGGACCCATGTGTGTCCTAAGCTGACGATTACAGTCAGGACTACAGCCCTGAAAAGAGAGCACAGTGGCAAAATTGCCAAGCAGAGGGACCATCACAGACACTATAGAAACATAAAGAATTGAGGGAGTATTTGAAAACCAGGAGCCTAGAAGTTATATGAGCAGCTTTCATCCATCAACTGTTGTTTTTCATTAATTGTTCTGTTTATGCTGAACTTAAGGACTTACATTCATAACAAAAACAAATGCGAAAACCTGAAAGCTTTTGAATAGCAGAGTTAAATATTGTGACTGAGTAAAGTTAAACCTCAAAGTTGTAAAACAATGATTATAAAGGCTTTTTCCAATTAAAATTGCATAAGATGTGCCTCAATGAAACATATGTACATGTTTATCATTAAAACAATTTTCATGTTAATGTTACTTTTTACATGACAAAGTGATAAATCACACATAATTGTGGCCTGCAAATTGCAAATACATTTGCAAATTTGACAGGGCTCTTGCATGCTTAATGCATGGCTCACAAGTGTTTGTTGGGATTATTGAAACATGTAAACAAAATTATATAATGTTTCAAATTGCAGCTTGCATACTGAGAAAGCAAATGAAACAGCCTTGTTGCATGTCAGTATTACCCGAATAATTGTTTATTTTTTATCTATATTGTTTTGGCAAATGATGTATCTAAGGTATTTTAAAACATTATTGGAATAGATGTATTGGGCTCAGGAACCAGTCCTGTGTCAACGTGATTTCCTCTCAACTCATATTTTGACACTTGGGCAGAATTATTATTGCAATATTATAATGACACTGGGGGTAGCTTACTGGATTTTATCTTGGCTCAGAGGTGGTGGGCGTTGCGGCACACAAGTCGACTTAAATGACAAAGAAGGGCTTGGTGGTCAGGTTCAGGCAACAAAACTTTGCGGTTCTTTGTAATACATCCATTGTCTAATAATGATGCAGATAATTGATGCTGGAGTTGGTTATGGCGATCTTATATCAATATCATAATATAAGACTAGATAACGTCTTAGATTTTGGCTGTTGTAATGTTTTGTTGTCTTTTCTTGGAGAGAGAGGAAGCACTCAAGCCAAAAGTGTGGGGTTTATTTACTTTTTAAAGGCTGCATTACAATAAAGTGATGTAATTCTCTGAACTTACAAGACTGCTGTAGTTGATCTATTATTGGCGTTTACGCACTTAGTCATTATATCCACAGTATCAATGATTATTTATCAAAAATTTCATTTTGTAAATATTTTGTGAATGCCCCAGTATCGTCGTCACTTTAATGACAAGGGGGCACTGTCCATGCAGTGTATTTTGACACCTTGGGAGTAAGACCAGACTACCTGTCTTATGAAACATCACACATCAATATGACTTTAGAGGTTATCAGGTCTTGGCCCTCGGGTATTGTGCGGCGTCTACAGCAAGATCCCTGCCAGCTGCCAGGGCAAAGGGATTTCTTTTTTTTTCTTTTGGCTCACATGCTAAAAATACTTCCGCTGACTGAATAAACTGAGAGACACTTTGCACAAAAATACCCAACAAACAGCATCTGTCTCGGATCAGCACTCTTTTTGAATGACTTCCTAAATCCCACCCGAGGGTTAAAGATTATACAATATTATAAAAATATATCTCTGGGATTGACCCCTATGGGAAAAAGGAATTAAATTATCACCGCATCTGGGTTTTGCTTTGTGCCACTACTTTCACTGTCACAGGCTGCATTCAGTTTTGCCTTTTAATGTATTCAAGTTCTTATTATTAAACACACCTTCACAAGAACAACACAGTGTATTGGGAACTTTGGACATTTGCAGAACTTGTGCTGCAATTTATTTCAAACTGTAGTGATTTCGTACTTTCTGTAAAACTGCCAATGTGCTGACACTGCATTTAACACTCAACCTGCAGACTGAGGACTGCTTTACATGTGCTACCTGGTGAAATATAGCTTTATAAGCTGACATGAAGTTTTCTGCAACCCAAGTTTAGCAGCTTGCTGGTGGATTTTACATCCTATGAAGTCTAAATATGGCCTCAGAGTGCTCCACGCAGTTCCCAAACACCACGAGCTCTCAGTGAAGACACCAGAAATAAAATGATTCGAGACGTGTTCCTTCTGGCAATGTTAGCGTGACTCACTGGCTGCTGTCTCGCTCTCCCTGTTTTTCTCAAACGTATCTGACTGTTGCTCTTACTTTCTGTTTCTTTCTCTCTCTCCAGGCAGATGATTTTTCTGAGGCCTCCTCTGTAAATCTGCATGCAGCTGATCACTGTCCTCCCAGCCTCCCCTTCCTCTCTCATCCTCACCTGCTGTGAACAGACCGCTATCTCTCCCGTGTCCCCTTTCTTTCCCTTGCTTGCGCCTCTTTAATCCCTTTTCCTTCCTGTGTACAATGATGTGGGGTGTATGTGGGTATCTGTAAGATCCATGGCAAGCACTGCATCTCTCATGCCCGACTTGGCAGCTTTCATCCATATTGCTACACCCCCCTCCCCCATGAAAAACAAAGGGACCACAAATAGAAAGGTGGAGAAGAAAAGGTGCAGTGGTGAAGTTAACCACTAGGGTGTACTGTTTTTTCTCACTGAGGACACAACAGTGGACATAAAACCAACACATTTAACAGTAAGATGAGGTTAGTCTTTATCATTGTTATTATTATTAAAAGTGCTTGTGGAATCAAATCTCTGAGTTAAACAACATGAAACAGAGTTAACTAAGTGCTAATATGTATACTTTTGACTGTGCATGTTGATTTTGGATGCTGGTCTTCAGCTTTTCTCTGAAAATACATAGAAGAGAAAGAGAGCCAGTGAGGCAACATTACCGTGCAATGTCTCAGTCTAAAATTACTCTGTAAGTCAATGTAAATGGGGAATTCGGGCTTAAAAAATGCATTTTGTTTGAAAGTTAAAGATTGCATCATTAAATATTTTTTTATTGTCATACAACCTAATGAAAAGACCAAAACCAACAATGTGTTTCTCTGTCTCTGTGTTTTTAGACTTGCTCAGCCTGCCTCTGGCTCTCAAGCAAACTGAAGATGTAACTTTTTTTTTAAGACCTTGAATATATTATTTCTTTTACTAAAAGCCTTAGAGATTTCCTAAAATAAGAAGGCACTAAAGTTTTCAGTTAGCACTACTAAAACAGAAGTAAATAGCACATTTGTTTGGGACTATTTTCAGCTATGGATTTATACACATTTGGTGTTCTGGTAAATTTAGACTATGGACTGTATAAAATATAGATGTGGCCAGTGTGACTTTACCAATTGGTTTGGGGACTTGTTTTGAAGCCTCAAGTTTGGCATTTTGGTTGTTGCCATTTTGTTCATATGGAAACAGAAGTGACCATATTTGGACAAAAGGGTGGAAATAACCTCCCAAATAGCTTTGTTACCCTGGTGCATTTACAGCAATGATTAACTGTAATAATGCAAATGCTAAAACTTGCAAGCTTAAAACCATTAATGTAATGTAAAAAAAAATAAGTACAAAATGTACTTACTAGAAAAGAACTGAACATTAGACTCCTTAGAGAGTCTTTCAGTAAAATAAATCATCAGGTCAGCCAAAATGTTGCAGCTTTCATGAACTGAAAACACATATAAATAGTGGCAGGCTATGCCTATACTTTGTGACTCTGGGCTTATACCATGGTTATGTTAGCGAACCAGTCGCTATGGTGGGCTCTGTCAATGGACAGAACAAAAAACTGCAATTCATCAACTGGCCACTTGAGGCTGGCCCAAAAAAAAAAAGCAAATCCCCATAGACGCCCAGCCCAACTTAACAGCAAAAATAAACATGTTTACAGTCTGGTAAAGAGACCGTTTTGTTCTCCATTGCTAATTTCAACATCCATGACAACTACAGTACAAAGGGTGAGTCTTTACATTTTATTAAGGCCAAATGTTAAGCATATTTAAGGACCATCTTCGAGTTGTCCCTACTTGTTGCTGCAGTCTGTGACTCGAATCCACCCTCTCCACAGCACCAGACTTTCATCCATATATGGTCCAAATATGGTCTCCCTCCAAAAAACCAAGATGGCAATTGCAAAAATGCCAAACTAGAGGTTTCTTTTCACAAACCAGTGGGTGGCGTCATGGTAGCTACATCCATTATTTTTACAGTTTATGGGATTGACTCGTTTTGGAGCCAGCCTCAAGTGGTTATTTGAGGAACTGTAGTTTTTGGCACTTCTGTGTTGGCTTCATTTTTCAGCCCTGGAGGTTGCTGCTTGGGTTTTACAGCAGCAGGATGGTGTATGGTAGACTGACTCAAAAGAAACTGCAGTGCCCATATTCATGGTAATGAAGAAACATGTCATCCAATGTGGCAGTGTGACTCACTGGTGTGTGTTTAGAAACAGTGAAGGTTGTTGGCACAGAGAAATAAGATTCTCTATATACATCAGATTTTAGATACCATTGTTGCATTGTTGGTTTTTGTCTTTTCACAATAAAATGACAATAAAATATTGAAATATCACAAGACTTTTAAGGTTTCAATCGAAACTGTAATATTGCTAATTTGTGAGCGTTTCTGAGGATCAGAAAACATCAGGCTAATTGAATAGTGTGTGAATTTTTAGAAACAGTGTCAGTTGTCATAGTAACAATATAGATCATATTTTTTTCTTTTTTCTCATATGTAGACTGTTGCCATGTAGGTACACCAACACACAGAAAACACACTGAAGTGA
This sequence comes from Plectropomus leopardus, assembly GCF_026936395.1. NCBI lineage: Eukaryota > Metazoa > Chordata > Actinopteri > Perciformes > Serranidae > Plectropomus > Plectropomus leopardus. The sequence continues at coordinate 24,875,233 of NC_142177.1, forward strand.
AATATACACACCCGCCATAGTTGAAACTTGGTCAAGCCTTAATTTAGACAATAGAGGTTTTCTCAGATTGGACTTTTTTAACTTAAATTACACAAAGTAAAATATAGTTTATATTATATAGTACAATCTTTAACTCCTCAAGACTCTTCAAGAAACAACAATTTTGTATTTTGGTACCCTTGGAAAATATATTTCAGATACTTACATTCCATATCACAAAGTTTTTCTCATGTTAGATTAAGATAAGTAGTCAACCAAATAACCCCTATATCCATATACAGTCTAGCAAGTTTTAGATGATACTCTTACATAAAAAAACTTAATGCTTCAGATGGCTCTGGTTGGGGTTGCATTATCTTACCAAGTGCAGGAAGAACCATAGTGCTAAAAGAGGAAGTTGGTTTGAACATTGTTTAAAATAAAACACTCAATATTCTGTGGTTATCATCAGTCGCCATAGCATGTCTGACTTGCAGTGGTTTTCACTGGTTTGTAAAGCGAACTTTGTCTGAACCCTGAGCAAAGTGTAAAACACATGATTCCTGATCGTTTTTCAAAGACTGACTGTGTCGTAGTAGAGAGACTTTAAAGCTGTAAATCATCCGTACAAAAAAAAACTGCCTGTCAGGGATTGTCTGTGAGATATTCAGTCATTGTCATGTCAAACAAAAGCATGGCAGAGTGTGAAAAAAAAAATTGTGTAGCAACTATTTTTATACTTCTAGTTCTACCTTAAAAGAAATACATATTGTTATCATTTGCTCTATTTTAAATGTTTTTATTTGCTATTTATTCTTAATTTATAGCAGTTGTTGAATGTGAAGCGTGTGCTTTGATGTGTGCTTTGAATGTTCTGAATTTCAGATTTCCAACGTTTTGTCACTTAACGAAAATGCGTGCACATATGCAGCTGCTGTTCCAATATGAATTTGTTCAGGAGATGAATAATCCTTTGGTTCTTTATGAACCACCTCAGATTAAAACCAAAGCCCTGATTGTATCGAGTCCTTTAAAGACGTCTATATAAACCCAGATTGAGACATAAACGGAGGGTTACTGCAGGTTATCAGCTGATCAGCCCTATCTTATCCCTCTGACACACACACAAGCACAGATACTGCGCCTCAGGCTAATAAGGTGTTTGACCTTTGACCCGAAAATACAGATATATTACATACACTGTGTTACTTGGGTGCAATCAGAAGTATCTGAATAGATAGCTTGATTGGCTGTCTATGCACACACACACATACAGAGTAACGGTCACGCTGTCGCCGTTCCTCAAACTCTCTTTTCGACCTCCTGATCAGCCAGTCAGGATGAGAGAGAGTAACAGGGGTGACAGTGGATGGACTCTAAGTGTGAGTGTGAGGGTGTTATTTGGGAGAAAGTAGGAGCTGTTCCTTCTTAGCAGAGTCTATTACTCTTTGACTTTCTGCGCTCCTTTTAATAAAACAGAACAGTAACGCTTCAGATTACAGCCTGCACTACATTCTGGGCTGTAATCTCAAGCATTGCCATTAGATCTTCTCTTCTCTTTATACTGAGGCTTTTTATAAATGCATACAGCACTTTATCACATCTTTTCTTTATGCTTTCTTTCCTCTTGAAAAGACTGAGTATGTTATACTTCAGTACTTCAGTTAGACTTTCTCCAAAGGGTCAAAAAATTTCATTGAACATGAAAAAATCAACAATATCCTCGAAGTTGAGTGTGTTTGCATAACCCATAGAAACCATGCATTGAATGTGAATGGCCTTTTTCTGTCAATTTGCTGTTAATCAATGAAAACCACAAAGAAAACAAAGTTTCCTCCGACATGCACTATGGTGGTATACTGAGCTGTAAATGTTTGGATGATTGAGTGTAGACTTTATTTTCAGTCTTAATGTTCTGTTTGTCTGATGGTAATTGTAACCAAACTGAAAATATTCTGGCAAGGTAAATACTATGTGATACTGTAGCCTAAATATGCAGAAATATAACCATGACAAGAATGGTAGGGTGGTTTTAAAAAAAATTATAACAGATGCGAAATGTTTGTGTTTGTTTGTACACGTGTGCGTTGGTTTGGCTTGTTTATAGCGTGTGATTTAGTGCATGCAGTACTTTCTTCTGTAGCTGCTGAGAAACAGTACTGTTATCTCATGAGACTCCTTTCAATAAAGATGATCCTGTGTATATATCATTATCACACTGTTTTCTTATTGCTCTGCTACTCTAATTATGTGAGATATTTACCCCTTCAGCACTTTAAAAAGGCACATTAAAACAGATGTTGCAAGTTCTGTATTGTAAAAAATTACATAAGACTGTATTTTCACCACTTTTTATATTTACCATGAGTTGGCTTAAAGGGTAAGTTTTGTATTTTTCAACTTGGATCCTATTTTAAGATGTTCTCTTGGATAAATGACAAAAGACAGCAACTTTTTTTTTTAAATTAGTCCAGTATTGAGTGACACTGCTGCAGAAAGCAGCTGCAAAACATTCTTCAAAGTAACTATTGGAAGTATATTTGCATCGTCAATTTATGTCCGGTAAAAGTGGTTGTTTTTTCCACTGACAGGTTCAGATTTTTTTAAATGTCTGATAACTTTACGTAAAGGATCCTTGCAGAAATGGACTATTTTGTTGAAGAGTAAAGCTATTTTTTACTGAAGCAGAAACACTTAAAACACTTTAAAGTTGTCAAACAAAATAAGTCAGAAAAACTGTCTTAGTTCATTTTTCCATTGTTCCAGCAATGGCTAACTCTGGCGTGGTTGAGATAAAAACTTAATTCACCCTGTTAGATGTGAAAGTGTTTCTGCTCTGATCTCAGGGCTGTTTCCGCTTGATCTAAAAGGATCCTACTCTTTATCAAAAAGGTCGATCTCTGTAGGAATCCTTTCCATAATGTTGTCACACACTTGAAATAATAGTTTGAATAATAGTGACACGTTTAGTGGACATACATTGACGTTGCAATATTGTCTGTAGGGATTACAGAAGCCCATTTCACGGCTGCTTGCCACAGGGTTTTTGCTCAATACTGGACCAATTTCAACAATTGTTTTTTGCTATTAGTCACTTGGACACAAAAACCTGGAAAAAGAGTCCAGGTTAAAAAACAAAAATACCTAGACTTTATATTAACTTACACAAAATTTTGAGGGAAGGTTTTGCATTTTATTTTTAGAAAAACAGAAAAAAACCACACACACAAGCAAAAAAGTGAGTCAGGGACATTCAACCGAAACAAATCGATCAACAGAGCAATATGGGACACAGAGGGGGGAGTGCTGTGTGTCAACCCTCTGACACATAAGCTCCCAAAGAGGTGGATTTGTTTATCTTTTTTTACTTTGCTTTCTACTGTGGCCTTGATTATATAAACCCAGTCACATGATGGGTTTAACTTTACACAGTTGAATGCAAAAGACAGAGATTAAGGTCGATGCGATGATGATTTATTATAAGTTTGAGCCCATTCTTAAACTGTTCATTTTCATTCTTGTCACAATGTAAAATATTTGCACTGGCTGCTCATTAGTTTGCGTGCTATTCACTCAAACATCCATAAAGAAATAGCAGAGACGATTTTCCAAGCACTGTGTGAATTGTAATTTCTAAAACCAAAACTGCTCTGACTTTACTTTGTTTGTAAATTGCTTTACGTGTTCAACACGTTTCGAGACACAAACTGATTGGTTGCACAAGCTGTTTGTTTTTGGACAAGCTGTGAAAGACAGTTACATGTCACAATGACACAGAACACTGAGTGTGTCCGCCAGCGTGTATTTGGCCACAGAGTAAATGACCTTTGCATTCAAATTGCTCATCTAGTTTCATTACATCATGCATGACTGGATTTCCTATATTTGTCGAAGCTGTGGCTTTATGAGGTACAAATTCTGCTGTTATGACCAAGTGGAGTCACACATTATTTTCTCATCAGCTTGACATTATACAGCTAAGCTTTTAGGCATGTTTCGACAGAGTTTAGTTTTCGAATATGATAATTTTAACTGGAGGGTTATCAGACTTTAAGACATACTGTACAGAAATACTCTGATTTGAATAATATTTTGTGTTTTTACATCTTATCCTTCTCTCTGCATTGAAAAGTCCAGAACCTGTGAGTAACACAAGACGTCTTGTGTTGTGTCACCTTGTATGCTTTCATCCCAAACTCAGATTTAAGGTGAGAACAGAGCTTTTCTCCTTCAGCAGATGAATTTGCCAGCAGTCTTCTAGTGTCTACACATAAATCGTCCTGCACACAGAAGGTCAAACATTCAGGTGTCTTTTGAATTTTGATGTCAAGGCAGCTAGATTTCGTTTTTGCCTTTTAACCAGTATTTATAGAAAACCTTTGCTTTCAAAAACCTTTACATACACATATGCTTACAGCTAGAAACGGCATAAAAATCAATAATGAAATATATGCCATGAATACAGTTTGCAATAACAGTTTGTCTCTGTATACAGAAGAAACGTCAGGACAAACTCCGTAGTTCTGCTGCATGACCTCATCCATACACTGTAGGAGGTGAGGGGAGACCAGTCCTGCCCACGGCCAGATGCCAAAAGGGGCAAAGTGCAAAATAGCAGCCGAGGAAAGGAGCGGACAACAGATCACAAGAACTGTGAAAGGCTCACTTAAAAACGCTCCAGCAACTCACTCTCAGCAGGAATCATTGATAGAAACAGTGCCTCTTGGTTTGTGGACTGCTGACTAAACCCGAGGCTGGAAGACTACGTGAGTATAAATCTGACACAATGACAAATGTTTATCATGAATGTCTGCCTGATGTGTATCTGACATCTGTCACTTTTATCTTTTTAATTCTGCAGCTCCTGCTTTCTATATTTTGTACAATTTTTTGTCTTAGAAATAACAAAAATACAGGATAGAGTAAACAAATAAAATAGTAAAATAGTTAAGTTATCATTTGTTCTGTAGATGCCGCAAACATTGTGATAAAATAAAAGCTGTATACTCATATGTCTGCAGGTCCTTAAGAGGTCTGAAAATGTCTTAAAATTAATTACAGTTATTCTTCTCATAAACCAATCAGCTAAAAACCTGATACCAAAGAGCATTTTTGAAATGCCACCTAAAATGTTTGTTTTACAGCAAAACTAATGCTCATCGACAGCATTAATTGTAGCTATTCAGCTAATGCTACATAAGGCTGTGACATCTGATTAGAATAACATGATTACATTTGTCCTTTCTTCAATCTTTTTACTGACTAAATGGATTTGTTTCATGGTTGCTTCATTTCTTTGCTAATCAATCTGAAATAGAGATGTTAGTCATCATCTACATTATGACAAGCTGTTGTTAGGGAGACACAGATTAAGAGAAATAGAGACTATCATTGTAATGCACTGATCTAAGCTCAATATTCATATTTCAAATCTGTTAAATTTACCTGAATATTAACCCGTGTCACAGTTTCTGCCGTTGAACATGAAGAATGATCAACAATGACAAATTAACCACAGCAGCAGGTTTTAAGACCTCCTAAAACTCAACAGCATGTACTGTATACAACTTCTATACACATGGTTAAATTGAATTACTGAGTTAAAGTGTTCTTTACTATAAACAGGCGAAACAGTACCACCTCAGCTGAAATTACAAACTCAAATTTCCTAAATCAAAGTTTAAAAATATCCATCAGAAACCTGCAAGTGATGACACCCACAGTCTGTTTTTCTTAGGGGTACAATTAGATTGATTAAACATTATTAAAGATCTTCAAAAGTCTGTTCTAAATTCTGTTGAAAAGGAAATTTGACGCAATAGTTATCGAGTTCTTGAAATCAATGGATTCATTATTTAACAAATTCCCATTGCAAACAGCAACTACATTAGATTTCAAATGTTTTAACAGCCTTGCCCCAGAGCCTTGTTCCATATATAATTATAAAAATAATATAGATATAATTGGGAGTAACTGGTGAGTGGCAACTGTGAAAAAACACATTGTAGACACACTGTACAAATGTTTAGTTAATATATTGCAAATTACCAAGGCGTATTGGTGCACATGTATAGTGTGATGTGTATTTTACTGTATTTCCATATTTGTAGTATTTTGGGATTTTATCATACTGAAAGCTGTATATTTTAAATACAATGTACGCATAAAGACCGACAAGAGACAAAAAACTTAAATAAAAAATAATAAAAGCTATAATCTCTGTGCAGTTGAATAATCCCAGTCATATAAAATAACATTCAGAAAGTCAGTTCAAATTCTAATCAGAACTTGTATTTAATGATAAAGTCTTACATTATAGACAAATGAGAGGAGAGTTCAACAGGCTGCTAGTGGGCCTCAAAATGAGGACAAGGACACGTCAATAAGTCTAATTTCTTATATGAAACTTAACCTCAGCCTACCCATTAATGTTCATAATTAAGGCATAACATCTCAAAAACATGTTTCTTTTCATTTGTTCCTCTGCTGTCTCATCATCTTCAGCCATACACTGTATAATCTGTGTATCTGTACAAAGCTTATCTGCTGCTTGATGTTTCTCTTGAGGAATGATCAAACGGCAAGGATTAGAAAATGAGGTCACTCTGTGTCTTTTACCTCTCTGTGAGTCCTCTGTGTGTCTTATCTATAGAGTAACTTCCACTGAGGAACGGTAGACTGGCTTTTATCGTTTGTTTACATTGTTTAGCTTGAGCTCCAATGACCTGTGATAATACTCATGTTATGGAAAAGCACTGTAGGTAACTACCGTTCAAACCCCCCCTGACCCCACTATGCAGTATATTTCTGCATTCAGGTCAGGAGTTTGTGCACTTTTTTAGATTGGGATTCACACGAGAAAGCTCACCTCCTCGGGACCGAGGCTCATCAGGAATATTAATGGTTTTTGGCATGAGGCAACCTGCCAGCAACAGGCCTGTGACCTCATTTAATTTCTCAATTTATAGCTGAAGAGTCTTGACTCGACGTCGTCGAGCCTCAACAAAGGGTAAATTCGCAGTAAATCACACAGGGTAAAAACTTTTATTGCACTGCCCTCCATGGGTTGAAAGTTTGGAGTATGTTGCACCTCTGTCCTTTAAAGGGTGAAAAACCCTGATTTGACATCATTTTTTGATTGTCTCTGTCCTTTAAGGGGCAAAAACACCTTATTTGACATCACTTATTGGATTTTCTCGGTCCACAGAGGGCAATGTGCTAGCTTGTTTGTACTCAAAGTGGTCTAGATTTTAAGTTGGCACTGATCCATGTGTGGATCCAAACTGTTGTGACTAAGGTCAACAGGGTCACCTAGGGCTGTGATGTAAATCTGTCCTTATTGGAAAACAGGCTAAACTGGGTAAATATGAATCAGGCAGCGTTTGCTGTCACACTGTGACATCAAACGTTATCATTGTCATTCATTCTCAGGAAAAATAAGAGCTCGTGCATGTTATGAGACTAACCTACAACTCATCATTTTCACACAGGATTCTCCACCTGAGTCCCATTAGAAAGTCCTCAGTGTTGTGGTCCAGTGGTAACCATGACGACAGCAGAGCCACCTAAGGGAGTGTGGCATCGGAACATCAAGTCCCGTCAGTCAGATGAGATATCCACACATGGTACGATCAGTGGCGAAAGAAGTACTCACTACTTTTACTCAAGTAAAATTAGCAATACTGCAGTGTAAAAATGCTAGATAATAAGTAAAAGTACTAAAGTATTACTATTAATGTATACTACTCAAGTACCCTGAGCAAAGGTGCTCATTATGTAAAAATGCCCATTTCAGAATAATATGAATTGTACTGCTGGATTATAATTAATAATGCATTTATATGTTCATCACTTTGCTGTTGCAGCAGGTAAAGATAGAGCTAATTTCAGTGACTTTATGTACTGCTAGGTAGTTAAATCTATCTCAATATATCACCACTTATTAGGTTTTTTATGTGTCATACTGATAAGCTGAATCTCCAAAGTAACTTAAGTATTTTTTTTTTTAATGGAGTAAAAATACAATATTTGCATCTGAAAATAGTGGAGTAGAAGTAAAGAAAAAAGCATCAAAGTACAAGTACCTCAGAATTGTCCCTGTGTGCAGTACTTGAATAAATGTACTTAGTTATATTCCACCACTGAACATACTCATTCAAATTCTCTTTATTTGTTTAATATGTTTTATCTGATTCTTATGTGTTGCTTTAAGAGAGGTGATTATTTTTGTTGGCTTTTTTTTGTATAACTGTATATATAATTACTTAGAGCCAGAAATGCATTTTAGTTTCAACATGTAACAACCCAGTTGTCAGAAAGACTGTGGGCGTGACATTTTTGCAAACCATGGATATGTTTCAGTGCTACATTTTATACGTTAAATTTGTACCATATATATATATATGTATACATATATATATATATATATATATATATATATATATATATATATATATATATATATATATATATATATATATATATATATATATGTATACATATATATTTCAATGTGCAATTTTATATTATGACAATGCTGTGGTTAATGGGCAGTTATGCATAAGCACAGAAAACATTTGGTCGGGGTTTGGAAAAGATCATGTTTTGTCCTAAAATAATCGTTTTTGTTGTAACAATGAAAGCTGGAGATGTCCTGCCTCTTTAGAAGTCCCACATTTTGTTGGTCTGTGGTTTGCAGAAATGCCAACATTTTATCCTGGCAACTGTACAATATTTGTTTTAGGTAGGTTGTAGCAAAAAAAAAAAAGCAATATTTACTGCAGAAGTCCTCACTAGTGAAGGATGACGTATTTTTCAATAGGTTTGGGGATTTTCTCAAAACCTATAAAGCCCACCATACCTAAATTAAAATAAAATTGCTTTAATTCACTATATGTAGAATTATTTCAGAAATATATTGTAGCGGTTAATAATGTTATGCAACTTGTGTTTTTCTGTCTGCAGCTGGAGACCATAATAATTTACAAGACGAAGATATAAGACAGTGGCAGAAACATGCACAGGTGACCCATAACTCTCAGCCAGTATCTGGCTCATTTGTCTTACTAATTTGAAAAGCTAGAACTAAAGCTAAAACAATATTTTCTCCTGTGTGTCGTACTGCAGAAGGTGAAGATGAAAGTCCTGGAGCAGGTCCACGATCAGCTCACTGATTTATTAGACAGAGCTCTGACTGAGTCTGTCCAGGCTTTTACCCAAACACAGCCAACAGTTAATGGAAAGACAACGACAAAACCCTCATCCAGGTTTGTTTTGATTTAGTTTTAATCTGTCCACAGTAGCAATGTAAATGGCAGAGGGTGGAACAAGTAAAGTTACTGCAGAAATTCTGCATAGCAAATCAAAATGAGGAGGCCGCAAAAAAGGTGCAGAGCGAAAGTGACCAAACAGGGGTAAAACAAGGGTGAATCTTGGAGGGGCATTTGCATGATGATAGAAGCTCCAGGATTAGAAAGGAGTTCAAAACTGACGTTGAGTTTTCTTGTTGTTACATCAGTGAACATGTTTTTAATTCTCTCTTCAATGTTGTGTGTGTTGATGACGTTTGGTGTTGATGGCTCTTCTGTGAATAGTTGCTATAAGCTCTAAGGAAAACGAAAGTGATCTGGCCAGTTTTTGTGACAGTGGTATCAGCAGTAATTACCAACTGGAGATGCTGGGTGGGGGTAGAACTGAAAAGTGGAAAATGATCACTTTCCACTTTAACCAGACAAGTAATTAAGAACATATTCTTATTTATTATGGCGGCCTGGCATAAAGGCAAAACCTCTTGAAGGAATGGGGTAGAGGCTAAAAAGAACTGTCAAAAGTTAAAATTAAAGACCAAAACATGCATTACTTCTTACATACACTCTAAACAGACATCTCGTGTGTCAATAAGGATTCCATGAATTACTGGCAGAATAACACAAAAACATGGGACAGGTAGCTAGAGGACAACAGCATCAGGGAGTTCAGCAAAGAAGAAAAAGTTTGCATACACAAGCAATAAGACAAACAGGCAAAGCAAAACAGCATCCGCAAGAGAACAAACAAATGAAAGATGCAAAGAAAAACAGCAAGCAACACACAAAAAAAGGTTAGAGTATATTAGTGGGTTTAGGAGGAGACGGAGGCAACTTTTATTAGCATACATATTTTTCCTCATTAATCTTTGTGATAAATTTACCCTCTTAATAACTGCAGTAAAACATCTGTGTCTGGTTTTCTGTGTCGTTTGTTTTAGATCTCAGAAAATGGATGACGGCAAAGTGTTTATGGCCAGACCATCACTGTTGGAGTAAGTGTGTCGTCTTCTCCAATATACCATTCCCAAAGTTTTTTTTTTTTAATTTATCTTGCTTTTATTAGGGTTTCAATACATTTACAAAAAAAAAGGTAAAGGTCCAATGTAGGTCAGAGGATTTAGTGGCATCTAGCAGTGATAATTACAGATTGCAAAGATCTGAAACTTCTCCCTGTAAGAATTACTTCAATTTTTTGCTGGGATCCAAATTACCTGCAGGGGTCTCTTTCTCTCAAAAACAAATGTTGACGCGAATGGCCCTATCTAGAACCAGTGTAAGGAAAACATTTTTTTTAAAAACTGTATTTCATCTCTGCCAATATATCCCCCTAAATTTGACTCACTGGGCCTTTTACCCTCTTATGTGTTGTTGTTGTAAAGAATATAAAGAAACTGCAAAAACTTCAGTATAAACCATCTGGATGAATGAAATATGGATGAATATATATGTTATGTTTGAGAGGACTTGTAACTTGTAAGGAGAGACAAACTGAATCTTTGTTCTAAGTCATACAAAAACAGACATGTAAGCAGCGACACATGATTAAACCATGAGGCTATTTTAATGACAGTTCTTCTCTTCATCAGTGAATTGTTTGAGATCAACCACATCAGGACCATCTACCACATGTTCATCGCTGTGCTTCTCATCTTTTGTCTGAGCACGCTGGCTGTGGACTACATCGACACGGGCAGGTTAGTGTGATGTGTGCATGAATGTGTGTTTGTGTGTGTGTGTGTGTGTGTGTGTGTGTGTGTGTGTGTGTGTATGTTTACAACAATGCGCATCTCAAACTCTATGACCCTGAACTAAATCTAATAGAAACTCAATTACCCCAAAGCCTTTAAAAACTTCTTATCTTCTTTTCTTTCCTCGTTGTGTCCCTCCCTCCGTCTCTGCCTGCCACTCTGCTCATCTGGCAGCAGAAAGATAGAGCAATCAATCCCTCTGAGTATTTCTGCTGTTGCTTTGGGCAGCTCACTAATGATTCGCTGGCTGTCTGCAGACACAAGACTGTGAGTTCAGTACTTGTGTTTCTCCGTCTGGAAACCCGACAGCGTGGAAATTATTTGATACATCCACCCACAGTTAACATTGAGTTTAAGGAGACTGATGAAATATAGTAATATTGCAACTGCACTTGTTGAACTAAATAAACCCGTTGACATGCTGCATTGAGTGGGCATTTTAAATCTATTATTATTAACACCAGAGGGTTCTTTTTACAAAAAGAAATATCCACAGCTAGTCATGCTCTGATATAATTGAAATGGTTATTAAAAACTGTGTTTAAAGCTAAAGCAGACCACAGTGGCAAATAGAGAGCGCCTTAATGTCCTTTATTTCAATTTAATCTTTGTACTGTATGTAATTTCTACCACTATGGGGTCTCTCATAGATGTATAATAATAACTAGATAATGGATGCCATTCCAGTGGAGTTACTCACCTTGTGCACATCTCCAAAAAAGTTTCTCTTCAGTGGTATGCAGCCCAATAATTATGCACAGTAATGTTTCTCCCACCTGTGAGTTCCTGCGTGGCTAATAGATTTTACACTCTGATGGTGTTACAGATTTTAAAAACCCCCATGGCTCAAAAATTCTGAATATACAGTCATAACTGACCTTGTTTGCAGTTTAAGGTGTCCTTTCAAAAGTTTTACAGACTTGTCTTTTACAGTGGTGGTCTTTTTGGGCTGCAGGAGATCATTTGGGCTGTGAGTGGCCTCTGGGAAAAATTGAAAGCAAGCTTGAGTGGCTTTCCTGGGGGCCTGGTGTCTCTCATCAAAATAAAAACGAAAGACAAACTTTGATGATATGATAAAGTAGTGTGGGATGATGGGAGTTGTTGTCTTCATTGTCAAACAGCCATGACTGTTGATGGAAATCTATCTGACGTCGCTCAGGTAGACATTATGTATACAGACACCAAAACCGCTTTTTGTACCTGGCTGTAAACATGACAAATGTTAACACATATTTACACATTTTGGAGCCCATTTCAAGAGGTCATTCAAGGAACTGCAGCTTTTGGCAATTTAGTATTGGCTTCATTTATTGAGCCCAGGAGTCATGCTTGGTGTTTCCCCAAAAAGTTGGACCAAGTGGAGGGGGCAAAGGGGACGTTACGTCCTTTACAGTCAGCGAAATGAAACGTACAATACCATAAAGAAAGCTACTGATTTCTCTGAATTTGAGCATTGTATGAAACATTTGCTATAATTGTTTTTAGACATTTCTACTGTATAAAAGTTACATGTTATATCATTAAATATATTCTTGATAATAATTTGGCAATTGTCTTTATGTAATGACTGTAATTTTTATGTTGTATCAGGTTGGTCTTGGAGTTTGACTTGCTGTTCTTCGCCTTCGGGAAGCTGGGGACAGTCACCTGGGCCTGGGTTGTGATGTTTGTCTACACCCTGCTCGTCCCTTTTTACACTCTGGTGTTTTGGGGATCTTTGTACCACAACTTGCCCTCTAAGTTGGGGCTGTCTCTCGTCACGGGCCTGGTCCTGTCTGCAGTGCAGACCTGCGTGCTGGGACTGTTCCCCATCTATGTGGCTGTGCACTACCAGCTGCCTCCGGCCTCACGGTTCATTGTGATACTTGAGCAGGTGAGTGAGCTTGAGGAATAAATGCAGTCACATTCTTTGAAAAGTTTATTTTTTTAACTTCAAAATGTCCTGCTGATTACACATCTTGGTAACAGTTCTTCATTACCAAATTTAAGTTGTTTGTTTGTATGAACAAAGGCCAGTACACTGTTAGATCAAATATTGAAATCGGTACTGGCCTCAGATATTCCTGTGTTCAGTGACATGTAATCCACACTAAACACAATAACTGCAGTTATGTACTGATGACCTGCTGAAGTCACCTGTGTGTAAGACATCAGTTAACAAACTCTCAACTGTTTAACAAAACAGTAGACATGGACAAGAGGCTTAAATGTAATGAAACAACATAAAAAGCACAAAAACCCTGAATAAGAGGGAAATCAACAAAAGAGTAAACATAACAAATAAAAGAAAAAACTAGTTCAATCCTGCTATTTATGAGGATGGTGTTGCTTGAATCTTTCAGGGTCATACTTTGATGAAACGCAATGTTTCTGGAGTGCATACTCAGGAGAGCAATTTGACTGACTACCAAAGTACACAGGAAAAGAATATATAAATACCATAAGTCTTAAACTCTACTTATTTCCTAATAAATATCTGATATGTTATTTGGTTGCATCAAACAAATAGAAGGAAGGGTCATTATTTACATACTTGATGTAGTGAAGCCTGCGAGTCAGCTCGGGCAGCCCATTTCAGTTCTACTGCTACATTCACATGATGTACTCCTCTCACTTCAGTGCAGTTTAATATTTTCAGTCAGAGATGTGTAATGAAATCAAGTATTTCATATCGATATATTTGGGGAAATAGGCTCTGCCCTTCTAGGAAACTCTCAAAGAATCCGAGCAGCGTTGAGGATTCTGCTGGAAGAACTAATCCCCGTTAGCACATACAGTGATGGTACACAATCAAAGACGGCTGTTGACACACTTCATGATTGGAGCTTAGTAAGACAGCAAGCTTAAATCACATGAGGAGGAGATTTAGGTGTGGGAGGGAGCTGTGGCAGCAAGCAGAATTGAATATGTGGGATCTACAGAGTAAAAGTAGGAACTGACTGATTGTAAAGGTCACAGAGCAGAGCTGTGGACCCGAATCGGATGACTCGGGCTCGAGTCACAACTTTGATGACCTAAGACTTATACCTTCTGTGAAGCCCAAAGACTAAAGATAGATTAAAAAGTGTGAAAAGGTGTGCTACAGGTGATTTTCAAATAAAAAAACATTAATGCTCTTCATTCCCAGCATGGGGAAACTTAATGTTCAAGATCCACTTGTTTTTTACACAATGACTTTAACAAACATGTTTTAACAAATGAATACAAACTTGTAAATTTAGTATACTGTTATTTTGTCAATGAGATGACATTACATTTGCTGAAGAGCATATTATGACTTGTTTAGGACATGATACCCAAAGTTCAGGACTGTGAACTTGCGCACAAAGACTTCAGAATTACAAAACATGACTTGGTCTCACCTCTGCCACCTAGTACACGTGACTGCATGTTCCTCGCTTGTAGGTTGCCAAACAACATGCATTAATGAGTCAGTGATAGTGAATATAAATGAAACAGCTGACGTCAGCACTTAATTTTTGATTTGACATGAGATGCAGGTTGGTTTTAACAGTTCTTGCAGCTTTCGCCCAGAAAATGTAGGTTGCTGAGAGTTGTGGGTCACATTTCTTTTAACAGCTCCTGCAGTATGATAAAAAGTGGGGATTTTTTGCAGCGTGACCTGCTGCTCAGCATAAAAATAAAAAAGGTTAAAAAACAAAAATAAAAATTCTTATTAGGAATGACCTGTTCTAGACACACCCTGGACTGCAGATAACCTTATATTCTTTAGCAATCCAAATTATAAAAGCAGCCCTTCACTGCCATCAGCAGGAACATTGTGATAAGAAAAGTCTGCTGGCCAAAGATGGGAGACTTCCAGCTGGAAAGGCACCAAAACAGACGGTAGATCTCAGTGTATCCACATTTGAATATAATGGACCCACACTGTAATACCTTCTCATCCTCTTTATCAAATCGGCACTGGTCTCCCAGAACCGTTTTAGTACCACATTCATTTTAGGTCCAGGTGTGAGATAATCGCAGTGCTGAGGTGCCTTCGAGAAACCCAGTCCAGATCCTCATGGACCCAGGTCCAGCCAGTGTTTTTGTAATTCTGATGCCGTTCATCTCATCCATAAACAGTTTCTCTATTGATGTTTGATGCAAAATTAAATGCATTTGATTTACTTGATTTAAATTGCCTAAAAAGAGTATGGTTTCTGCTGTACGCAGATTAATGATGCATCATGTCTGAACATGAGATTGAGGCCATGAATACTTAGGTTGTTCACTTTGGACACCATGTCAATTCATGCAAAAAAAACAGACAACGAGGCCGTTAGTATTGATGCATTGGGTCTGACTTCACATAATAATTGTATCAACTGTCCCACAGATTCGATTCCTGATGAAGAGCTACTCATTCATAAGAGAAACTGCTCCTGTTATTATGAAGAACAAACCAAAGGAAGGTATGGAGCTGCATTGTATTGATGTCAAGTGTATTTACTCCTCAGGCAGCGTAATTACTTACTGTGACACTCCCAGACAACAGAGAGAAATAACTAAAACAGACCTCGGCAGGATACCTGCAAACGATTCATGCTGAAGTTAAAACTAACAATGAATACACCCACATACAATAAATAACCACAAGTATGTGCAGCCCCATGAGGGCCTATTGAAAAAGTCTTTGAGAGGGAAGGTATGTTTCTCTGGTAACTTTTGACTGTAAAACTCTAAGTAGTAAACATGAATACTGAATGCAGTAAAATGCCTCTAGGAGGATAATGTCCTACATAAAATGGTAAAAATGGACAGAAAATGGCTTTATATTGTAGAAGAGTTCATGGGTGAGCGAGGTTTTGAAATAAAATAAGTTTTATTTTTTAAAACAGTAATAAGTTTTTTCATAGTTGTTTATAAATTCTTTTATGTAAACTTTTCACAAAACTGCCCTGAGAGGCAAGTGAGAACAAAAAGAAGAGAAAAGATGATTCATTTTTAATTCTGATCTGAAGCGTTTTGTCTCTTGTGTCCTTGTCTTAAGTATGTGTTTTTTTTTGCCAGAGTAATTTTTCTAAGTTACTTAATTTTTTTAAAATCTGTGAAGCTGGTAGGGAACAAAAGTTCAGACAGGTGAAATGTTTAATTAAAGGTCCAGTCTGAAGGATTTAGGAGGATAAATAGGCAGAAATGGAACATAATAAGTGTGTTTTATTTAGTGTATAATCAACTGAAAATAAAAATCATTGCGTTTTTGTTACTTAAGAATGAGCCCTTTATATCTACATAGGGAGTAGGTCTTTGTCAGTGGAGATAACCATACTGCACCGTCATGTTTCTACTGTAGCCCAGAGTGGACAAACCAGAGTGCCATTCTGGTTTGTGCATTTTCATGTCGCCACCGTAGCAGCAGCCCCCCTGCGACAAGCAGCAAACCCCAACATTTATGTTAGGATGAAACTTTTTCTCCAGTGTTTTTACTGGTTTATATCACAGGGTCTGTTTGTTTTGTGGCGGAAAAAACCTCTGTAGATAATTCAGCTCCCAGTAAAACTCTTCTGATGGTTGAACTTCTCAGAGAAAAAAAGGTGAGATCACATTGGCAGGTGCTGGGTTAGAAGCCCGTCTGCGACATGCTGAAGAGCATTGGAGAAATGCTGATTTTGAACTTAGAACTGCTTTATTCAGTTTTGACCGGTTTAAATCACTGGGTCAATTTAATTCTAACCAGGAGAGGTTTCAGCTGGTTGCAATCTGCAATCATTACTGCTAGATGTCACTACATCACTCTACATCTGACACGCTGGACTTTTAATTCATTCCAAATAATTAGTTTTATCAAGAGTTTGTTATGTAATACTCATTTTGTCCTCAAGAGGCTGACGTGCACCACAACCCTATGTTCTAAATAGGACTAAAAGAAAATTTGTGTTTTCTTCCAAGTTCCAGTTTTAATTTCTCCATGCAATATATAATATATGCCTTGTGTTTAGAGTGCATGAAGAAATATGTACTCACCTGGAAGAAAACATGAATGCTCTCAGTCCTATTCAGAACGTAAGGTGGTGGTGCATATAAGCACTTTATCCTGATGAAAAAAAAGAATCACCTGCCAAAACTTTTTTTCCCACCTGTTTTCACAGATGAGATAAAAAGTAATGAAACTGGCAAAAATCTATTTTTTTCCTGATATGGAAAAGCTTTCTACCAACTGTTTCAAAACCTTTTCTCTACCTGTTCTTAAGTCATAAACAAGGGGGAAAAACAGTTTAGATCAGACTTTTTCTCACTTGCCTCTCCGGGCATCCTAAGTTTTACCATTTTTAATTGTCATCAGTAAAAACTTTGAACTTGACTGAAGTACAGTTAATAATTCAGTAAAATAGATTAAAGCCTTTGAAGCAGACAATTTGACATAAAGGCTTAATGATTTTGTGATAAAGTCACTGCTGTTTCATTTTAAACTCAGCCATTTTTTAGCAGGTCAAGACATTAAGGCACAGTAAACCTTGAGTGTTCACAAATGGAGCTGTTAAAAGCTGGTATTATGTCACACAAGAAAATGAAATGAGCCGAACCACAGACCTCAAGTATGCCATTTTTAACTAACTTGTGACTACCGAAAGATATTTTACTGCCAGATTTTAGGAGTCAAAACTGGACCTCCCCTTTTTGTTGGTCACACTGATTGGATTGTGTTTGCTTTTAAGGAGAAAGTCCCAGATTCCCATCATTTTCCAGCTACCTGTACTTCCTCTTCTGTCCAACACTCATCTACAGGCAATCATATCCTCGGTAAGACAGATTGTCTCTTTTATATGAGTTCCTTTTACTTTTCCTTTGCTGACGTGTGGCAGAGTGGACATCATATTTATTTTAACATTATGGTGTCTATGGCTCAGGAGGTGGAGCGGTTGCTTGCATTGGTGCTTCAGTGTGCGTGTGAGTGTTTATTGCTCCTGAATCAGAGGTGGCACTTTGCATAGTAGCTCTCCGTCACTGTATGAATCTGTGCAAATGGGTGAACCCTGACTTTGTAAAGCACTTTGAGTTGTTGCTAAGGCTAGAAATCTTTATACCACAGGCTAGGAAAATGCTCAAGTTTGAAGCAAAGTGGCAGCATTTTGCATTCTTTAGTAGGCCTATTTCAAGTAAGACATTTTGGCTTGTTGCAGTCTCAAAAGAACAGATACATTAAAAAAATGAATGAATAATGGCTAAATTTCTTTTAGCCTTTTTTTTTGCAAAAAAAAACATTAAAAAATGCTTGTGGAGCATCCCCTGGATCCCCCAAGAGAGATAAGTCCTGAATGTCCCAAAATTTCAGAAATGCCCCTGCTCATACCTGAGCTGTGCGAGGCTGTTGCAACTGGATTTGCCTCTTGATAAGATGAGATGACAGCTTCAAAAGTCTGAAAACAAGCATTTTTGTTATATATATATCACATAAAATGCTGTATTGAACTCTTGAGAAAGATAGTTGACTGTTTAGTCTCATTCCCAGGTAGTCAAATACCGAAGCTTTGGATTGGTGGTTTGTCCTACTTCCACCTGAAAGCTTCTACTGCACATTTAATGTTAGATTATTAACTGGCCTCTGGCCTCTGGCCTCCTGTAATCTGGCAAAACTGGCCCCAAGGCAAAGCAATTTTAGTTACTGGGGCACTTGAATAGAACAGAGCCATTGTTAATGAGATTAATGTCACCTGTGCTTTTCCTGCTGTGAAAATGTCTGCTGTGAAAGGGCCTGTTTGTGCCTAAAAAGCACACCATGCTGAGTGGATGATCAAAGCTAATTTCACATCATATAACATACTGTAAGAAGAGCAAAACGGGCCACACAATATATGTAAATGCACAATTCACAGTATACATTTGTAGTGACGTATCCTGTTTGTTCTCTGCAGGAATCCTCACATAAGATGGAAGTATGTTGGCACCACACTTGGTATGGTAAGATGAAATGTTACTGTTAAGTTCATCTTTACACTTAATGACCTTTCAGCTAGATTACATAATAAGATACTAAGGTTTATGTGTGGTCATTGACCTAGAGGTTTCTCATAGCACTTGTGCATTGTGTGATAAAGTGAAGCAATCATAAACTAAAAGTGCTTAACAGCTTTAGTCTCTGATATCATAGATCACTAACGCACTCTAGTTTTTCAGTGCTACTGATTCTCGAGCATGGTCTATATTTAATTTCCTTATTGTACATTTTTTTCATATTAACACACAATTTGCAGATCTTGGGATGCTTATTTTACGGCTACTTCATCCTGGTCCGCCTTTGTGTGCCAGTCTTCAGACCCGAGACCAACCAGCCTTTGAATAAACGAACGATGGTTCTGGCTGTGTTCCACTCAATATTACCAGGTATTTTGTGCTCTCTAACTACATGAAGCTTGTTCTGTAAGCTATGAGGAAGTCATGCGTAAAACAAACAGAGACCTATAAATTAAAGTTCATCTTCATCTGTAACATCACTTCTGCTTACAGCCTCTATTATCTCTTATCTGTATGAGTCAGTGCTGGTAAATGCATCACTTAATATGGAAATAGAGGAAACAATTCTCAAGTGTTTTTAAGTCAGATAAGATTAAAGGTGCTATTATGCAATCAGATACAGGTATCGAAGCCTGGCATGTTTATTACTCTCTTTAAGTGAATAGCCTTTTGAGTAAGTGCTGATATAAGAGCATCGGTGTCAAGTTACAATTCTTATGACGAAGCTGGGAGCAATGCCCAGAATAAAAGTGCTCCTCATAAACTCTCTCTCTTTCTGTCTGTCGCAGGTATAATGCTCCTTCTGTTGTGTTTCTTTGCCTTCCTGCACTGCTGGCTCAACCTCTTCGGGGAGCTGCTGCGTTTCGCTGACAGAATGTTTTACAAGGTGTGTGGCACGGCGCATTTTCTGTGGCATCATCTCTCCTGTGAACACATTATTTTCAGATATGCTTGCTTTTCCAGATGGGAACATTTTCATTAATGACAAGTAAAAATTACAGCAGGGAGGCCTGATGGCCCCAGAACAGTTTAACCATTATATTCTGTTGTTACAGTTTTACTCCTGAATAAGCTGTGACATAGTTTCGCGCTCTTGTGACTCACTACTTTGACTGACGTGTTCCTGCAAGTCCAAAGTTGTGATTAAACTCAAATTGGCAGATTTATGTACAATAACAGTGCAATATTAAACTTAGCTCTTCCTGGATGCAGTCCCGTGACTACTTAATGCTTAGACATGAGGGTTGTATCTTTATTTGAAAAACTGTATTTCCAAAGATTTTTAACAACTCCTTTTAAGCAACATAGTTTGAAATGCCCAACATGAGATAGTCTGGTTTACAGTCAAAGTCAGAAGTAGTCTTTTGAAACTCTCAATCTGCTCCAAGTGTCTTATCTGTATCATAGCATTTGATTGATCTAATAACCTGCACCTGACACGGCTTATCTGTTTAAAAGAAGGTCGGACTGTGACCTTCACTGAGCCTTCACACAGAGGAAGGCATCAGCTGAAATACTTTCTGTTTTTCTGCATTTCAAAGAAATAAATGCACAGCAGATGAGATCTTTAAAACACTTCCTCTAACTTTGAGTCCAGACTGTTTGGACTGTTTTTTAATTCAATATCAGGGAAGAAAACCATTCAGGTTTAGCTCTCACCAGTATAATTTAACCTTCCCCCCCAAATTAATTATGTGACTGCCGTTTGAGTGTTAGTCAGAGCCACAATTGAAGTGGTCCGCCTTTACTCTGTTTTTTTTTATGTTGATCTACACTCATTTTTCTACCCTGTGTTGACTTTCCAGGACTGGTGGAACTCGACGTCTTTCGCCAACTATTATCGAACCTGGAACGTAGTAGTTCATGACTGGCTGTTTTACTACGGATATAGAGACTTCCTCTGGGTGAGCACAATGCCAATACAGCAAACTACATTTACATACAATAGATAATATTAAGCAAAACCACAATGCATGTGTCCATGTGAGTTTTGCTTGTATTTCCAAAGCAGCATGTCACATGATTAAGTGTGTATAGTTGTTTAACACTTGCCCTGTAATTCTAGTGAAATAAATTCCCCACTGGCCCAGCTGACCCCTGAACTTTAAGCCAACCCCTCTCTCTATCTCTGATCCCTGCAGCTGTCGAAAAGGAAATTCCGAACAGCTGCCATGCTCTCGGTGTTTATTGTCTCTGCTGTAGTCCATGAGTACGCCTTGGGCATGGGCTTCGGCTTCTTCTATCCCGTCATGTTTTGTCTCTTTGCTGTCTTTGGAGGTGAGGGTTACACTCATTATTCAGGGAACAAACTTCACAGTGATATAAACTGAAATTATTGGTATTCAGTGCCTTGACCTGGCTGCTGGAAACGGATAAGAAATAAGATGGAGAAGAAAAAAACAGAAATATTTCATATCTACCTCATTACTCAAGTTCAAACACACTCTGAATTCAATAGCTTGTTAAAAATATGTAAATGTCCACTCCCACATTCTCGACTGTGCCTTCAGGCCTTGTTAAAATCTGCAATTAGTCACTCTAACACACATTTAGCAGCTACTTTCAGAGAACATCTCTCATTATATTTAAAGAGAGTACACTTGTGCATTGTGTCCTTTTCCTGTGGGACTCAACGATCTGACAAAATGTTTTACTTTTTACTTTTCATGTTCTGTCCCTGTCAACATTTAAGTCATCATCAACAGCTCTCCCTCATGTTGTCCTCTCTTAGTGGTGTTCAACTTTACCATGAATGACAAGCGCCAGAGCCCTGTGTTCAACGTCATCATGTGGACATGTCTCTTCATCGGTCAGGGTGTCCAGGTGTGTCTTTACTGCCAGGAGTGGTACGCTCAGATACACTGCCCTCCAACAAAGGTATTTACTCTACTCACATGTGAACTGGAAGGCTAAAAAGTGTGACTCTTTTTTTGTAGATTCGGCTGCAGCTGTCAGTCAAGCCATCAAAAAACTTGACAAGGCTGACATCACTATAATTTATAATGATAAAAACATGGTTTCATCACACTTTATTTTCCTTGGCTACATCTGTGACAACAAAAATCAATAACACCTGACACAAAGTACGATTTGTTACCCTTTTTCAGCAGAAGATATGAAGATGCGTATCTATTGTGAGATTTATTGTGATATGTACGATGAAGGCCTGAGCAATGATCCCTCTGTTTTATTTTCAGTGAGAAGCTGCATGACTGACAATACAATTAAAGCCTACGCTTTAAATTAACTGAGCTACAAACAGTCATGTGCTGCATGTATAAGGATTTAAGAATAAGCAGAAGTTTGTCTTTATGGATGCCATTTAAAGGGGTTGTTCAGATATTTAAAAATGGGGTTGTATGAGGTACTTATCTCTTGACAGTGTATTACATACAGCAAATGGCACCTTGCCCTGCTCCCAGTTTGGAGAAGCAGGCCTTTCTGCAGGTATCCCCCTTTAACTTGATCATTTCTTTGACCCAGACACACACACACATCCAGGGGGAGAGTTACTAAAGCCTAAACAAGACTAGGTTAAAACCTTGTATATGGACAGTGGTTCCCAACCTTTTTCCTTCAGGGACTGTCTTTACTATCACTGAGTAAACTGAAGACATATTTTTGGGCTAATTTATATCAAATTAAGAGAAAGGTTGAAAAAAAGGCAAAGTGCCTGTGGCCCCAGGGAAAAATAATGAGAACTCAGCGTGAGCAGCTGGATGAGACACGGAGCGATCCTGGTGCTTCTAAATAATTCAAAGTAATTCTAAATAGTTAAGTCTGACTAAACCTGAAACTAAAGCAAAGTAGTTTGTAGAAGTCTAAAGAAATCACTTTCCACCACTGAATATTTGGCTGTTGGCTCTTTCAGACACTTTGGTATTTCGAGGACAAGCTCCACTCTGTTTGTCTGTCTCTCTCTAGCGCTTTCGGGCGATCAGCTGTTTGATTCACAATAATGAACAGCCACTCGGTTGTCAAATAGTCGGCTATATTCTGCAGTCAAAATCAAAAAATGACTGAAAAATAGAAATGTGCAAAAAGGGCAAAAAACACCATAATTTGGAATGTTGAAAAAATGACCGAAAATGCAAGGCTATAGTATGGCAAAAATTTCAATATTTGACATGTCCTAAAAACACCTGAAATTTGCCTAGAATATCCTGCCGAGACATGCCATTGCATAGAAAGTTGCAAATAGGGGAATAAACACCATAATTTGGCATGACGAAAAATCACAGAAAATGCAAGGCTATAGTATGGCAAAAATGACAAAATATGATATGTCCCAAAAACAGCTGAAAACCACATTAAACCACATTAAATAGCCTGCCAAGACATGCCGTAGCATGGAAAGTTTCAAAAAAGATCAAAAACACAATAATTTTTGATATGATATATGCCATAACATAAAAATGAGCAAAAAGTGCCAAAAATACCATAATTTGGAACATAATAAAACATTACCAAAAATGCAAGGCTATAGTATAGCAAAAATGACACAATTTGACATGTCCCAAAACAGCTGAAAACCACATTTAACCACATTAAATAGCCTTCCATTAAATTAGAAAAAAGGCACAAAAAAGTCATACTTAACTGTCCTCCAAAATGGCATGAAAAATCCATATCATAGCGTTGTGTTCAAAATAGCATAAAAAAGTCCTATTGTAGTATACCATACAAAATAACATAAAATAGAATGCAAAAACAAATGTCACACTATAGTAGATTAAAATAGAAAGCTTTATTGTCATTGTACAGGATACAGTGAAATTTTGAGTTCTACCTCAGATGATTGGAGGTACAATAAATAATTCAACAGTACATCAGCAATTGACATTTAACACACATAACACACCCACAATACCTGATTTCCCCATACATATGAAATGGTAAAATACACCAAACAGAGAAAATATATTATACTGTCAGTGCCAAGTTGAATTGTAAGGTACATTGCGCCAAACCTTATTGCATTAATACATACATTTTGTCACTGGGAGGTATGTTGTGGTGTTGAGTTTTGTACTGTTCATGTTCCGAGTGTTTACAGTTCTTAAGGCCCAAAAAAGCTGTATGCGAGTCTGGTGGTGTGAACTTAATGGACATGTAGTGCCTGACAAAGGGCAACAGGTCAAACAATGATGTGCTGGGGAGGAGGGTTCTTTGATGATGTTTCTGGCTTTGTTAAGGCAGCAAGAATTGGAGATTTCTTCCAGGGAGGGCAGAGGTTTGTGTCCCTCTATCTGTGGTATCCGTGAATGCAGCGCAGCAGGCAGAGTTCTTTTTATCTCCTTCGCAGCTGAATGTCACTCATGGGGTGGATAAATTATCTGTTGATGCGTTCGCAGCTAATCAGATCGATAGATGAGAGGAGATATTTGCAGATTTTTGTAAGTGAATGACAGTTCTAGCAGAATTGATCTATTTAGTATCACTTACAATGCCGCTGATATTTTGCTGCTCCTCTCTGCCTCTGCTGTGCTATAAATAACCCAAAAGATCAAAAACACCATATTTTGAAATGTGGAAAATTCACCAAAAATGCAAGGCTATAGTATGGCAAAAATCACAAAATTTGACATGTCCCAAAAACAGCTGAATACCACATTAAACCACATTAAATAGCTTTCCAAGACATGCCATAGCATGGAAACTTGCAAAAAACATCAAAAATACAATAATTTTGGAAATGATAAAAATTCACCGAAAATGCAAGGCTATAGTATGGAAAAAATGTCAAAATATGACATGTCCCAAAAACAGCTGAAAACCACATTAGACCACATAAAATAGCTTTCCAAGACATGCCATTGCATGTAAATGTGCAAAAAAGATCAAAAACACAACAATTTTGCATATGATGAAAATGACTGAAAATGCAAGGCTATAGTATGGCAAAATTGTCAAAATGTGACATGTCCCAAAAACAGCTTAAAACCACATTAAATAGTCTTCCGAGACATGCCATAGCATACAAATGTGCAAAAAGGGCCAAAATTACCATCATTTTGCATATGATAAAAATGTCCAAAAATGCAAGGCTATAGTATGGCAAAAATGTCAAAATGTGACATGTCCCAAAAACAGCTGAAAACCACATTAAATAGTCTTCCAAGACATTTCATAGCATGGAAAGTTCAAAAAAGATCAAAAGCACAATAATTTTGGATATGATAAAAATTCACCGAAAATGCAAGGCTATAGTATGGAAAAAATCATAAAACTTGACATGTGCCAAAAACAGCTGAAAACAACATTAAACCACATTAAACAGTCTTCCAAGACATGCCATAGCATGTAAATGTGCCAAAATGGTCAAAAACACCATAATTTGGCATGTGGAAAAATTTACCAAAAATGCAAGGCTATAGTACTGCAAAAATGACAAAATATGACATGTCCAAAAGAAGATGAAATCTGCAGAAAATAGTGTGTAGAGACACACCATAGCTTAGAATGCTGCAAAAACTGCCAAAAACTCTGTAAGTAGCACGTCAAAAAAAAAAAAAAAACGCCAAAAATGCATTACTATAGTATGGCAAAGAATATCAAAATATTACATTTTCCAAAAACAGCTGAAGTCGCTTAGAATGCTGCAAAATCCGCTAAAAACACTGTTACATAGCAAGTCAAAAGACGGAAAATGCAGTAGTATAGTATGGTGAAAAATGTCAAAATATGTCATGTTCCAAAAACAGCTGAAAATCATATTACCGCACAACTGCATGAAATAGCACAAAATAGCATGCTGAGACACGCCATAGCATAGAATGTTGCAAATAAGGACGAAACCACCCTAATATGGCATGTCAAAAAAACAACTGGAAATGCCATACTATAGTATGGCAAAAAATGTCAAAATATGATATGTCCCAAAAACAACTGAAAACCACATAAAATACCATGCCAAGACATATCATAACAAAGAATGTTGCAAAAACGGCCAAAAACATCATAATATAGCAGGTAAAAATAACAACCTAAAAATGCCATACTTTAGAATGGCGAAAAATGTCAAAATATGACATGTCTCAAAAACAGCTGAAAACCACACAAAATAATGTGCCGAGACATGCCATAGCATGAAAAGTTGCAAAAACGGCCCAAAACACCATGATATAGCATGTCAAAAAAAATTAACAAAAATGCCATACTACTGATGGCTAAAAATGGCAAAATATGACATGTTCCAAAAACGGGTGAGAGCATGCATAAACGGCCCAAAACACCGTATGATTATTTGTTGCTGTGTACTCTGGATCGGCGGCACACGTTTGAGATGTGTACAGAGTTGGCATAACCATTAGCTCAGGATGCGCTGACATACAAAATAAACAGGAATTGTCAGTATGTTGTCGTGTAGTGTAGTAAGTGTACAATAACCAGGCGTCGTTTTTAAGGATGTCAGTGTGATTAAACGGATTTCTGAGGATGGAACGCTGGTTGTGTCAAAGCCATGAGGTGGTTGTCAGCGTATGCTGAGTGTCTAACAGGAACACAATTGGAACTGTAATCAGTGAGATGAGATCAGTAAAAGAAAGCACATTGAACCACACAGGCCACACTTTCCAGGGTGTCTGCATGGGTGCCATGGCTGTCGTCTGGGTTCCATCACTGATCCCTCATTGGTGCCACAGTTGTCTACTGCTGTCATTTAGGTGGTAGCTTGGCACCCTACTTGCCAGCGTTAGGGCGCAGTTTCACCCCTCACTCGTTGCGTTGTTTTGTTCATGCCACCTTCGATCTTTCCCTGGAATGTGTGTTGGTCACCTTAGGAGCAGCGATCTGCCTACACTCCTGATGAATCCTCAACGCGTTGTGGTGACTTTAATTTGCCCTGGGCATTAGCTAATGTGTTTGGCAGTTGGGTGGAGGGCCCTGTGTCATGAAATGTTTCTGGAACAAGTTTGCAATGGCTGGCGTGGACCCAAGTGGCTTTTATTACAACCTAGAACAGACCTTGGTACTGCCTCTGCTTCCAGTGGCGCCTCCTATGGTCTTTGATAAGTACCGAGTCTCCTGGCTTCAAGTTGTGGAGAACTGCTGTTGCTGCAGATGGTAAAATGCTTTTCACCTGTGAATGCAATGCTGACAGGGTAGTCATCCAAAATAGCGTTAAAAAGTCATACTATGGTATGTCTTCCAAAATGGCACAAAAAAAGTCATATTATAGTATGTCATCCAAAATGGCATAAAAAAGTCATATTATAGTATGTCATCCAAAATGGCATAAAAAAGTCACGTTACAGTATGTGGTTCAAAATACCACAAAAAAGTCAAACTATAGTATGTCATCCAAAATGGCACAAAAAAGGCATCATATAGTATGTCGTCCACAATTGCATACAAAAGTCAAACTACAGTATGTCGTTCAAAATGTCACAAGATAGTCATACAATGTTGTTCAAAATAGCACAAAAAAGTTATGCTATAGTATGTTGTGCAAAATGGCACAAAAAAGTCATACTCAAGTATGTCGTCTAAAATAGCGTAAAAAAGTCATTGCATAATATGTTGTCCAAAATTGTGTTATAAAGTCATACTAAAGTATGTCATCCAAAAAAAAAAACAATAAAAAAGTAATTTTATAGTATGTCGTTCAAAATACCATCATAAAGTCATACTAATGAATGTCGTCTCAAATTGCAAAAAAATCATACTATAGTATGTCGTCCAAAACAGAAAAAAAAGTTGTCAGGATGTAGCAAAAAAAAATTCATACTATAGTGTGGTGATCAAAATAGCACAAAGAAGTCATTCTATAGTATGTTGTCCAAAATAGAATTACAAAGTCATAGAAAACTGTGTCATCCAAAATCATATTAAAAAAAATCATAATATTGTTTGTTGTCCTAAATAGCATAAAAAAGTCATACTGGGTATGTTGTCCAAAATAGAATTAAGTCGTCATTCTATAGTATGTCTTTCAAAATATCATAAAAAAAATCACGCTATACTTTGCCAAAATAGCACATTAAAGTCATACTATAGTATGTTTTCCGAAATAGCATAAAAAAGTCAATTTATAGTAGGTCATCCAAAAATCTACAGAAAGTCATAGTATAGCCTGTTATCCAAAATAGCATAAAATATTGAAACTATAGCATGTCGTTCAAAATAGCATAAAAAAAGCCTTGCTGTAGTAGGTCGTCCAAAACTGCACAAAAAGGTTATTGCATATGATATCATCCAAAATAGCATGAAAACATCATACTACAGTACTTCATCCAAAATAGGAGAAAACAATTCATAGTATAGCATGTGGTCCAAAACAATAGAAAAACATCATAATATAACATGTCCAAAATAGCATAAAAAAGCCATGGTATAGCGTGTCGTCCAAAATGGCAGAAAAATTTCATACTACAGTACATCTTCAAAAATAGCAAAAAGTAAGTCTTCGTATAACATGTAGAAAATTCATACTCTAGTATATCCTTCAAAATAACCCAAAAAGTCTTATTATAGAATGTCGTCCAAATTGACCAAAAAATCTAAGTACAGTATGTTATCCTAAATAGCAAAAAAGACACAAAGCATTGTATGCTGTCCAAAATAACATGAAAAAGTTATAGTATATTATCCAAAAATGGCATGTTAACATCGTACTATAGTATGTCGTCAAAATTCCCATAAAAAACTGATACTATAGTATGTCATTCAAAATTGAAAAGCCTTATTTCTTTGAAAATACAACAAAAAAGTCAAACTTAAGTTTGTCATCCAAAATATCATAAAAAAATCATACTATAGCATGTTGTCCAAAACAGCATAAACAAAGTCATAATATAGTGTCATTCAAAAACAGCAAAGTCATGCAATACGAAAAAGTCATACTACTTAAATGGCATTCCATATGTTTGTAGTATACTGCACTGTAATTACATGATTAGACAGCATTGAGCCCAGTTTCTGAGGTACTTATATCAAAATAGGCCAATAGGTGATTAAAACTGAAATAGAAATAAATAGACTAAAAGACTAGATAAAGACATAAGTACAATCGTGCCTGGAACTTTAGTATTCTGGTTTTGGATGTCACACAGACGCCAGTAACCAAATAAATCTGACTAACTCCTTTCACTGTTTCATCACACTGGCTTTGTTGTTTCTTCTTATGTCCTCATTCATGGACATCTGTTACTACACAGACATGTCTACGTGTAGACACACATATAAAGTGCACTGACTTGTTCTTAAAGAGATGACACACCCAAGTTACGCACATAAACCCGTGTAGGAAAACCACGTGTGACATTTGTAAAAATGTGACATGCATTTAACCCTTCAAAAGCCCTGCTTCCACCCCCAAGTGCTGATGAAGTCACAGATGTGGAGGATTTGCACGACAGATGGACACAGATGTACTTAACATACTTACTCCACTACGAACCAGTGCATCTCTGTGTGACCCCGGCTAAGGCATCCTCTAAAGCCAGTGGCACCACTCTCTCTCACACACACACACACACACATCCTTTAACTTATATCTTTCTGAGGACCTTCACTGACACAGTGCATTCCCTCGCCCCTTAGCCTGTCCTCAACTATCACATCTAAATGCCTTACTCTAACCCTAATTGCACCCTGAACCCTAAAACCAAGAGTTAAACCTCAAACAGCTGAAGAAGTGAGGACCGGTCAAAATGTCCTCACTTTTCAAAAATGTCCTCACTCTGCTGCAAAAATACTTTTGTGTGGTCCTCACTATGATCATATACAAGAAAATACACACACACACACACACACACACACAATGGCTTAACACAGATAACTGCTGTCTAAAAATAGATGTGACATTTGTTAAATGAGATTATTAAGTGATGATAACTGGATGTTAAATCATACAGATAAAATGTATAAAAGGATTACAGATAATGTTCCCATATTTAGACCAATTCCTCCACTCTGTGTCAACAGAACAGCTTCTGGGAGTTGGTGACGCCTCGATCATGGTCCTGCAGCTACCAGAGATGATGCTGCCTTTCTGCTGGAGGGATAAATGATGGAAGGATGGAGGTCTGAAAAACAGGAAAGACTGGACACAGGAGAGAGCAAGGAACCTTTGAAACCAAGAGCAACATCACTTCTTTTGCACTGCTGTCAGACGCCTTTCACAGTATTCATACCTTTTAACCTTATGTAAATTGGTGCAGTATCTTAAAACAAAAGGCAATGAGCACTTTTGGTAAGAAATGCTCCATGAATTTAATAATAGATTTAGAACTTTATTTTTAAAAAGGCAAGGCAAAAATGTCTATGTTAAAAAAAAGAAAACTATGTTTACATCATAACTACATATCAAGTATTATTTAATTGAATTTTTTTATTGAATTTTTTTTGTTTGTTTTTTTCATTTGTATTTTTTTAAACTAATTTCCAGGTAATTTTCTTGTACTTTCTTGTTAATTTTTGGGTCATTTTAGTTGTTTATTTAATCATTTTTCAAGTTTTTGTCTGTTCTTAGTGTATAAAGATCTCTTTCAAGATGTGACTGTCACTTTTGTCTCTGTGTTAATACCTAATGGCAACAGGAAGCCTTACAAGACGGTTATGTTTTAATTTACATGAAATTTTCACGGCTTGGTCTACAAATAATGTACACCAAGATGACATGGAATTTATGTGCCTTCCAGTGCCATTAGGGTGCTCGAGCCCTAATAAGTAAGCGTTAGAGGTGCCAGTAGGCAGATTATATGTGTTTGCACAGAGTCAGGCTAGCCCTTTCCATCTATAACCAGGGTTTATGCTAAACTTTTGATGCATAATCATGAACAAAAAAACCTACAGGGGTAAAATATGTACTGTATATATTTTTCATGAGTTATGTATGTACAAGCTGTCTTAGTCTCTTAACCTCCCTGATTCTAATTTTTTGGAATTTTTAAATACAACCTTATATTATATATATATAGTTTTTATTCCTGCCTTACTTACAGTAAAGCATGAAAGCATTTCACAGAGGACAGCTAAAATAAGTGACAATTTTGAACAGGCTTTGCCACAGTGAGGGCACCTGGCCTGCAGTGTGTGTTGCATGTTTAATCCTGCCTCAGTTGACGCTCTGCTGGCAGGGATTGGCTGGGAGGGCATATACGTCAACCAACCAGCAACAGGCAGCGCAATGTCTTATCAATCTGCTACAAAGCCTCTGTTTGTCTGCCTGCCACATCCCTCTGAAGTCATACAGGAAGGAGAGGATTAACATTGGTACAGTGTTTGCATTAGTGATGTAATGCTCTGTAAACTGATATACTGTAATACCACGACAGCTCAGAGAGGCACAGCAGCACAGGTAGTCTCAGAGGGAGCATTGATAATAGAATTTAACATATATGCATCTATGTTTGACATAATTCATCAAATTTTATGTTTAAAAATTAATCATCTACGTTTTTTGCATTTCCCTTTTAGTGTGACATTTTGTTTGGCATCATATTTATTTCAAAATATCTTCTGACTCATACATGAAAGGGACTGTCACATGTTTTCTTTCTCTGAAGGATGTAGTTGTGCGTGCCAGCCTAAATGAGAAACACTACAGATCCAATTTGAAGTGACATCTTTGCTGGATGACTACAGAAATCAAAACACATCACGAAATGTACTTTATTAAAGTAAAATTTGGCCACTGAGAAGTCAAAAATGACATAAATCTACATTTCTTGTGGTTTCAGAAAACTGTTGCCTTTTTCAACATCCAGCAGGAATGGAAAAACTTTGTAACTAATTTGGAGTTGTGTTTCTCGCCATCTGATGAATTTAATTCTAATATTCACTCTCCTGTTGGCTCTAGTTTTCTCTCCATCAACTTCTAAAAGAAAAATCCAGCTTTGTAGAGACTAAGTGCTACTTTGTGGTTACCAGTTGTGGCTTCTTTGCTGAAAACAGCAGTCTGCTGCAGTCAGAATTAATTTTGATGACAGCAGTGAGAGTGAACCAAAACAGTGAAAAAATCAGGAGGGAAAACCAAAACAATGAGCTGAAAGATACTAAAACGCTCAGTAGCTCTGAAGGGAAACTGCAGTCAGGTGATAATTATCTGTGTTTGTCACTAAGCAACCCATTCGCCAAAATAAATGTTGGAATTGTACATTTCTGCAAACTACAAAAATGAAGCAGCAAATCATGTAGCACATATGTTTAAATTTGTTTCTCTTTATGTTTCAACAAGAGTGTGGTTAACATGTGGTTAGGCTGAGACACAAAAACCACTTGGTTATGATTAGAAAAAGATTACGTTTTGGCTTGAAATACCCAGTTTTTGTAGTACTATCCTGGCCTGAGATGCAGCCATTCACCAGAAAATAACCAGTTTTGGTGCAGTTTTGTTTGCCAAAATGTAGAATACCAGTATTTTCTTCTGGCAGCTGGGCTTTACTAACGTGAACCTTTGAACTTTTCAGTCATTTGATCTATTGTTCATATTAACATATTGATTAATGCAGCTTTATTTAACTTTACAAATGGAACAAAATCATCCAGCGACATATTAAAAAATGTTTTGTCAGTATACTAATGGTAGTGAAGGAGATATCTTCATTAGCTAATTGAGCCTGCAGCTTTGATGCACTCTGAACAACATGATAAATGGATCAATAATACAATAAATGAATTAGATTAAAGCTGTTGTGAGATATTGAGCATTTGATGCAGCCAGTTCAAACATCAGGCCTTCTCACTGCTGTACAGGTCTCTATAACTTTAGCTGCATTTGAGTAAAAGTGCTGTTTAAAACAGTAAATTTGTCCTCGTTTTTTTCTTTTTTGTGTGCAATTTTATTAAGAATTTCTCAACCCAGAAATATTCATTTAAACTTGAAAATTAAAAAAACATCCTATTATCAGGATTGCATGAGTGCATCTTATTCTGTAACGATATAAAATAAAGCTCTGCGTGTTTACCTCTAAAACTGCATCGCAAAGTGCTGAGTTTACTTCAGCTGAAATATAAACCTCTGCTTGGCTGGTTCTAACTTGGAAACTACAGCAACCACAAGATATGTTTTGTTTTTTTTCATACTGTCTGGATGGAAACTATGCTCAGCTAGCGTATAAACACTTTTTCAGACAAATTGGATTATTTCTCTCCACGCAGAATGTCCTGCAATAATACCTCAGCTGTCTCCAGCGGCCTCCAATATGAACATTTTTAGATTCTGTGCTGAGAGGAGACTTTTGTCATAGTAGTAGAAAAAACAGAAATAAATAAACCAAAGTGACGTTATGAATCAGAGTGGTTTATTGGTTTATCAACCGGCAGGTTCGCCAAAGCACCATAAGAAACAAACTGAGCAATAACCCGCCTTTATATATTTTGATGGCAGCAAGATGCATTCAGGAACAGTGGTATTAAAGTTTGAAAAAAAAGTCCCAAAACATAAACACCTTCATGAAAAGGATTTAATATATCCTAAAACAAAACCGCAGCTTAAAGGGACAATTCACCCGAAAAACAAAAACAAAAACCTGTAGTGCTACTTCTTACTCTAGTTTGTCTCAGCAGCATTATCTTTTTCCATAAAGCATGACCCAGTTACTCAAGATAATCCAAAGACCTTGTTGTGAGCAGTTTCATGTAGGAACTATTTTCTTTCAACCAGATTACACCTGCTGAATTGTATCACAGCGCAGAAGGAAGTGTGCATCTATGCATGCAAGAGAGGCTTGTGCTCGCTACAGCACAAACGTTAATGGCGTCCTTAATGGCGCTTCTGTCTGCGCATTGATACTGATGGTGGGCGTAGTTTGGTTAGTAGAAATTTGTTCCTAAATAAAACAGTTCATAATAAGGTCTGTGGGTTATCTTGAGTAACCAAGTCATTATTTTTGAAAAAAGGCATTGCTGTTGAGTCTTCTTGAGTGGGAAAGGTTATAATCAGCATTCACTTGCGGGTCAAATGACATCGGAGTAGTCAGTAGAAGTAGGTATTTATCGGCTCCGATAAATACTTACTTAGCTGTGATTTAAACATGACAACCGGGTGGAGGCACTAACTTTAGCCCGTTTCTGTCTACATAGTGCTCCAGTACTGTTCAAAATGTAGTCAGCACCAAGTTTGACAGTGAGACTGAATAAGTGAGGGAAATATTTTAAATGTAACCACTGTTATATTTTCACTGGCCTCAATGCTGCCGTCTAATGTTTAGGAACCTGTTTTCTGACCTGTCTGTCAAATGTGACACACCAGAAGGAAAAATATAAAAAAGCTACTTGCAATGGAAAAGTACTCTAATCGCCTATACACATGCACATGCTTATTTTTGGAAAATGGGCATGACCTCTCCAAAAACTCAAAACATAACGATCTAGATTGATAAATAACACTACTAGTAAAAGGAAAAAATGTATACTTGATTTTGAGATGAACTGTCCCTTTAAGACGACAGCTTTCACAATTTGCACGCTATGTGCTACACTTTTTACAGCTGGCTGTATTTCTCAGGGAACAGAGACTGAAATGAATCGAATGTGAGCCACACTGAATCTGTAACACAGCGAGCGAGAGAGAGAAAGAGAGAGGGGGGGGAGGGCAGCAGGACACAAACTGCAGCCATAAACAGGGATTAGAGATGAACACGCAGATACTCACTTATTTTCATCTAAAATACCAGCCAGCCATCACTGTGCTGCTGCTGCTGCTGCTGCTGCTGCTGTGTGTGTGTGTACACATGCATCTGTCTGTGTATGTGTGCAAGTATGTAATCATGTGGTGGGTGGGTATGTGGGGGAACAAATCAGCTTTGAGTAGTTGATCTGGAACAAAGTGGCTCAGGAAGCAAGCAGAGCTGTGATTTTATTCGCTAATGTTCGTGAACAACATTTATAATCGGGGGGGTTAGAGCGCACAGGTTAGGGAGGACAGGCAGATTTATCAGGACTCTCACATCAGAAAACCCATCAGACAGACAGACAGACAGATGATAAAGACAGACTGACATGCTAAAGTATAGCTCAGTGCAAACAAATTTAGAAAAGCTGGGGGGGCGGCTGGAATAATTCATGAGCTGTAAAACAACAGATTTCTTCCTCCTTTCCACGAACATGTATCTAACTTTACATGATCACACAATGCGGGCACGCTCGCACGACCAAACTTTTCTTAAGTGATACTTTGGACAGGAAGAGGAGGATGGATTTCGCTCATTATAAGCGCACAGACACAGTAAATCTGTCCAACAGATTTCTGTGGGCTAGCAGCGCGGGCTATAGTCATAATAAGTCCTGGCTGCAGAAATGTGTGGTGTGAACCACATGATGACGACGACAGTGAGACTTGACTAAACTATCAGGTCATATGACTGCGCTGCTCAGGAGATTTTCACCTCGGGGACAAGTAACCTAAACAGTGTGAGACAATATGTTTTTCTGTTACTCAGTGTAACAAACGGGGGATTCTTTTTCACAGTACCGTCTTTTCTGTCTCAGTCACAAGAGCGAGAGGAGCAATTAATCGTACAAAAAGAAGAAAAAATAAAATGCTCTCAAGCACAGCAAGGAAGTGACTTTTCAGCTGGAAGAAAATCAAGTAACAGAAGGATACAGAGGGGCTTTGGTCCCAGTCCCATTTGTGTCCAAGTGCTTCAAAAGAGCAGAGCAGACTGCTGCAGAATGTTAAACACAGGTGCTCTGCCAAAGACAGCATCTTACTTACATTAATAAAAATAAAACAGCTAAACTCCATAAAATATTTACACATTTTATCTCAGTGCATTATGGATATCTTCCATTTCTCTGTGTCAAATCTATACAAGTCCGTATAGAAAACTCACTTCAGCGTAAAAGCGTCACAGGCAAGGAATGCATGTGTTTAAGAATCGGTACTCAATTGGTCTTGGCATTAGAAAGCCCCCAGCCAGCGCCTTCCTTATTAAGTAACAGACAGAGACTTTGTTTGCTTGCAGAGCGGAGGTGGGCTGAAGGCGCTGGAAGGTCCCTGCTCATATTGAGTTTCTGGAGGCTGAACTGCTCCCATCAGCATTCATGTGACTGTCAGTGTGGCAGTGCTAGAGGCTTATAACCATGCGCAGACATTTAGATGTTTTTTTGGAATAAAAAGACGAACATGCAGTTTGAGGGAGGGAACAGCTAGAACAGTATCAATGATTTGTGAAACCACTGAATATTCTTTGTGTGAAAATAGAACCGTTTCTAAATAAAGGATGATCTACATCCAGCATCTTACAAAACATCTGACAGGCTGAGAACCATTTGGTACCTTCATACTCGAACAAACTTTGTCTTCTGAGAGGGAAGTTTGCTTGGCTTTTCTGCAGAGACGACACTTTTACAGCATCTAGACTTCTCACATCTGAGAGACTCAAAACAAACCTGCAGTATTTTCTTTACTCTTGACCTTGTCACAAAAATATTGTACATTTTGTGCATTTTGATCCTTTTTCATTTGCAACAGAAAGATAAGCTGGGACATAGGGATCACTAAAAAGGTGGGTTAAGCTAAAACAGACTCCAAAAACTGTGAGTCTTTGCCCACTTGGGGAGTGGAGAGGGGTCAAAAATCTAGATTATTACGCCTACTGGTGCGTGCTGCAGCAATCACTAAAATATGTTGTTTTCAGAAGTTTGGATATGAAAATACAAGAGAATATAAAACAGAAAAATTTGGCATTGACTGTTAACAGGTAGGTCAAAAACACAGAAAAATCATCTAAGAGGGTGGCAGTCAGTTTTCACTTCTTTGTGTCTGTAAGTTGTGTCTTATCCATCATGTTCTGTGCATCACCTCTTTAGAGCCTCTTCACAAACATTCAGATTGCAGACGGGAGCAAGAGCGGACACCTATTTTTGAGCGCGCTGTCTCGCCAGTCGTTTCATGAAGCAGCAGGTTACTGTTGCGATGATGACGATGCCCACAAACAAGGCAGAGGAGACGCCGATAACCAAAGGGATGAGGAGGAGGTCTGCAGCTGCGGGGAGAAAAAATGAGAGAGAAGGATGTAAACTGATCTTTTCAAAAGAAAAATACATCGTATAATTGTGTTATAATCCAATTCTAGACGGGAAATGTTAAATATATGCAGAACTTTACAAGGACAGTTAACCCCAAAATCAAAAAGACATATATTATCTCTTACCTGTAGGGCTATTTATGAATCTAGACAGTTTTAGTATGAGTTTCAGAGTGTTGGAGATGTCTGCCTTCTCTCGAATATAATGGAACTAGATGTCACTTGGTTTATGAGGCTAAAAGCGCCAAAAAATACATTTAAAATACTTTTGTAATGAACTATCACTTAAAAAGTTAAAAATGTGATTTTTCTGATAAAATTGACTGGTTTGGTTCAAAACAATACAGAGATATAGAGTTTTCAAAAAGCCCTTTTAACATTCAGGCAGCAGTACACATATTGATCAAAAGTAAGTTAATGGACTGTCCTGCTGGATCAACTAAAAGCACAGTTTGCTCTGGTGCCTCAATCATCTACATCCATGCAGAACAGAGAGGGCAACAACTAACTTTTCTACCATCACCAACCCATGACTAGTGTAAAGACGATTACGCACTCTGTGCTGGACAGTATCAGTGCTGTGCTTCTGACAATTATTTTCTACATATTTTCTAAAAATACATTCAGGATACTTGGACTGTTATTTGATGGAACTAAAATGTAAAAAAATACAGATCTAGCAAAGATCATTTCACCCGAACCACCTCCAGATGTTGCAGATATTCATGTTGCAATATTCGACTTTAATCTCCTCTAGCAGACCTTTTCTCAAGTTCACACGCTGACACTGAAAAATGTGCAGAAGCTGGAACAATTATCAATTTTGAATTAATCAACTGAAAATTAATCAGTAACTTTTTTGATAATCGATTAATCATTTTCTGATTTTACCTTCTAAAATGTAACGAATGCTGCTTTACTTTGTCCTATACGACGGTGAATGTCAAATCTGGGGGTTTGGACCAAGGTTGGACAAAACAACAAATGTGTACTTGGGCTCTGGAGAATCATAGTAGGCAATTCTTACTGCTTTTTGACACATAAAAATATAATTGGGAATATAATCAGAAGATCAATCAATAATGAAAAAATCTTTAATTGCAACCCTACTTTCAAGCACAAAAAACTGAGGGAACTAGTCATTGCCCCCTGAGAATGAAACTATTGCTACACAGGACAGGAACAAGTCACACAGGCCCTGTTTACATCTTGTATTATCATCCGATCACAAGTGGACAAGTCTCAGTCTGTCCATTCACACCAGAATGTGTCTCCACACGCGTCTGCGCACCACTTATGATCAGATCTCACTTTCCCGCTCTAAAGGCAGATAAACAAAGACAAATGCCTCGTTGTTTATAACTGGCAGGTTATTAATTACTATGCAATATGTACACTTCAGCACCAATTTATTAGTTGGCCCTCAGGGGACAGACTATGGGACGCTGGGGACGGCTTCGAGGGGAGATGGGGGTTCAATAGATGGCTCTCATATTCTCATCACTGTCTCCTTCAACAACACAGAGGATTAATTTGATCACAAAGAAGGTCATCCCATCGTCTTACAAGCTGTAGTAGATCACTGCTGTCTGTGAGTAAAACACGTCAGCTGAGAAGACTGAGAAGACACTTTAGGGTACACAGTGTACTCCTCCACCTCCAAACAGGGTCTGACAAATCGATCTTTGGACACACTTTGGATGAATTTGGTGCACTCCCACCTGTCCTTGGTGCTGCCCACTTAAAATTCAATCACCAAGGACGCAAACCAGGTGTCACACGTGCCATAGAGTGCATTACCTGTATACATATTTAAGATGTAAAACGCCCCCCTGCTGTCTGCGGGGGAGGGATGCAGAGAAGAATCAATCTATTTAAAATGTCGAGACACTGCTCAAAGTGAAGAGTAAATGTTTAAAATTGACACTTGATGTTTACACAGGGAACCCTCCAGCTTGTGATCGAAAGTCACCGTCACCAGGATAAATGTGAAGCTTTGAGGTGTGAATGTGTTTAACTGTGAGAGTGTAAAGAAGAGCCGTGATCTACAAAATCTCTTAATCTCTGTAATCTGTTACATTTATGCACGATCACTATCATTGTTACGGTAAAACAAAGACTCTCACCTCTGGCGTACAAGTAAACCGTCACTGGATTTGACTCTGCTTTGGCTCCAGTGTTGTACCAGCCTCCATGCGGGTCCTGACCCCACGCCTGAGCGTGACACACATACATGCCCTGATCATCCATTGTCGCTGCGTGGACCCTCAGTCTGTAGCTGCCAGCTGACAGGCGGTCGACGCTGACCTCGCTACCGTTGGCGTAGATCTGTGCGACGCCGTCGTACATGAGGACGGCTACCAGTTGGGGTTTTATCTCCACAGGGGGGTCCGGTTCAGTGACCTCAGATGCTGGACCCTCGTCCTTCTTGATAACTCGCTCAGGGATTGGCCACCGCAGCCACTGCACCTGCGCCTGGGCGGGACCTGTGGTTGTCACGGTGGCGTTGCAGATCAGGGTGATGGTGCTGCCTCTTTTTAACAGAGGGCCTCGGGGGAGCTGAGCCACAGCTGCAACGAGCACGTCTGTGGAGGGAAGCGGTACATTCAAAGACCAGTTTACAAAGGGTCAACTGAACACATGACCGTCAGAAACAAAGCTGAAACGTATGATTTGCATTTGTGGTCAAAGAGATGTTTCCATTTTCTTTTTTCAAACAATCATCATTTTAATAAGGTGATCTGAGTTCACTCAAGTTTAGCTAACATGCATTTTTGATCAATTCGAAGAGAACGAAACCACAGATTTCAGGTTTGGCAGCCTAAAACTGCACTCTGGAATTATGCACTAACTTGTTATTTATCTTCAATGTTTTGTTTTCTTTAAAACCATTTCTCAGAAAATACACAGAAACTTTTACAAATTTACTAGAAACTTGAAGACAGATTTGTAAAGCTGGAGCCGACATTTGAACTCAGCTCATCATGGCCAAATGGCTCACAGCCAGACCTCCTGACTGGGCCACCAACGCACGGCATGAATTTATACTTTTAAATCATTTCTTACAACAAGCCCATACAGAGCAGAAAATGTAATCAACAGTGGAAGGAGAAGGGAATCTATGATATAGATGAGCCTGTGCAGGGTTCCTACAGCCTGAGACAATTTGGATTTGAGCCTTTTTAATGCTTCTCTGAATGAAATTTATGACCAATATAACTATAACTAATTCAGAGGGGAAAAACGCATGAACTGGCAAAACTACTTAGGATGAGGAACAATTTTGTCCAAATGTTTACTGCAACATAAAACATGACTTTTTTGCCATGTGGTTCAGACAAGGGTAGAGCAGAACTGGGAAATTCCTGCCATTTGCTGGTGAATCTTTTTTTTGGTGACTTTGTGTTTCTCACTCTGCATGTGGGATTTCAGTGCCTTGATTTCAATTGCACAGAGACAAAAAACTCTTTGCATAAAAGTATAACTGCCCTCGTATGTATGGCCCTGTACCAGCTTTAGTCATGCAGCAATATTTTGGTTAAAAAGACAATTCTTTGGTGAATTTGTTGTCAGCTAGCTTAGCAGACAATAGATCCTCCACTCTGAGTATCCTGGCCAAAACAAAACATGAGTGTTGTTGTTTTCGCTATCCCGATATGCATGATGCTAATCATATATATTTTTTAAAACAAACAGATTAGATCAATTTATATTTTGAGACTTTACAATGCAGTGTCAGAAAAAAGGATTCTTGTTGTAGCATTTTTAAGACTTCTGAAAGACTGAATTAAGACATTTTATTACCAGTTAAGGCCTTTAGATCAATTAATTCAATGCCTTTAGAGACTTTTTAAGGATTTGTGGGAGACCTGCTGTGTGTCACAGAGGACGTGAGTAGCTACTCTCACCTTTGCTCTTGAGGTTGACGGTGACTCCCTCGGACCTCTGGGTGAGTGTTGCAGGAGTCGAGGGGCTGGGGTTTCTTCTTCCAGCATACACACTCACCACACACCGATACACCCCTGAGTCTAAAGGCCGGGCCGAAAACAGCTTCAGAGAGTACTTCCCCTCCGCCACCTTCTCCATCGAGCCCCCGCTGGCTCGGCTGAGGTCGTCCCCCCAGCTCACAATACCATCTGGGCTCATGCGGGCCACCACCACCTTAACATCAATACAATGTGTCATTATGTGTTAGATTGTACACTGAAATGTGATTTATTTTAGGTTATTTACAAGAAGGTATGAATTTTTTATATTATTTCCAACTGCCACGACGTCCATAAAACACTAACGTCATGAAAAACACAATGTTAATTTTGACTGCTGCTGCTGTTAAATAAGTGTCATTTGTCAGAACTTTGCCTCCAGCACTTGAATGCACCACACCTGAAAATGTTTCAAATCTACCTGGAAGTTCAGCTGAACAACCATCCAATAATAATGTAACTTTGACTGAAAATAAATTCAGCTTAAATGGAGGCTGTGATGGATTACACATCCACGCCTGCAGTGCCACCACTTTTAACCCTTTTAAAAGGGAAAGGCTGACTGTGAGGCTAAGGAGAAGCGCAAGGCAGGTTTCAGTCTATAAATCATATTTTTAAAGTAAATGAGATGTTATATTACTTATACATGTCAAAAATCATATTAAAGATTTTTTGCTTTTACTCCGAATTCATTTTTTATAATCGTCCATTGGAATAGACAGGGGATCTGAATGTCATCTGAAAATAAATAGGGGAATACAGTTAAGTAGTGAAGTACTGTTCTGACTGAGTGACATGAGGGTGGGCAGTGGGCACTATGTTTATGCATGTTAACGCAGTCAGTGTTGTGGTCTGATATTTGGCTGTGTTTTGTTCTGGTGCCTGACTTTCCTCTCCCTGTCATTGCAGAGTGAGCACAGAGGGGCGGGGCGATCTCCTGGAGCACGGGGCGCCCGGCACACCTGCAGCTTGTTCTGCCTAAATTGGCTGGCTTCATAAGCCACGCTCCCTTTGTCTCCTGTGCTGGATGATTCCCTTGTGTTTCAGCGTCTCACTCGTGCTTCCTGTGATCTCCTGCCTCGTGTTTTGCTCCTGTCTTTGTTAGTGATTGTATGTTTTGGGTGCCTCGTCACCGTTTTCTTTGTTATTCTCAGTCAGTTTTTTGTCCCATTTCGATGGTGATTTTTTAGTTTGGCTTTTTGTTGTTATTTTTCCCTTCGGGTGATTTTCTGTTGATACTTTTCTCGTTTTTTCCTGTGAACTGACTTCCTGTTTTGTAATTAAAGACTTTTTGTTTGATTTTGATTTTTGTTGGAACTCTGCAACTGGGTCCTGGTGTCTTTGACTGGCACGTAACAGTCAGCCAGCTGTCCGTCAGCAAAGCCAACAGAAAATAAAATAAAAGGCAAGACATTTACACCACAAAATATTCAAATTTCACCACCTTTAAATGGATAGTGTTTTAAAATGTGGCGCTTAAGTTCACTGAGTCATTGGAGCGCCGAACTAAAAGTAGTGTCCTCGTATTTCAGGCATTATGCTTTTTTTTTCTTAAAAACTAACAGGTTAGTTAATGGGTGTTTGGCTATCTAAAGCAAAATTAACTGAAAGTGACATCCCAAACTGACTCATCATCATCATCAGATTCTTGCCATTACACAGCCCTCCTCTCCGCTCTCACCTGCAAACAGTAAACCATTTTAGTCCAAATAAATCAATAAAGTGAGATTCTGTACCTCCACTCCCCCGCTCCCGGCTACGTCGCTGCTTACTGATCCCCTCTTCATCCACTGAACTAGCAGGCCCGAGTTCACACCAGATGGCAGCCCCAACACCTCACAGGTCAGGATGAGAGGGGAACCGACCTGCAGGGTCACCTCCCCTTTCGGTGAGGATGTAATACTCAGAGACTCCGCTGGAGAACGAAGGAGAGGGAGACAGCTTAGTAAGAGTGAGAGTACAGGAAATCCACCGTGGTGAAGGTTCTCAGACAAGCACTTAGACTGCGACAGTAAAAATCTTCACAGGATATGCAGCATCATCTCTGTGGGAAGTAGAGAGAGTGGCCTCTCTACATTACATATTTAATGTTCGGGATAAAAATGGATAACCATCTCAACCAGAAAGCAAGAATTAGAAGAGGCCTTAAGCATCACCCAGATGATTACAGCATGTAACAAAATAGAAAACAATAAGAAAATGATTAGAGTAATTATATTTCTGCATATATTTCATTGGATTTTCCAGACCAGTGACCCCCAAGAGGTGTTGTAAAATAAATGTTATTGCTCTTGATGATTAAAAGAACAGAAAAGCAGAAAAAAACATATTTTTGCGTCTTATTTTTGTAATGTCGACTTCTTTGGACCTTCCTCTAATCTTTGTTTTTGTTTTTGTAAATTGATGGACATTTAGGCCTTTTCACACACAAGTAAATATTTCCTTGTTAAGGGGTTACCAATACATAAAATGCCTGTTGTACTGCACATATAAATACATATGTCTGCTAAACCTGAGTCCTATACAAATATCCACTTGTTAAAAAATGTTACTCATTTGAACTGCTGCAGGTGTAAAACACCACCATCATATTTATCATACTAGTTTCTAAAGACCTGACTTGCACTCACCTTTTGCAACAACAGATAATTTGTTCTGCCATTTTCTACTGATGCTCAATTATTGTGATGTATTCAGCATTACAAATAAAGCATAACAGTTACTTTGATTAATAAAGGTTTCACTGTAAGTACTAATAACCCTGTTTTAATTGGACAGCATAAACACTGTGTGATCGAAGCCTCATTTAACCACAACACTTCTCTAAACACAGATCTGCTCAATAATAGACACATTATTTATATAAACAAAAGGAGACACGTCAGACCATAGTATTAGTCAGACAACAGGATACTGAAACTGCAGAACTACATAGTGCTCATCAGCTAGTGTCAGAGAAAAACACAATGGCCACATTGATGAGATTCACTGGTTTAACTCCAATGTTACTGCTACAGAGAAAAAAATTGACCTAAATAACTAAGCTCAATATAAAGTTTCTTAATACAAAGAAGCTGTGTGTGTCTCTCATCAGCAACAAACGCAAATAAAAAAAGTACATTCACAGAAAACATGGTTAGAATCATTCAATATTAAACTTTCACAGTATTTTTCTGTCAAATCAAGTATATACATATTGGTTTAACCTCCCTATCCAAGACCTTAGAGGTGTTTCAAGAACAAGGCAGAGACACAGAGCAGTTCTGACAGTAATGGACACATCACTCTGACAGAAAGATGGTCATCTTCTTTGTGGGATACATGAGGCCAAGGTGGGAGGAAAGATTACTTAATCCTTTAGATCTACACAAGCTCTTTAGAATTTAAATTGAGCCAAGTGGCGAGGCAGCAGGCAGTTATTCAGCTGCTCCGCCAGCCAGCTATCGACCCATCAAATCCAGCTGGATAACCTGTGAGAGAGCCGAGCATCGAGCCTGTCCGTCACGCGCTCTGACATGTCATACACACAGTGAGAACAATTTTGAGAGTTTCAGGTTCTCAAATGTGAGAATTGTTTCTTCTTAATCATACATTATAGTAAGTAGTACAGTATATAGTAGAGTATA
Organism: Plectropomus leopardus; assembly: GCF_026936395.1. Classification (NCBI taxonomy): domain Eukaryota; kingdom Metazoa; phylum Chordata; class Actinopteri; order Perciformes; family Serranidae; genus Plectropomus; species Plectropomus leopardus. The sequence goes on from NC_142177.1 coordinate 24,919,811, forward strand.
GTAAACCTATACATTTGATAAAGTCCGGCTAGACATAGGATAATATGAAAATTTCATGTCACAATTATCCTGGCTAAAATAATTGTGATTCACGATATTATCCTAATAATGATAAGAAGGTGCTTAAAAATCGCCAAAACATGCTGGAATAATTTAACCTCACATTTTGTTGGGAAAAAAATATTTTTATTGCATCACAGATAGGAGGTGATTGTTTTTTGTCATGATCCACCTCAGACCCTGACACAACAAGCCAGCAGCTGGCTGTTGGTGAACGGCTGTCGCCCTGGTTTATCTGGTGTTCCCATAGTCTATGGGTGTGTCCCATGCCCAAAAGTGTTGCTATGGATACACTGCGCCTGTTCTCCCCTAAGGTCATTTCCATGAGTAAGTGGGTCAATTTGGAGCTACAAACCCCCTTTCTCTGTTATTGTTGGCTCTGTAGATATCGTGAGCAGCATCAGCACGACTAGAAGTGCTAACATAGTTACCATGCTAACATGATTTTGCAGCTCAAAGTTAAGCCCAATAAGAGTATGTTGGCACTAGTCTGCTTTATTTTTTTGGCCGAATCCAATATTTGAATTGCCGTCCGAGCCAGGGGAGTCCTGTGAATAGATCAGTCTGATAGGCAGTTTAGCTCAGCGCACGAAAAGAGACACAGGAGTGAGAAAAGCAAACAAACAACTTTGGAGGGTGTGAGATGGAAACAAACTTGTTACATGAAGTATGATTATTTTTTAGCCACTGAGCTTTCAAGCAGAAATAGTTAATAATTTGTTATTGTATGCTGCGCAGCGTTAATAAAACTTGTTCTTTCAACATTGGGATGTGTTGTTTGTGTGTTCACTGGCCAACTAGCATCTTGAAACTGTCCTGTCTTTCATCCCTTTTTTTTCATCACCTTAGTAAGAAGAGTTTTTTCCTCTCATAGGTCTAGTTGACCTTTAGCTATAGTGTGTGGGGTATATTCATGTGTAACTTTTTGGTCAGGACAAAGGTTTTAATAGGTGACACAACAGTCGGCCTTGGTCACCACTAGCTCTTTGATGTCGGTTTGGTGTCCCTAGGAATTTAAAGCCCAAAGGATTAATTGATTAATTAAGATAATATTCAACAAATTAATAGACAACAAGAAAAAACGTTCTTTGCAGCCCTTATAGTAACATGTCCATCGCTTGAGCCAGCAAGGCAGGAAAAACCCAGCCATCCTGGTAGCTAATCAGAAAGCCTAACACTTTACTCAGCCAACAAACAAGGCAACAAGCTGACTACAGATGTGTTTCCAGTTACGTGTTTAATCAGCCTCCTATCTATCCAGTCAGTAAACTGCTCAGTCAGCCAGCCAGTAAGCTAGACATTCAGCCGTGAGTAACACAAACATTCAGAGCTTTAAATCTGGAAGGAGTCCAATGTACTCAACAGCACTACAAGTCCAGGCCGGCTGACGCCACTGAGACAGAATTAAGAGTCCCACACTGACAAGTAGTGATCAAACTTTTGCTTTTATTGTCCTGGGTTTATTCTGTAACTGGAGCAGCCAACTTTGTTTTATATCTTCTTTCCTCAGTGAGTTGTAAGATTTTTAACCTCATCATCTTTCAAATGCGTGTTCTTTGAACAATAATCAATGAACAAAATTATTTTGCAACATGCTTGTTGCGGTGTGACTGTTACCACATGCTGTCATAGTTTTAGCAACTGTCACCACAAACACTGGCACTGTTTCAGAGTTACACTGACCTAGTTGCTGAACTGTCAAGTTGCCAATATCCAGCGTCCTTTGTGCGATCTTCTGCCACGATCGATCAGGGTCCAGAATCCATTGCGAGGCCTCACAGAAATACGAGCCGGTGTCGTCTGGCTGCACAGCTCTCATCTTCATCAAGTACACGTCCTGTCCGGCCTCCCCGTTCCTCTTCTCCAGCGTGATCTCTCCAGCATCGTACCGCTTCTTGTACAAATGTCCGGGGACGACCCCCAGCAGCTTGTCGATGGAGATAATATCTCTGACAGTGCTAACCTCCCCCCCTGCTCCGCTCCCCAGACCCTCTCCGCCACTACGCTTCCTGAACGTGATGGACAGATGGGTGAGCTGCTCCGATTGGATGCCGGCTGAGCATGTCAGCGTTAATTCGGCTCCCTCTGGCACGGGCTGGCTGGTGAGGGAGCGGGTATAGCTGATCTGGAGTGTGTCAGGGATCACTGCGGGTGTACAAACAGACACAGACAGACAATTATATTACAACAGGAGGCTACAGGAGCCAGACAGGAGGAAAAAATATGCCAAATTTAATTTATATTGCCTTTTTGCTGTTTTGACATTTCTATGTTTAGAACACTAAAGCGAATCATGAAATTGGTTTGCTGAGACTGCAAGCCGTGTACCACCCTTAGCTTTGGGCACTAGCTTTTCCAAAGAAAGGAGGATTAGCTGGCTATTATGAAGATAACACACTTCAGCTGCAAAACTAACACCCAGCATGCTACAAACAGAAACTCAGTGATGCCCAAAGGAGACAATGAATCGAAACAGAATTGGAGACGATGTGGACGGTCTAAAAGTGCCAAAATATTTTGGATAGCTAAAGCAGATGGATCTTCATAGAATGAAAGAGAAACAGAATCAAAAAAACTCCAGATGCTAAATATAAATAACAGCTTAGACATGAGGAATGTCAGCATGCACCAAGTTAAACACTAAGTATGATTAATAAATGTCATCCATCTGGCAGATGCAGTGCAGAGATGCTGATAAAATCTTCTCATACAGTAACCCTGCCACCCCCGACAGAATCAGAATACAGTCTGCTGGTTTCCACTTTACGTCACAACAGAAATATGACTGTTATCTAGTTGGCACGAAGCCATTTCTTTTGTGCCAAGGAAACAAATACATATCGATTACAAAAAATAACTGAACTCCGTCTTTCAGGCCTTCATTCAGCTATCTCTGAATGAGCACATACTCAGCCACACAGATTTATTAAACAACCTTTAATATAACCTTTTATATGTAAAACATCTTTGAAAAAACTGCTTCAAAAGCCTTTTAACTATATATTAAATATCATAATTGAATACCTAGTTTATATTGCTATGAAAACATCAACATACTTCTCCTTCAGACAGCTGTATCTATTAAAGTCTCTCATCAAAAACATTTTTTTCAAGATTTAACTTGAACACATCATGATAATCATGTGACAGGCATGTCCCATGCCAATCTGGGGCCAATTGTTGCCCACAGACCAATTTTTAACGGCTCATGGCTTATCTTTCAAAATATACTGTATGTCCGCCACCTGACTAATCAAGCAAAATCACTTTGCATTCTTGCAAACCTCACAAAGGCAGGACTGTCATGCAGTTTGTACACATGCATGAAGTAGGAACTACGCAGGCAGAACTAATGGTGTTTTTTTTTATAAACAGAAAATAAACAAGCAAATGAACAGTTATCTAGCAGCAGACATTTCCTGCTAGTCGCAAGTCTGTTTGTTTCATGTGAATGTGATTTAAAAGAAATGTTTATAAACCATATGATGAGCTGTCCCCCAGGCGTTATTAAATTATTTAGTGCGGCCCCATTTAAAACAATTTGGACACTCCTGCCTAAAAATTTACCTTCACCCTATAACTCATTTTCACTAAAATAGAGCTTCTACTGGCACATTCACTGGTAAATTATATTACTGGCACACCATCTGTACCATAGTTGTTGGGAAAATATATAAATAAATAAAAAACAGGAGGAAGCTGGAGGCTGAACTTGCTGTTTTTAGACTGTTTTATTCAGTCAGACTTCTAGGATATATTGCAATCACCGGGGTTATGTTTTATTCATCCATTGCACTCATTTATTCCATGGATTTTCACACATTTATTGCATCTCACTTTTCATATTTTGTATGGCACTTTGACTTTTAATAACCCTGATTATTTTCTTAATCTATTTTGGGTGTCAGTTTGTAAACTCTGTTATTTGTTGTATGTGCTTCTACTTTGTCTCTAATCCAAGTAAGGCTCCTTTCTTTGTCTAATATTCTCTATTTTTCTTATTTTAACTATTCCTATGAAAAGTCGAATCTACCTCTTACCTTTTACAGTCACTTTGGTGCTGTAGTTCCCCTGGTAGGTGCTGTCCGTGCTGGGTGTGTAGCACTCGTACTTCCCCTGGTCTTCAGCCCGGAGCCTCTGGATCACCAGTCGCACCTTATCCCCCGAGTCCCTCTCGACCCTCACCTCCCCGTTCCTAACCCGAGTCTGAAACGGGGCGTAAGGGAAGCCCTTGTCTCTGGTGGACACCACTCCTATCTGCCTCCCACCAGCATCATCCCTGTACAGGAACCACTCAAAGTCCTGCGTACGTGGGCCTTCGTACCCTGATACTACACAGGGCAGGGAGAGGGGGAACCCTGCAACACGGAAGAGGGTCCCGGGGGGAAGGGTTACATCACGACACACGGCGCACTGGAGCACTGTGAAAGAAAAATGGAGAGACATCAAAGAGTGTGAAAGACGATGACGGACGAGCAGAAGAGATTGGAAACGGAAACAGTCATTTTCCACAGGTCACAGTCTCGCCTCGCAGCATGTTTGGTACATGGACTCACCGATCAATATCCTGAGCTGATGACTGACTAACAGAGAATCAATACTTTAAATAGCTTAGGAGAAAAAACACTGGAGCTGGGGCTCGGCCAGCTTACTCTGAAATCAGTGACAAATTTAATACATAAAATACAGTCATCTTAGCTCACAATGAGTATGTGTCCTTAATTTAAAGGAGCAGTTCACTAAAATACAGTTTCAGAAAGATGAGCTGAAACTGGCTGTAGCACTGCAAATAATTATTTTCATCGTTGATTAAACAATTATTTTCTCAAATAATCCTTTAATCCATCTATAATTTTTCAGAAAATAGGGATAAATGCTCATCTAAATATCGTAACATTTTAATGTGAGCAGCTGTCTTATCATATTTATTCAGATTTTGCTGTTGAGTTGCACAAATGTAATTTTACAGTCGTCAAAAGCAAAGACTAAAGGTCATTGGGTGCATAGTTTTGGAATGAGTTACACTTGATATCTTCAAAGTGCAAACGGCACTGATACTGAGTGGAAAAAAAAGTGAAAATAAAATGTACTCTATTCCTGTCACCTTCCTGTTTAACAGAAACCTGGTAACATGGGAAGTTTTTAGAGTTCTGGTTATGAGTAAAACATGAATGCATATATTCAGTGTGAGTGCCTCGAGGTTTCAGGCTTCCAGGCTGAAGCGTTGTTTTATTTCACTGAGTCTCATTGTCTGGCTGCATACCCGACTTCCCCTGGATCCCCTCTGAGGCTCAGACCAGGCTCAGCTATTTAAATACCAAAACCCTCTTTCAGCCACAGGCACTGCAACTTCCCATGCCATTACTATTCTCTCATAATAAGGGTACTTACATAAAGTAATATTTCCTTTTTCAAAAGAGGGAAGCTCAAAGGAGTGATCTGTGACGTCATCAACCATGTTATTTGAACGGCTCCAGCCTTGATTTCTTCAGAGATTTTTATTACCCTTCAATAGTTTAAATTCACATGTTTTTGCACCAAGACCATTTTGTCCTAGTCACTCTAACCAACTGATACACATGTCGAATGCTAACATGAAGGCAAGGCAAATGAAATAGCAATATCAATTTTATAAAGATAAGAATTAAAAAATAAATAAATAAAGGGTAGCTCTACAAACTATGGAAGTTGTGTAAGAACTAGGGAGGAGATGAGCTTTTTCTCTCCAAATACCGACTCAGATGTCTAAATTCAGAGTTTTTTCTGACACCAAGTAGCAGTGCTCTCTCTCCACCCAAATTTAATTTCAGAAAGTAGAAAGCCCTACTATTTTATTAAGATAATGTCAAAGAATCTGATTTGACTGTGAATCGGTCACATCATATGAGAGTATCAACAGCCCTATGAAAAACATGGTGTTTGAAACACGTGGCACCTTCCCGACATCCAGGATGCCAATGGGATGCCGACTGACGCAGCTGTGCATTTCTGCAACAGTCAAACACTGCACACATGACTCAGAAGTTTACTTTGTTCAGTGCACTGTGCTCGAAATACCATATCGCAAATTGTGTTTCACTTCCTATGTCCACGATTTTGCACTAAAGAAGACATGCTAATTGCATGTTGCTGTATATCATGCGTAGACCACAACATGTCGATTTCATGACAATCGGATAATCTTTGTCACATAAGGCTGACTTCCTATTGTCCATGGGTGAAGCTGTAACTTAATATGGGCCTTTGGATGTATTCAGGCCGGGACTATAGAGTGTTGCAGGGATGAGGATTTTTTTTACAGTTCGACGCAAAAGCATCGCCCTCGCTCCTTTGTCAAAAAGCCACTGGGATTTTAGGTTTTGGATGATTACAGGAAATAAGCTCTGTGGCAAACAGCGTTTGATACTTACACATTTTACTCTGCAAGATAATCTTCACAAATGTACACTACTTTTCTAATTTTTTAAGCCATGATGTAATCACCAGAATTAAAAAGCTAATGTTACAAACCAATAAAAGAACTAAACCATGGTTGAATGACTTAACTTCATCACCACAACAAGGCTTTAAGGCTGTGTTCGCTGTGATGATGCTCTGTAGTCTCATTTATCCACTTGTTAGCAACCGCTTTTTTTAACACATCTAAACGCTTCAGAATTAAAAGGTGGTTATTTACTGATGTATTTTGTGTTGTACAATAAAGGGTGAAAGTCTCTGAAGATGGTTTTAACCACAGACCTTATTTCAGGCATCTAACCAAAAACCTATTCATAAATAAAAAAAAAAAAAAGACTTCATGACAAGGTAACTCATTCCTGCAGCACTCTGTTATCAAACATGTTAGGTTTGGGGCAGACTGGACCATGTACAGTGGCGTTACACATGCCACTTACCCCTTGGTGACTTTTTTTTTAAATACCAGGATGTTCAGTGTACCCCAAAATTTGTGTACCTCTAGGTGAAATGTACCACAGTGGCTACCTAATTGATATTTTGTAGCAGCCGCTACTGAGTCATTGTGTCACAACCCAAGAACAAGAACTGTAAACTGTGTGCAAAGTTTTGTGCGTTTTCAAGCACCTTTAGCCCTAAAAAATCTGATGTATTTGCATAAATAATAATAATTCCTTGCATTCTTGCGCCATTCTGTGTTCAGGCTCCAAAAATATATTAAAAGTTGGATGACTTAAGTAGTTCACACAAGTTCAGATTGATTTCGTTTGTTATTTACTGACATGTGATTGATTGAGTTGATCTCTTAAATAACCTGTTAGTTAAAAAATTATTTCAGAATCAGAAGTACTTTATTGATCCCTGTAGGGAATTTTGGATATAATATGAACGACTGATAAGATAAAAAAAGGAAGACTGATAAAAAGGGTGCACATCTTCAATGACGGTTGCCTACAGAGTGATTTAAATTTACAGGTGGTCCGAAAAGTTGAGAAATAATCTCGTCATCTCAAAATGCAAATGAGACCCGATTAACCCAACATAACAGTCAACCAACACACATCCACAATCTGACACTAAACAAAGGCTCAGCACCACCTAACACACACCCTTAAACCCTCACCTAAAACTTATCAAACTACCTGAGTAACTAGAAATACTAGATGGGTGTGTTCTGGCACTCCCTGCCTGTATGTCTGTGTGTGTGTGTGTGTGTGTGTGTTGGAGCAAAAAACAACTGGAGCTTTCTCACAAGCAGCTCCACGGCCTGATAACAACACGCCCATAGATAATGACATGGGAGACTAGTGGGAGGCTTAAGCGGATCAAGTCCTAATTAACATTGGGCTTGGACCGATAGGGCTGGGGGACACCAGGGCTCATGACCGTGCTCAATACGTCTGGATTAGATACAACATGGGGGAGCCCCTATTTTCTTATCAGGAGATGGATGTTGAACCACTGGACTAATACATGAACCTTATGTATTTTGTATTATTTAAGATTCATATATTTATTACTGTGAGCAGGTTGATAGAAACAGTGTCATTCAATCTAATAAATTATCCTGATTTCTAAACACTGAGATCAAAGTACAAATATCTAAAGTTTGAGGTACAAATTTAAAAGAAACCCATCCTTTTTAGCAAACAGGATGTTGCTTTTGAAGATCCTGTAAAGAGCATCTTCAAAAGCAAAATTCCTTCCTTATACTTTAGTCCAGCTGAATTTTTCAGCATCTTTGTTTAACTTTAACACTTTTTAAGATGCAACGCTTATTTGCCATTTCAGTGATAGGTGATAGGAATCTGCTTTTAAGGAAGTAAAACAAGAAGAAAGAACCTGAGCAGTCAAAGCATGATGACCGCTCAAGATGACCGCGATCAAACAACAAAACTTAAATTAATTCATGCGTAAAACTAGTGTTTCTGTAGGGCTGGTATTTGGTATTAGTACCAGAAAACAACTATGATGTTTACTATTGTGTAAATCCCATTATAATGTTCTACTAATGTAAATACTTGCTTGGGACTTCCTGCGTGCAGTGAGGAACTCCTTTTTTGACCAAAAACACCTGTTTCTCTGACTCAACCAGCTCCCATCAAATAGCCTTTAAGTGATTTTTGTGTGATAGTGGATTTTCCTCTCAGTCACTTCTGTATCTTATAATAGTTAGGAAAATTACTAGCATTAGCTTATCCACAGGGGTACAATAAGGCAAAAAAAAAAAAGCAGGCCGTATTGTGAGAAAAAAATCAAATGATGTCTAAATTACTAGTCTGATTGGTCGGCAAATAATCATACAAATGTATCTCCATGTGACAGATGGCGAGGCGGTTTAGTCATTGTGTGCAGAGCAAACACTGCAGAGCTGGCAGCACTCACCCCATTGTAGAAATACGAATAATGCTGTTTTCATCGAAGCCATCACGGTCCTCATCTCCCCTCCGATGTCCAGATGGATTATGTTGACTCAGATTTCTCTCTCCCCGTTCTCCTGCGCGTCTATCACCGATCATACTTCATCCCGCCGTTGGAGACCAACTGTCTTCAAAAGACAAAACGATACATACATGATCGGATTACTATGTGAAGGAAAAGAAATGATAACCTGCAACAATGTAGCGACACCGCTACTACATAGAGAGGGGAGAGTTAGCGCCATCAGCTAACTACAAGGCGGATGAATATTAGATGTGCAAAACTGCAAATTTAATCACCTTTTTCATGCACCGTCGCATCTCCGTCAACAAACCGTCTGCTCCATAATAATACCCCGGTGTGGTTTTAGATTATACCGCCTCGACAGACACGCCGTTCAGCCCAACCATGGAGGGGTTGGCATCACAGGGGGTTCGTGAGGGTGTGTGTGTGTGAGTGTGTGTGTGTGTGTGTAGGAGGAGGAGTGGTTTGTAACAAAACAGGGAGGAGCATGCATGTAAAAGAGCCCCAAGAGAGGAGGTTAAACTTCTGCCATTGGTCAAGACAGCGACGGTGACATTTTGAACCAATGATAACAAAGACTTGTAAAGAGGTTGAAGCAGCAGCGCTACACCGCGAGAGGGCGCCACAGCAAAACACATGTAGTCCGCCCTGTTTATATAGTCTGGTCAGGCGCGTTAATGATTTATAACAAGCATGTTATTGACAGTATTGGAGTAAGTACTCAGATCCTTTTCTAAAGTAAAAGCGCCAACATTGTTATTTAAAATACTCCATTAGAAATAAAAAATACCATCCCTTTTACTCTGCTTTGCTTAGTGATTGTTTTTAATGCCTTTGTTCATGCTTGTCTACCTCAATGGATTCTTGATTGAATCTTAAAGGTTTGATTAAATTTTTTTTAAAAAAAATCCAGCATTCAAAAATTGACTTAAAGAAAGGTGCAGAATAATTATCTGCAAAATGTACTTACAAATACGTATGAAAAGTTTTTTTGCAGAAAGGGAGGCACCTGGAGATTCAGCAGACATGCCAGGTAAGTTGCTGTTTGACACCTGCTGATGCTAAAAAACCAAAAGCTTAAAGCTGCAGGTTAAACTCTGCAAATACACTCAAGAAAAATGCAAAACTTATGTTTTTGCTCCCATTTTTCATGAGTTTAAGTTAAAGATCTAAGACATCTTTTATGCACATAAAATACTGAGTTCTCTCAAAATTTGGTGCTTGAAACGGTTCTATATCACAGAAATAAAGCACTATATAGTGTTCGCCATTTGTAGTAGTGTTCGAATTCTCAGCAGTTAATTTCATCCACTATAAAGTGCACTATAAAATATCCACAATGCACAGCAAATTTGAGTGTACATATGATGTATCCTATATTTCACTCCCGTATATGACAATGCAATGCAGTCGTGTATTTCCGTAGGGAAGAAAATTCCAGTGTAGTGTCCGAAATCTTGTTCAGTTACTCCCTATATAGTTCACTATTTAATACACTCACATAGAGAATAGTGAGGGAGGGAATGAGTGAATGGTTTCAAACACAGCTGATGCCACAGATGTTGCAAGATTTGAGGGAGTGTCATTTGCACACCGACTGCAGAAATGTCCACCTGAGCTGTTTCTCATGAATTAAATGTTCATTTCACTACCATAAGCCGTTCACAATGTCATTTCCAAGAACTTGGCAGTACAGATGAATAATTCAACTGGCCCAAAAACATCCACATCCGACTTCTTCACCTGCAAGATTGTCCGAGACCAACCGCTTAGATGAGCTTCCCTGACACAGCTTCTGCAGAATTTTTTAGGCTGTGCTTCAACTGTTGCATCAACTGTTTGTGTGGCTGGTCTCAGATAATCTTACAGGCGAAGACATTGCCGTGGAGGTTCTGAGTTGGTGTAGTTACACATGGTGTGCAGCTGTGAGACCAAATGGATGTACTGCGAAATTAACCTAATGACATTAGAGATGGCTTATGGTAGTGAAATGAACAGTTAGTTCCTGGGCAACAGCTCTAGTAGACATTCGGTCCTGTGGTGTGGAGCAGGTGGACTCAAATGCAGAAAACTACAGGCAGCTCAAATGTAGCACTCTTAATTCAAGGTCGGAGCAGAGGAACAGCAAACTGAAGATCACATAACAAAACAAAGAGTCCAACAAAGACTGAACTTAAAACCAGGACTTAAATAAAAACTAGTCTCACAAGGAAATGAAGTTCAGGTGGAGAAAAAGGGCAGAGAAGCTCATGTGAGAGGAATAAGGTGATTAGGTAGAAGAACAGGAGCTGAGTGGCTGGGAAAAACTGAAGAGCAGGAAGGACTAATGAGGTAAATGCAGCACAGGAACACACAAGGGAAAAACACAGTAAACAGAAACCTGAAAACCAAGACAGCTGAACCTTCCTTATACTAAATCACCCGAGTGACAACAAAGACAATTTAAACAATTTTATAGTCAATTACAGATGCAACAAAAACTAAATTTTCCATTTTCTATGTAATACTTCACAAATTTTGATAAAAGAAAACCAAAAAAAAAACTTAATTCTACACTGATTTGACAAACGTAATACAAAATTTTAGAAAATGGAATTCAATTTTCTAATTTTCATGTTTGATATGGAAAATTGAACTGATAAGTGTTACACAGACAGAAATAAACCCAAGTTTCATTTTCATTTTCTGTTCTGCCAGGTATATCCATTCAAAATTATAATGAAACTGAACTGGGAAATTGTATTGTCATTTTTAAATAGGCAGACAACAACCTACGGGAAAACTTTTGCATTTGAGTTTTATTATATCAGCTTATCGTAAATAAAAATGAAATGGTAGCATTAATCTGGGGTTGCTTCAAGGGATGATTTGTCACCAGCTGAGATCTCTGTTTCCCACAATACACATTATTCAGTGTGTTGTACTTCTGCTTATCCTAACATCTCTCTCTAGCCATACCTATACTGTTGACATGTGATACACACATGACATACTAGTATTGTGTGTTATTTTTATTTTTTATTTCTAACCCTTTAAGCAAATACTTGGATAATATTGTGTCCGTGATCACACATGTATTTGTGTGTGTTTGTGTGTGTGTGCGCATGCATTTATGCTTTGATAGGCCTTTAAAGTAAGGATATCATGCATGTCACAGCAGGAAAAGCACAATAATGTGTTTATAATAAAATTAATGATGGCTGAATTCCATTTAGCTGCTTCAATTTAAGGGTCATGATTTTGTCCATGCTGGCTCACTGTCACACTGTCATGGCTTACTGGGAACACTTGAATGTAACTGTTAATATTATTAGTAACACCTGCACTTTTCTTACTGTGAAAATGCCTGCTGAGAAAAAGATGTAGTTAAGGGATAACTAGTTCAAGACATAGTTATCCCTGTGCATGTGCATGCACATGGATAACGTATTATTTGCACAGGGATAACATGTATGATTTGTATTAGTGTGGGCTTATATTATTTGTGTGAGTGTGTGATCACATGTCAATGTGCTGTCATGCAAATGCACATTTGTGTATTTTTTTGCTCATGTGTCTTTGTACTTTTAAGCATTTGTGTGTTAGCAAGCTTTGTCATATTTGTTTGTTTGCATAAATCATCTGCATAAAGAGTTGAGTTAGATTGTTTTATTCAACCACAAGATGGCGACAACCAGTTGCCATACTGGGAGCTCAAACCATCTACATCTAGGACATAGACTGTATATGTAACTTAAAAATAACAGGATGAGAATATAAAAGAGTATCAGACCTGTTGTGTCATTGTTACCATTGCAATAATAACATACTGGTAAATAATGAATTCGATGTTTTGTTTGTAAATTATCCTTATACAGTATATAAGATCAATCTTGCACTATTTTTACTTCTTAGCTTTTAAACCCTGAATCATCCAAACAGTATGTGAGGTTTCTGCAACAACAATGTTCACGAGCTGACAGTGATGTAAAACAGCGATAAAACCCAGCTAACATTTCTGTGGCCTGCAAAGGCTGCGCTGCTACATTCCCGCCTTCTCTGTCTCCTCTTTTTGTATTTCCCTCAAAGGAAAGGCAATAAATGAGCCTAATCAGTTATTTAACTATTTTTCCACATGTTAAGTGGAGTCAGGAGAAATATTAAAGTGTAGAGTAGAAAAATGGAGAAACATTACAGCCGAGTGGGGCAGGATTTGCTCCTATACATGGTTATGAGTATAATTTATGTTCATTGGTGCATAGAGCCACTCAGATGTTGCTTATTTTAAAGAGGATTTATGCCATCAGAGAACACCTCATTAGTGGTACCAGTTGTCCTTCATCCTCTAGTTTCCTCTCCTCTCCTCCTTACTCCTCTCCTCACTTTAGGCTACATGGAAACATGGATGACTTCACAGTGTGGCTCGGCAGCAAGAGAGGGGAAGTCATTAGGGTATTCTGGGTTAACAAGGCGGCGAGTAGGATATGCAGACTTCAGCAGGAGCCTACACCAGCACTGAGGGATGGCACTCATGCAGAGTAAACTTCCTCAGCCTTATGGCTTCCAATGTATCGCAATTTTTTAACCGAGTTGGACAGTTAGAGCATGATGTAGTCTGATCCACTTCCAGGGAAATAAACCTCTAAAAGCTGCTCTCTGAGTCTGTTTGTTGTGCACATGTCTGTGTATTACTTATGACAGACAATCTGAAAATCCCAAAGTTTTTGCTATTAAAGTTTCTGTACTCTAGTCACTGAATTCAAACATTAATTTTCTAACGTTTGTCAAAAATGTCAAGTATAACTTTTATATCTGCAGTCAGAAAGTAAGTACATTTAAAGAACTATACTTAATGGTAACACTTTTTTTCTTCAACCTGCATCCTATTTCCCCATGATTCTGTGTCTAAATGGCTAATGGGAGCAAAATATCTTGGAACTGGTCCAATTTTAAGCGATAGCACTTCAGTCGGCAGCTGCAAACAGGCTGCAATGTAACCACTGCGGGCAACAGCGTGCCATCAATGTACATCCACTAATAATGCTTGCTTTTGTCACTGACAGGCTCAGATTGTTATTTCAAGTGTCTGACAGAATAAAGGGAATGTTCCCAACTGAGAAATAAAATATTTGTCTTTATCTCTCGCTTGATCCATTCTGCTTGTTATTATCTTCCTGCAACAACTCGTGAGACGTCAGAATGAGACTTCTCCTGGAACAAGCCTTCATTGGACATAATAGCAAACAGACCAGATCATCTAAAGGTTAAGAAAAACATTATATTTCTCTGACACTTAAAATAACACTCTGAGCCTGTCAGTGCAAAAACAAGTACTCCCAGTGGATGTTCATTGATGGTGCATTTTTGCTTCCAATAGTTACATTGTGGCCTGTTTGGCAGCCTGCTATAGCATTCTCTCTTAAAACTGGAACAATTAAAAAAAATGTTGTCTCCATTAGTCACAAAACATGGAAAAATGGGGCCCAGGTTGGAAAATACAGACGTTTCCCTCTAAGAACAATCTTGAGGTACATTTTCTGTCACTTTATACTTTTATTCCACCACATTTCAGAGTATTGTACTTTAATATTGTACCGTTTACCTCACTGCCTTTATTTGACAGTTGTAGCAACTGATTACAACAGATGGCAATTTTGAAAAACTATTATAAGCATATAAAATATGATGAATTGTTATACAGAGCATTGACATGCAGTCTATAAACTGGGTAAAATTAGCTGCATCTCACCAAATACAACATTTAATCGCTGCTTACATATAGATAATAATAACAATAATAAAATAATAAATATTTTTTATGATACAGTTGTTTCCTCCTTTATTAATATAAATACACTGGTTATATTATTTAAAAAAATATATAGATATAAACCAAATAGTCTTTTTTCTATATTTTTACTTTGTGATAAATCCTACTTTTATTTAAAACTGCGTTATTAAAATTTTTGATCACTTGAGGGCAGGAGCAACAGCTGAAACCACAATATCTGACATATCATCTCCACATTAAACTGGTGTGACAAACATGCATGCAGTATTAGCATTTATTTGGATATGTCTATAGGTCCAATACTCAACTTCCTTTTAGCGGATTTGGTTACCACGAACTCTTGAGGGAAATATCTTGCTTGTTGTTTGACTTTCTTCATCAGCTAGTCACTAACATTATCTGTCTGCCATTTTCTGCTGAGCAGGTAGCATAATTTTAGTTAATCAGAACTTTTTTTCTGTAAACAGCCGCCTGCTGCTGGTGGAAATGAAACTGAGTAGGGCAGAGTTGGGGAGCTGCAGAGTGAGGAGGTAATTCTCCCTACAAGTGACACTGTTCACATTAGATGTAGTCATTTGATCCACTGCTTATAGGAAAAGATCACTTGGTGCAGCTGAATCCTTCTAACACCATTGCATCATCAACAACATTCACCACCGCAACAAATGATCGTTAATACATCTTCTTTTCAGTTACTTCAGTTTCAGTTAGTTCTTCCTCTCACCTTCTTCTTTGTGCACTCACTCCCACTCTGTCTCTTTTAAGGCTACTACAGACTAAACTGTGACCTACTGGAGACTGCCTCTAATTACTTTGTAATACAGTCACTACAGTCAGGCAAACACCCCTGTCATCGGCGGGACCTCACTGTGACTGTCAAGAAGATCCCTTCACTGTGTGTGGCATTGCTACATACTGCAGGTATAGACACAGATTGGCACCTTTTCTTCATTCATCTTGCTCTGAAATTATTTTCTTTGGCACCATCACACAGCTTCTGTCTCCTGGTGTCTCATGTCAGCCATGGTTTTTGAGTATGACTTGGTCTTAAATGGTTCCTTGGTTTATTTCCCTCACATATAGAAACCGTACATACAAACACATGCTGGTACTGACTACAGGCCACCCTTCCACAAGTCAAACACATGTACACATGTTCTATATATGGGCTCCATTTGTTCTGTCTGCAGTTTTATCACCATGCTGTCTCAGTCTCACCGCTACAAGGGACACACACTCAGCCAGTGATGGTGATGGAAGAACGACTGCTAGACAAAACAAAGAGAAGGAGCAGGGACATGGACACGTACGGCTAATTTACTGCTGACAGGATATTAATAACTTTCTCTCAGATGGCCTTTGGTTTTTAGGTTTCCTCTCTTTATTACAGAATGCAACAACAATGTTTAGCTAAGCTTTTGACCGCATCGTTTGACTTCTTTTGGTAACTGTCTGGGACTGGAAATGTGTGAGGTTGATCAGTCAGTTTTTCTTGGAAAAAGAGGACTTTTAACTTTCTCAGATGTCTGTGATGTAAAAAAAAAAAAAAAGACCAAAACATTGAGAACGTATTTAGAAAATGCATATGAGACGCCATGAGGATAAAACCAGATGTTATGTTTTACCCTAGTGAAGTTTTTAAAGTTTTATGTTCAGCTACATGATGAACATAAAATACGAAAACAGGACAGAGGAGGAAGAAAATTTCTTTGTACAAATCAGCTAAAGTCTCAGGCTGCCCGCTGACAGATTGTATGCACCGTGCCACATGAAGTTTACATAAAAACAAATTGGTTTTCTGCATTTTTTGCATTGCCATTTTGTGTCCATCTGTAAAGAGATGTACTTGCACTGAACACTAGAGAGCATACTTCGTATACTATATGGAATTACGGACACAAAACAACGCGTGAAACAGTGAAACAGAGGCAGCTGCCCAGAAGAAGAGATGCCTCTGAGATAACATGAACTTCTGCCTTCTGCTTTAAAGTAGTGAATTCAAAGCTCACAGCAACTTAATAGGATACAGTCTGTGGCTTTTGTTTGATATCTAGTATCAGCAAAATATGTTGCACATTTACGATCCATTGTTAGTTTAAGCAGTATGCATTAGCTCAGCGGGCTAACTTGACTTATTTGCTGTATTACATGAAAGTCGCTGTCACCCTTAACCTCCAAACTCTATTTCAACTCTCAAATCCATATAGAAAAGGATAGTCAAACAGGGTTTGGAGGTCCTCTGACATAAAATTTTGAGAATCAGCATTTAATGTCCTGCACTCTGGAGAATTATTATGTAGCAATTTGTGCCTTTTCTAAATGAATTTATGGTAGAAATGTCTTAATTTTGTAGTAAAACTCCTCTGCTACTCCCGCTGTGTGAACAGCCAAATATGATTCGTCTGACATAATTCTGAGTCGGGTGCAGCCTTTCTAAAGTCAATTACAAAACAAAAAAACTTGCATCTATTTAAAAAACATACAATGTTTTTCAAAATTTTGTGGATACTACAAAAATACTATGAAACATGTGCATGTTACACAATGCCAATAAATAGTTTTTTCTAAGCGTGTGTGTGTGTGTGTGTGTGTGTGTGTGTGTGTGTGTAGGAAGTTGGCTTCTAACAGCCATGTAGTATAAAATGTTAGAAGTGGTCTCCCATGGTGTAATTGGCATGGCCTGGAGGATAGTTTTAGCTGGCTGCCACGCCACAGACAGGCAGGCCGGCAGATAGACAAATAGAAAGTCTAATGGGCAATTTGGTGGACATGGAGAGAGAGAAAGACACACAGGGAGGAGAGGGAGGGAGAGAGATGGGAGGGCACGAGGAGGCCAAGAGAGGAGAGGGAAGGTCTGCAAGGGGGGAATTGGAAACATATGCAGTGGTCTGACTGCTGGTCTTCCCCCCTCTGCCTCATCCAGACAACCACACACAACAAAGACGGGAGATGGGCCAGAAATGGTGTGAGGCTGAGTGCGAAGGTGATGATACATGGGCAGTGTTTTGAAGCAGACTGGCAGGATTTTATGGAAGAAAGATGGCAACTAGCAAACGCTAAACAAACGCAGATGACAGAAAGGACCATAGGCATTGTATAACAGTAATAACTTGGGTTTTGCATTGTGTATAGTTTTTCAAGTGTGGAATGTGTATATTGTTCAAAGACAGAATATAACCAAACAAAACCAGAAAATTATTGTTAGAGTAGAAAAATCGTTGTTGACTATTGTATGCTGCACAAAAAGAGGGAATATGAGGTTGTATTACATATACAAGTACATATTATACATACATACTATAAGCTGTACATATACAGCTTATAATAACTTCACCACTTTCTCTATATAAAAAAAAAATCTTTAAGACATCTAACACACATCACCAGTTGTCACTGGATTCATCAGCTGTGACTAATTCATTTGGTTAGTTGGCCAGATTATAAAATGAAGCCGTGGCTATTGTCAAATGTGCTCTGCATGTTGATGTCTGTGTCCAAAGTAGGTCTCTAAAGAAAGACGTACCAGACTGAACTATGTGTCTCTGCTGTCCCAAAAACCAACCAACACAGTGGTGAGTCAAAAGTTATTTCTCTACAACAATAATCTAACCGCATCCAAACTTGAAAATTACACATCACATTTTAATTCAGTTAGATCACGACTCATCATTCCAGGCATAAAGAATGGTAAACAGAAATGGTAGAAAGGGAATTTGTCAGATGTTACTGGCATTGATCGTTCTCTCAGTTAAACCTTTAACCATATCATATCAATATTTTAAGCTTATCATGAATCATAATATAAATCTCTGAGATTTGGAGTAATTTTTCCTAACAGTCTCTTATGTTAAATAGAGAGTTTGACCCAAAGTCAAAATACATATTTTAACTCTTACTCGTAGTGTTGTTTATCAGTTTAGACTGTTTGGGTGTGAGCTGTAAAGTGTTGGAGATATCGGCCACCAATCCTATCACAGTGCAGATGCCTTTACTGATGGACGAGAGGCTTGTGCTCGTGACAGCTCAAGATGTAAACATTAATGAGGTCCTCTTCAGCTGAGCTGTAACATTAGTTAGCTCAGTGGTGCTAGGTGAGCTAGCAATAGATGTGAGCTCCCTGCTGTGCAGTGATATGTTGGTGCAGTCTAAAAGAAAACAGTTCCCACATAAAACTGCTCACAACAAGGTCTGTGGATTATCTTGAGGAACCAGGTCATTATTTCTAGAAAGAGACATTGCAGTTAAATTTTTTAGCACTTTGAGCTCCACAAGCCAAGAGCCATCTAGTTCCATTTTAATGGACAGAAGGTAGACAGCTCTACAGCTGATATCTCCTACATTCGGCAACTTACACCAAAACATTCAGCACTGATAAATAGCACTACAGGTAAGAGGAAATATATGTACTTTTGATTTGGAATAAACTGTCCCTTTAAGGTTATTTCATGCAGTTAAACTAGACAGCAGCCAATAATAGTATTTTGTCCCAGTAATTTTGGACTTGTTCGAAAGGTTCTTTTAAACATCAGGATCGATTTAAAGAATACTTTAATATTTCATATCTTAGGTTCAGGTTAAAGGAAAATATTTTAAACATCTTTAAAAATGACTTATTTCTAAATAACTAATCTAATTATTAATTACACAAATTTGGAGCATTTATTTTTATTTTTTTTTAAAATAAAAAAAGGTAAAACTGGGTATTCATTGCAATATAAGAAGCTGTGGTGTGAAAGGCTTTTTCTGTGAGACAGTGCCTTGGTCATATGTCATTGTTTCTTATACTTGTTGGGACTATTAGATGTGAGACTAACTTTAAGCAGAGTACATTTTAATACAAGAAGTTTGGCTGTTCTAACCCGTGGCTAGATTAAGTTGCAGCATTAAATACAAATTAATATGTAAGATGAAATCATTTGATCAAAATTTTAAGTATTTCAAAAGTGTATGAATATATCTTCTAACAACAAAGTAGTAATGTGTCATGATGCTTCATATGACGTTTGATTTTTAAAATGAAAATGAGCCTGTCTTTGTCTACAAACATCTACAAAGTTCTTAATTGTGTTTTGTTAAGTTTGATATTTATTGATGCAATTACATAATAAATGAAATACACAGAGAACACAACATAAGTATGAATGAAAATCTATTATGTATTAGAACTTGTTTACTGTAGTTGACTTTTTAACAAGCTTTAAGTAACTCATCACTCAGAGTTATAATACTTTCTCTGTAATTTCATTGTTTTATATGCATTATCTATTTATTTTTAAACTATGGTATCTCTTTTTACTTACAAAAAAAAATTACTTCTCCTAAAATTCATTACAATACAATATTTAATCAATTTGTACCTTTTTTTCCTCAGCTTTTCTTTGTGAATTTTAATGACCAAAAACCCAGTCACCATCTGGAGTAGAATCAGAAGTGGTTCCTTTGTACCACTGACTTACTGCATTCATGTAAATTATTGTGGCATTTTTCTTGCTTCACTACAGTAAAATGGAACCGAAGGCGGAAATGATAAATTATTCATTATTCATGCCGAAGCAAAATTATGCCATTCGTGTGTTTACAAGCATGTGTGCATAAATGCAGCGGCTTGTAAGCTGCCCACCTGTGTGCAGCTTTTTCTTATGCGTGTGCACACAGTATGTGCACTTGCACCAGTGTGCGGCCGGAGTGCGTGCTGTGACTAAAGTCGGGGTCCACATTGAGAGAGTGAGAGAGTGTGTGTATCATCAGTGCGGTGATGGTGGTGGTGGTTAGAGGAGGAGGAGGAGGGGTCGGACACAGAGAGACAGACGCCAGCCTTGGTTTGGAGCTGAGCCTGAGGAGGGACTGTGGCTGATGGAGAGCGGAGGGACTGGAGAACGAGGGAGAGAAGGAGAAGAGGAAAGGAGGAGAAAATTTGGGGATTGAAATGCTGAAGTATTGATGAATGATTGAGGAAGTTATATTAGCGATGAATGAGCTGAAAGAGGCAGCCGCAAAAAAGAGAGATATGAGAGTACTGAAGTGTGGAGAAGCTGGGTAAAAGAGGAAGGAAGGAGGAGAACAAGGAAAAAGAGAGGGAAAGGGGGGAGGTTGTGTCGCATGAGCTTGCCGTTGGAGAGATGCTGGGGCTGGGGGGAGGTGAGGAAGAAGTGGAGGAGAAGAAGGAAGGGGGGAGAGGGGGCTCATTAACCAGTGCGAGATTGGAGCCTCAGTGGCTTGCTCGCATTCAACCACACTCGGCCTTTGATGAGGGCTGGATCCTCAAGCTCAATCAGTCCCACATGAGTCCAACTGAGAAGGAGAGGGAGACAGAGAGGCCAGAAAGACTGGGAGAGAGAGAGAGAGAGACAGAGGGGGTGGCAGGGATGGAGAGACTGAAGGAGGGATAGAAGACAGGAAAGGAGTAAAGAGACAGGAAACGGTGGATGGTATAGAACAGGAGGAGCTGAGGAGGAGTGACAGCCCAGGGGGAAGAAAAGAGCAATAAAGGAAGCGAACGTCAGGATATGGCTAAATGAGCGCTCACAAAGAGCCACAGAGGACTGGTTTTGGGACTTTTCCTTTTGAAAAACAAACTACTGTCCGGATTGAGATTGTTTTTATAATACAAAAATATTTCACTGGATGCATGAGTCATTGTGAGGGAGGATTCGTGAAGGGAAAACACAGAGAAGTTTGTGACTGTGCATACATTTGCATCACCAAGAACAGCATTACTGTGGACTGGATGTTTGCACATCTCTGTGTGTCTTTTCCTGTGACTTCAATGCAATACAAGTTAAACTTTTTATTGAATTAAACAGAAAACTTCTCTTGGGTCTTGCATTAGTGTTCCAGCATAATTGTGTAGCATGTATGCATGTTGTCTCATGTTGTATTCACATGCAGAAATACATGTGTGAAAGAAGCCGAGACAGCTCATTGCACTGCAACCTTAGGTATGCTCTGCAGGATTTTCCTAAAAAACAATGTATAGGCTCATATAAAAATAAATCCTCTCAAAAATCCCTTATGACTCACTAGAAGTGTGTGGCGGTGTATTTATCTGCGGAGACCCTGCCCTCTGTCTGTATTTTCTTTTTTTGCTGTGTTCTGAATGTTCCTGGGCAAATTGTCCAAAATTTCTAAAAAAGGTGGCAATCAGGTGCAGCAGGCATTCAGGAGGAAGCTATGACAATTGTGGAAACAGAGCTGAAAATGCAAATAAAGCAAGGTGAAATGCCAAGCAGAATGAATCTGTGGTTGGCTTTGACTTTTATTTTTGCTGGTGATACTGTCAAGAAACAAAAAACGACAACTCTGGCATAGTATACCTTTAAGAAAAGACAGTGGGAAAAACACAAAAAAATGAAGAATTTTTTTTAAAAACATGTCATATTTAGAAAAAAATCTTTACATAATAAAACAAATATGAGCTATTTGGGAGCTGATTACCACAGTAGTGTATAGCCAATATCTTAACAAGAACTCAAAATTAAACAACACAATATGTTGTTTCAAAATACCTACTGCAATGACAATATTTCTGATGCTATGCCCCTATCAGCAAGACGACATAATTTGTCTGCAGCTTATGTTACATTAAGTTGAAAAAAGCATCTGCTTTATCAACACAATTGTTAAGATTTGGTCAGGTTTATTCACAAAAATGACTGGGTTAGATAACTGGAAAGATCATGGTTTAGGTTGAAATTAAGCCGCAACCTCTGGGGCAGAAAGAAATGACGCAAGCACAGAAGTGCCAAAAACTGCAGTTCTTTGAATGACCACATGAGGCAGGCTCTAGAAGTCAGCCAATCTCCATAGACCCCATGTTAAAATGATGAACATCACTGCAGAAATAAACACATTTACAGCCTGGTACAAAAAAACGTATTGGTTTCTAAAGCTAATTTCAACTTTCATGACAACTGTGCGGGGGGGAATTCTATATTACTTGTCCGTTTACTTTTTAAGGTTAAGAATTACAAATAATTAATGGTTGGGCCACTTTGAGTGACAGGCTGTGTCCGAAGCTTCTCAGCCTCTCCCCCAAATATGGTCACTTCTGGCTCTAAATAAACAAGATGATGACAACCAAAATGCAGAACTCGAGGCTTCAATGTAAAAGTCCACAAACTAATGGGCAATATTACTATAGGTACGTATTTTATTTATACAGTCTATAGATAAAATTAGCACTTTTGGTTGAGAACAGGAAGTGAACAAGGCTTTTTTTTTTTTTTTTTTACCCATCGATCCACCCCAAATTCCTCCCTACACAGACTTTGTCACTCTATGATAAGGCCATTGTATCTGTGTTTGCTCCTGTCATTTTTACCACAGTCTCTTCTATCTGCTGAAGACCCCAGAAAACAGTTTAAAAAGCTAGTAAATGGACCTTGAATTGGGACTGTAGAATTGTACAACTTGCAGTGTTTTCAAATTTGCTTGTGTTTTAATTTGGGGAATTGTGTTATCAAATTTGTGAATGTCTTTCTCAATTTACATTAAAAAAAATGTTTTCTGTCAGTTGTCCAAATGGTGAAGATGCTTTCTTTATTTGCTTGTGCAAATAAATGTGTGGGTGTTTGTGGGCAACTGTATCTGATGTGTGCTTGTGTGTGTGTGTGTGTGTGTGTGTGTGCTTGTAAGATGGAGAAAGAAAGATTGTGTGTGTGTGTGTGTGTGTGTGTGTGTGTGTTTCTGTCTGTGTGTGTGTGTATGAGTGTGTGGCTGATTGTGTGACTGGCGTGTGGCATGGCGTCACTGCCGTGGATGAATGTGGCAGCATTTAGTGGTTCTCCTGAAGCTCAGGTCTCTCTCTCTTTTCCTTTCTCCTTTGCTCTCTCAACACCACATCAGCACCAGAAGGCCGCAGGATCATTACCCAATTACCGTGTCTCTACCAGAGGCAGGATTAAACTTATCGCCCCATCTGCCTTCCTTTCTTACTCCTTTCTTATACACAGAGTTCTGCAGGAACCAATTAATTGCAGCAGCCATGAGGGTCACAATTAGTAAGTGTTTAGCTAAATCAAAACATGTCCCTCTCACTGATCCACTGTTAGTTAGCTGCGCTGCCAGTGGATGTAAACATTGACTTACCTAATGAAAGGGTATTAAAGTGGCTGAATAATATTGTCAGAAAAAGTGAGATAATAAAATCAATAAGCTCAAGCGTTACAAAATCTGTTTTACACGATGTCCCACTTCTGTCGAGGCAGAGAGGAGGGATGTAATTGCATCCACAGTATAAAACTGGATGATGTTATCTGGATGATAACCTAAAGGCTGGTTGTAACTCTATACTCTCCAGTTGAATCCCCTCTACCACTTGGCAGACATATAGAACTGAGGTTACTTTATTGGTTTCCCTAATTGGTGCCAGTTTCCATTTTCATTTCCAAAAATTACAGTGGCGTAGCGTTCTGTTCATTCTGCATGCATCCATGCTGCGTGTGTGTGTGTGTTTGGGGGGGGGGGGCAAAAAGAAAAACAGAGATAGAGCTGAGAGACACTGTGCCGTCCTGCATGTGTAAACGTATGCAGTAACTCCATGATGACTGTTTGTGCTTTGTTCTGTTTATGTGTGTATAATGAGTCATCAGTGATTGGCCAAGTTGATGTGGTCAGCAATGGAGGCAGAGGGAACACTTTACAGTAAGTGCATCAATGGAAAAGAACCTCTCTGGGAGGGGGGGGGGGAGCACAAGAGCACATCGTTCGTCCAATTGTAGGAGTAAATTACACAAAAATACACAAACTCACCACAGCTGAGCACAAAAAGCCACCGTGACGGAGGAGCAGACAAAAAAAAGAATACTTTAGATTTGGATAAACACACGTGCAGGGGCTGGAGGAAAAGTAAACAAGGCAAAGAAATTTTTGGCTACAGCGAATGCATCAGTGGGGACGGTGAAGCTGAGAAGTAGGACGGTAAAACAACACTGAACTGCACCGTAAGATCCACAAAGTCACAGAATCAGAGTGTGATCTGGTTTAGAGGAACCTGTAATTGCTGCTCGCTATTCAAACATTATCTCATCGTGTGATATAATATCTTAAAGGTCCAGTGTGTGAGACTTAGGGGGATTTGGTGGCATCTAGCGGTGAGAATTGCAGATTGCAACCAGCTGAAACTTCTCCTGGTTAGAGCTCCTTCAGTGTTCAAAACGAAATTTTTACCATTTGCTGAATTATCCGCAGAGGTCTTCTCTCTTAAACAAATGGACCAGCTGATTAAAACCAGCATAAACACTGAATAAAGCAGTTTCATGACTCATCACTGTTTCTCCAAAACAGTTTGATCAAGATTTAAGATTTTAACAAATGTATCATAAAATTGTGGCTTTAAACTGGATGAAAAGTCAATTTCTAGCAGACAGCAAAAAGGGAGATATAACACCACTGACAGGCAACTGCTAGCTAACAGCTTAGACTGTGTCTTCAATTAAAAATACAAATTTCTCTGGGTCTGAGCATTTCCTGAAAACTATTGGGATAATGCAAAGGACTCAAGAAAATATATTACACTAATCTAGTCATTTTAGACATTTTAATGCAGAAAAGTTACATACCGTGTCTTTAGACAGAATAACTCATTTGCTCACTAAGTTTAATCTAGAGGTACTTGAACTTTATTTGAGTATTGACATTTTATATCATTTTATTTCTCTTCCAGTCCAAAACTAACAGACATGGTGATTTAAACCAGTAAAAACACTTAATAATGCATATTCACATTAAAAAAGCAGTTTTTTTCCCCAGTGCAGTCATCGGTAAGGGTTTGCTAACTATAATGGCTGATGTGAGAATGAGAACGGCCTATCTAGAGCCAGTGTTTGTTTGGTTTTTTTTTTTGCTACTACAGACAGATGGTGATGTAACATGGTGGACTCTGTAGACGAGGACCCGCTCCCTATGTAAATATAAATAAATCATTGTTAGGTAACAAAAACACAACAATTTTAATTTTCAGGTGTTTGTACACTAAAGAAAACATACTTATTATGCTATATTCTATTTCTGTCAATATATCCCACTTTTAATCAAATGCCTTCAGGTTTCATTCTCTCTCTTTCTCACTCACTCACTCACTCACACACACACACACACACACACACACACACACACACACACAGGGAGGGGCCGATCAGGGAGGATAAACTGCCCTGCTGCTACACCCACTGTGACCCATTATTCAGCAGCTCTTCCCCGTAAATGTGATAATTATATGCTTGCCCATTCACAGAACAGCACAAATATACAAACCATGCTGCTTCTGTTTATTCTCCCTGTAATTCCGCTTTTATTTCCTCCAACACTTAGTTAATCCATTATAAACCAACATTGTTACACTAAGCTGTTTCATTTGTGCTCTATTATATGGTGGCTTGAGAGTGGTAACATCTATTTTTTCTCTTTCAAAAAGCAAAAAATGGAGATTAAATAATATGAAGCTATTAGAAAATGTGAATTTTAACAAAAATATACTTTGTTTGGGTAAATGTGCATCATGGTGTGTGCTATCTAATGTGTGTGTTCATGAGCATGCTTGTGTGAGTGTGTAGGTGCATCCATGTGTGTCTCACTGCGCGTGTGTTTGTGCGTGTGTGTTGGCAGGCCAGAGCGCCATTGTGCAGCGGCGACCGCAGGGCCTCCTTCTCCCCCAACCCGCCACAACAAAGAGCAATTAAACGCCGCTGCCTTGCCAGCTGAGGAGCCCGACCGCCAGCCACACTTCCACAAACAGGCAGATCTGTTTAAAACCAAAGGGGAGAAGCAATAAAAGCCAACCTACCAAGAGCAACCCCCTCTGATCCCCTTCCGCTGATTCAAACCAGAAGGTGACTGGCTGGCTTCACCCTATCACTCACTATCACCATTCAGGCAGCATTACCATCACATGTACAGTTTTACATGCAAAACTCAAACCCATGCAATGATGCATTACACATGGTTGGTGCATATCGATCGACCATACAGGCCAGGGCGTCAAAAAACAACACATCAGAGGAATGCTGCATGCCAAAGCCTCATTCAAAACATCTTTGTATTACAGAGTTTTAAGATGTGAAAAATGAGCTCAGACGGACAGTTGTTCTTCAAGGTTTGTTGCTGTATGTTTCTTTCAATGACAGGCTACTCCTCGAGAGGATGCGTACATGGAATTGCACTGTTTGTTTGACCTGCCAAAGATCCTTTTAAGGATTAAAGCCTTTTCTTCACCACATTAAAACAGTGGAAATGGTAGCACATAGCGTACCAGCTCATTTCATTCTCTCATTTTTTGGCGTCAGTCTTTGCCAGGCACCAACTTCTGACTGCACATACTGTCTGTGTTTGTTTATACTTCAAATGTTGTATTGGTAGAAGTAAGATTCAGATATTGTTGCTAAAAGTAGCGACACCACAATACAAAAATACTCAGTTTCAAGTAAAGGTCTGCTTTAATTTTTTTACTCAAGTTATAAGTATAATCAGCAAAATGTGGTGTTAATAAAGTTATATTATTATTCATTTAAAGAGTGAGAGAAAAAAACATGACAGCGTAGTATTGCAGTATTTTGTGTGGCAATATTGTATTGACATGTGCCAAGTATTTTTGTATTATATAAATGATTAATTTTGCAAAGACAAATAAACGTTTGTAAGTCAACTAGAAAAATAAAACCGATTGCTTTTTCAATCCACCAAACATATTTTGCTGCAATGAAAATGATTGAAGTGAGATGAAAGTACTGAAAACTTCAACCCTTAATTTGCAGTTGAATAAAGGTAGATATTATCATATATCACAATATATGTTATTGCAATACTCAGCACACTGCAAAACATTTAAAAAACACAGTAATATTGCATCTTTATTGTATTGCATCTAATTTCTTTTCGATTGTTATTACTAACCAGTCCTGTGCAAACTGATTTTAAATATGATAAATTCTGTAGTTGTGTAGTCAACTAGCTGACAAGATAACCCTGAAGGAAGTGAAGCCTATGATCAGAATAGTCACTCTTGTGACTCTTCCTTACATTGGGATAATGTCTATAGTGAATTAGATAGGGAAAATAAATTATGCATCATATTTTATAGACTCATAAAAGGTTTTATATGCAAAGTCTAAACCCTAAAATAAATGGTGACTGTAGCTGTCAGACAAATGTAAAAAAAAAAAAAAAGCACAATGTTCCCCTTTGAACAGTGGTGATGCATAAATGGAAATACTCTGGTTAAGTACAAGCACCTTAAAATTATGCTTACTGTCGGTGCATGGGTAAATTCCACCACTATGTTGCAATTGTACAAACAAATCCCATCAATAAGGTTTCACAACCTTGAACCAAAGTTTTGAAAAGGTTTTGTGGAGTATTATTATGCTTTTTGTTTTTTGTCCTTGATTTTTTTAAAATATATTTTTGTGAGATGAGAACATTATTATTGTTCTCATAAAGTATTAAAGTTAGAACAACGTGCATGGAGATAAATAAATCAAAAAGTAAGTAAGAATATTTAAATAATAGAAACGCACAATACCTTGCTATGTTTGTCAGGCTTTCATAAAACTTCAGTCATTCAGAGGTGCTTGATGGACTGACCTGTTTTTTTTTTTGTCGCACATTTTTCTGTTGTCTTATTTCTCTTTGACCCCAGCAGAGGGCAGGAGCACAGGAACCTGCCATGAAGCAGCTGTGGATCCAGTCCTGGCCTAGCCCAGCCCACTCTAGCCCGGCTCGGCCTGGGTTCAGCGTGGGCCGCATCGCGGTGTCTCTGGTCAGGCAGCCTGGAGCCCTTGGGCGCTGGCAAGGGGTGCGGGCGTCCGGGAGGGGCCCCCTCAAAAGCCATCTACGAGGGGCCACACCCACACGGCCATTACGGTGGAGGCTGTTCTGGGCTTCTCCCGAGGCCGCCCGCCTGCCATTTTTAGAGCAGCAACAGAGTAGACCACATGCTGTGGCTTCAGGCAAGTGGGGGGAAGGAAGGTTTCTTCTTTATTTTCAGTCAAAGCGCCATGGCCTTTGGGAGAATTTCTACATTTGCACTCCAGTAGACTGAGTCAGGGTGGAGAAATTGTTCATCTCTTAGGCTGAGTTTCCCATCTTGCTTCTTGATGAAAGTTGTGTCCCAGCTTTTGTTCAGCAGCAACACTTTTCATCCAAGAAAGGAAAACTTGCACAACCCCATACCTTTAATCTGTCTGCTTTTAGTCATGTGGTTTGGTCTCCCAATCACGAAAGAGTGGATGAAATGAAAGTATTAAACTTAGTTCCAGGATCTTGTGAAATATGTGAAGTTTGGTAGATTCGGTCCTGCACAGTCTCAGTGTTTTTCAGGAGAGTGTGTGGGTGAAACGTTGGGTGGTCTAAAAGAGAGAAGTCTTGAGCTTCCTCTTGCACACATATGGTGCGGCTTGGCCTTTTTGTTTTGATTTTAGGGGTTTTAGGTTATAAGTAATAAAGTCCCCTTTAGGTACGCCATGCTTATTTTACCTACCTATAATGCCATTCTATTTCTGTGCTGTACGCCCTTGCACACTCCTCTCACCGTTTCTATGAGTTCTTACAGCCTTTTTCCAGCTGCAGCTGGCTGCACATTCAAACTCTGAACCCTTTGCATCTGTCAAGAACCAGTTTTGACAGTTTTGAATCCTGCTTTAATCCAAAACCCCTCTATTTCTAACCCCGTTTGGATCCCCCTCTCTCTTCTTGATCAGTATCTCCAGGAAGTCCCCACATCAGTCTCCTTTGCAGAGGAGGAAACACAAATCAAGAACACTTCACTTCTGTTCCACACAATCACTCAATAGACACGGACATCTGATACTCTTGGTCACCCGTCTTTTGACCCACTTGAAGATATTATCCCTCTCCTGCAGTGCAATATGTCTCTCATAAATAAACA
The DNA here is from genome assembly GCF_026936395.1 of Plectropomus leopardus. Classification (NCBI taxonomy): domain Eukaryota; kingdom Metazoa; phylum Chordata; class Actinopteri; order Perciformes; family Serranidae; genus Plectropomus; species Plectropomus leopardus. The sequence goes on from NC_142177.1 coordinate 24,949,420, forward strand.
GTCCTCCAGACCACATCGTTATGGCACTAAGACATCAAATGTAAAGCTTTGAACGATCCTCTGCTGGGAGTAAAGGAGATCGAAGGATGGAGGCTTTGTCTTGTAAGTGGTAAACTACGGATCTCATGAGGGAGAAAAAAAATGTATACAGAAAGAAACACACTTATAGTTGTGCTACAGGGTCTCACAGCGTGCCAGATTGTATTTTGTAAGATTCATTAAGTAAAACCAGTGGTGGAAGAAGAATTCAGATTTAATACCAATACAACAATATAAAAATATTCCATTGCAAGTAAAAGTCCTGATTATTTGATGGTGTAGAAAAGAGGAAAAAACAAAGTTCTGTTGGACAAATCTTTAGGCAATTAAAAAAAATCTTTAACATTGTTTTTTTCTGTGAATAAATGAAGCCATCTGACAAGCTAGGAGGGGAAATGTTTCTTTGTCAACAGACATCTGAATGCAACAAAGGGTTGTAACGGTTTTGAAAGTGGTCACAAGCCTAAAAAGGATAGAAGCCATTGGTTTAAGCTGCAACAAGGCATTTTTATAAGATTATTTATGTTTATATGTAAAATGTTAATCTGAAATGTTAATCCAGCATAAAAAGGAAATACTAAGTAAGGTTCAAGTACCTCAAAATTATACATACTGCATAGTGTTTAAGCAAATGATTAAAGATTATTACTCGAATTAAAGATATGATAAGTAACCGTTCCGCACAAAAAAAGTCAAAAAATGACTAGATCAATGTTATGATTTGTTGAGTTGTTTACTTATATTACCCCAAATGTTGCCAAGAATGTTTAAACCCAGAGAAATGTATAACTTCAATTAAAGACACTGCCAGTGTTGTTCTGTCGCTGTCACCTATCAGAAGTGTCATATCTCCCTTTTGTTGTCTGCCAGGAGCTGTCATTAATGTACTTTTCTTTTAGTTTATAGCCACATTTTTCGGATAAACTTTTTAGAACTTTTTTGTTTATGTTTTAACTGGATCAAGGATTTTAGTCATCAAATGTGTGGACTTGAAGTTATCAGAGATGTGTTACCAGCATCTCAGCTCCAGCCCGTACCATGCTGAACAGTGTCAGAGAATGAGTGATTTTTAATGTAAAATTGCTTTATTCAGTGTTTCTACCAGTTTAAATCACTAAGTCCATTTGTTTTGGAGAGGGAGATACTGAATACTGAAGGAAATCTAACCAGGAAAAACTAATTGCTAATAGCATTGCTCTCTTTAATTGTTAATTTGTATTTAACTGAGAGACCCTTGTAGCAGAAAACATATTGTATATAATGTTTGAGTACGTAAGTTAAATTGAAGTTTTTATAAGACTGTCAGCTAACATAATTGCTGTAAACTATTTCTACATAACACTAAGAAAAATGTAATGTCAGGGAGTTTACTGCTGAAAAGAAATCATCAATAGTAACAAAATTATTCCCCATCAGTGAGGAGGCTTTGCTGAATATAAAGTTAAATTCTGGTTATTTCAGTAAAATAAGCACATCCAAGAGAGGAGTTCATTAAACCAAGGAAGTTAGACGGAAGTTATTTCTGGGGCGAGGAGACCAGAGATGACTGCTGGTGGCACACACGCGACACATGGAACAGATCACACGACGCATGGAGCTGGATTTGCCCATACGATATAAAGTAACCCAGAAAAAGAAAACCTCAATTTACTCCCTTTAAAAAACCCTCCCCTCATTTTGGCAAGACTCCACCAAGGAGTAATGAGCTCCCACCCAAACCTCAGCACCAGCTGCTGTCAGGGTCTGGGGGCACTGACTAAATATGTATAAACCAGTGAGGGGAAGGGGGTGGGTTTCCCTGTGGGGTGCTGCTCTGCACCTTCTGACACGACAGTGATCAAAAAAATCAACATGAGTTAACACGTGATAGAAAAAATATGTGAGCAATTACTGCAAGGAAACAGGTTTTAACTACAAACTGATAACTTAGTTGAAACATGTGGGAGTATGCAAAAACACAAATACTAACAAAGACTTTAACTCACACATACAAGATATTTCTGCCTCCTGGCTCAACCACACAAGGCTTAAATAAATAAAATGAGTATTTATGTGGTGGTTTCTTATGTGACTTGGTTTGTAGCCCACCATGCTGAATAATCTCTATGAGGCGTTGTGATGATTTTTTTAATCGTAACTTTTCTTCACTGGTTACAAACAAATCTGAGGCACGGCTCAAGTCGTTATGATCAAGTCTCAAGTATAGTGTTGTCTGACCACTTCTAAAAGCAAATTCTTTATAGCCGTTCCAAATGGCCACCCTTGAAGGGGGGACGAAAAGTCAGTGAAATATTCATAAAAATGGGAATAACCTACAGTCTTTCCTCAAAGGAATACACTGCGTTGCAATTATTTGTACATGTTAAAAGTAGTGGAAGTCACTGCATGATGAATGAAAAAAAGAGAACTGCACATTCTACTGACTTTTTAACTTTTGCACAATCAGCCAATCACTGCATTAAGTAGGTGTACTTGTTCAGTTGTCAGTTTTGAAAAGTTACAAAACTCAAAAGTGTGAAAGGAGATTTTAGATACACTTGTTGATCTTACAAGCACTTTTTTTGAAGCATCATGAAACTAGTGATAGGAAATTTGTGTTGTGTTGGCTCTTTATTCTCGGGTCTGGACTGTTAAATGTATCTAGTATTTTGAACACTTCAGGTTTCTGAGTATTTGTCGTTTGCTTAAAGTCCCCATGAAAAGAAAAATACATTTTCTCAGTTTTAATTCTGTGCCCATGGGTTAATTAATCATTTATCTCTTGTCATAATGCAAATATATGTGAAAAAAAATCTGTATTAGAGTATTTTTCCATCAAAATCGAAGACTTTTCCCTTTATGTAAAACCTGGTAAAATGATTTCAAATGTTTGATGACTCAACCTGCACTCGGGCGTTTTCCAAAGGTCATCCAATGAATGAGACTTTGGGCGTCTAACTAGCGACACTGGTTGTTTTAACCACACTTTTTGTGGTTTGTGGGCTGTTGTAGCTTACACGCAATATGGAAAGAGATAGGAAGAGATGTGTGTTTGTATGTCAGTGGGTAAACCTTTGTTTCCATTTCCAAAACAATGTGACGGAGGTCGAATTCATACATCTCTTCCTTGTCCTTCTGATCTAATGGTGAGGAAGGTGTACGCAGAGTTAATAGTTCGCTCAGCTGTGGACACCACTGTAGCTTCATATAGTGTTAAACACTAAGCCTGCCTAATTTTTGGTGGTCCAATCTTATGCAAAGGATTTGATTTAAATCCATCTGTTAACTATACACTGCTCAAATATCCTGTTTCACGGTTCAGGAGCTGAAGATGTTCTAACTTCTTTTTCATTGAGACTTTAAGACAAGTTAAACTTGATCACAGAGTGAGTAACACTGTTAAAGATTGTAATGCTTCCATTTCTATGACCAGCAGGAGTTTGGTAACGTATCAAACCGAGTAAGTGCAAGAAGGCGAGAGTCTTTGTAGGTGTCTAACTTTACAGAGCGAGCATGTGGCTATTTCATGCAGGCAGTATGTAGCAATAATGACAGATAAAACTAGCAAAAGTATCAGTAGAAAAGAATTGTTTGTTTTTGTCCAATGAAAACTGAAGCCTTCCAGTCCTTGAGGGCAAGTACAGTATAGATATAAAAATTCAAACGCATGGCCAAACGTGACACACTACAGGCTGTCCGGAGAGCAACATACATGCAGTGTCCAGTGAACAGCGTAGTACGCCTCAGAGTCCCTCTCATTTCACAAAGTAAGTATAAAGAGATATTGAAAGAGACTGTCATTGCGCCATCCTGAGCAATTGCATGCACGACGCCTGTTGGGGTCATTAGGTGGCCACAGGTCTCCTCGACAGACGGCGAGATTACAGGCCAGATGTCGGTTTGTATACAGCAAGAAGGCGGTGGACTGGGATTTGTTTGGGAGTCGATGGACTTCTGTGTTTCTAGAGCTGATACTTGCATGTAATATCCTGCACAGCAACATTTATGATTCCAAAGTGGGATAATAACTCTGTCATTCTGTGAACAGCAAAAAAATTCTTCATAGGGGGAAAAAAATTAATGTCTCCCCAGTGCCATGTGGGATTATTTCTGACATGTGTGGTCACTGAGACATCACAGCGAGACGGGAATGAACTCTGCTGGGGGGGTGGGGGATGTCAGACTGAAATTATGTTGCTCTTTAGAAACAATATTCAAAGTACAAAGCAGAAGGAAACATTTAGCTTCTTTTCTATTTGCATTTATATAGGGAAAGGATTACTTTCTCCTCGTTGCTACATGTGATTACCACCATGTCTGGTGACTGAATATGTTCTGTCCACTGGCTGAAATGCAGCCCGTTGGCGGTTGAATTACTCAAAACCACCGACATGCCCCAAAGCAGAGACAGACCACTCGAGCCGGGCAGGTCATTTTATTAAAAGCATGTTGTCGCTTTTCATGTCTGACTCAAAAAGGCATAAGTGACTAACATGTGATGCCATAATCAGCGGCATCAACGGCGGTGCAAATGAACATGATATTCACTGGTGTGTTGTGTAACCCATCACCCTGTCTCTCTCTCTTTCTCTCTCTCTTTCTCCTAGTCTTTCTGTCTATACATCTCCCTCTTTCTCTCCTCTCCCCCACTTCTCTCGCTCTCTCATTTTCCGTTGACAAGCTCCCTGAATCTTTGACCACACAGCCTGGAAAAATAGCACGGAGTCATGCTGCAAGGCAAGTCTATCCCTGACCCTGATTCTCTCTCACCACATTTCCATCAGCAGCGAAGTAAAACACATCTAATCATTTCAATTTTCCCCCTCCGTCGCAGTATTATTAACATTGTTAATTTTCTGAGGGTTGCAGCCCAGAGGGGAATGTCAAGGGAAATGCATTATGGCGAGATATTCCATTGATCCACCATTATACACACTTACTTGGTTGCCGTAATGGCCTAATGATACCAAGAGGCCAATTTAATACCAATGTAGAAAACAGAAGGCCATTAACCCCCAAAAGAAAGATACATTAAAAACTGAGTATGTGATGTCGATACACGACACAGCCTTACATCGAAGGAGTCCCACTGCTTCATTTCATGCATGTTTGTGCTGCTGCTGAGCTTTCGTGTTACCACCAAGACAAAGTATCTGGCAAACCTTTCACTACTATTTCAAGAAAGATGCCTGCTGGATGAACTTGCTTGTACTAAGTGTACAAAACAGAGCTACTGGGAGTACTGCATTCCTGCAGTGCTTAAAAGACTACTGTATTTCCAACTCAAGTTAGTCCTCTCCTTTAACTTACTTTATAAGTCAAAAATATATATACATATAGTACATATAGTAATTAGTCAGTCTTTACAGGTATATAAGTAGATCTCTAAATCTCTATCGAAATACATTCTGTAATAAAAATTACTGCGAGACTTATTGGAAATGAAGACGCCATGACTTTAAAAGATACAATGTGTAAGATATGGCCAGAATTTCAGTTTAAAGCATTAAAAAAATAACTTACATGATCAACTGAAAGCAAAAAAAGTTTTGATGCTATGTCAGAGATATAAAGAATATTGTGCTGCAGAGGTATCTACTGAAATTAGCATGCTACCCCTGGCCCATCCTGTCTTGTAATACTAACTTGTACCTCAAGAGCTGATAGTGAGTCACTGTATTTTCCCCCCTTTTTTAAAATAACCAATTCATTTAAATTTAGATTATTGTAGAGCAGTAAAATGTGGCCAGGTTTTGCTTATTGCACCATAAAAAGAAAAGAGTTCAAACTAGAACTGTTTTATGTGGAAAAATCTGACACAACGTAAGTAATACTACTTTTCTCGTGTTTTGACTTTTGAATGCAAACTGCCACATAGTTGTCTAGTTTTTCAGGAAAAGAGCATTGTCCTTTGCAATGGATTTGATTTCAACTGTAAGTAAAAAAAATTATAACACAAGCTCGTTTCAAGGAACAAGGACTGGACATATTTTAAAAATGTTCTGATGGCGGTGACAATGTAATATTAGAGTTTTGGTAACAATAATAAATTTATACTTCTTTAAAAAAAAAACATTTGAAGATTTCTCAAAATGCATTAGTGTTTACTGTTGTCTCCACAAAGCAGCCATACATGAGTTTTATCTAATAGAGTCTAAAATTAGCAAAATTATGGCTGTATCAGGAAACGTCTGATCAAAGAACAACTAAACAAGAACAAGCATTCATCAACAGGGTTGGTACCAGACTGTTTTGGTGGGAGCTGACTCTATCTCCTCTGTAGGCAAACAAAATCACTGCCATCACTTCAATCAAACTTGTTTCTGGGAGTGGTTTCATTTTCTATAGAGCTGAGCAACCAGAGGCAGAATTTCTGCCAGCGTCAAACAGCTCAACCAGAAGATTTGCACGCAAAAGTTGACCACTGGTGAACAGGATGGAGACAGTCCTTATTGCTTCCTGCTTTTTAACCAAAGTGAAACATTTTCTGAAAACAAAAAACAGGCTTTGGAACACATTATAATTTATATCCAAAAAACAAAATAAAATACAGCAATTACCAAACTGTGTCTGTTTGTGATGGTTGTGAAAAATTGTTATAGTCTGGTCAATAGCAGGGAGCCTGCACGCACAAAAAAACCCTAAAAAAGGCCTTGTGAGTAATGAAATCAATTGAATGCAATTATATTTTACATGTACACCTACAGTATATGCCTGTAAAATTTTAATAATCAAGTATTTATTTTCTCAAGATTTTTTTTCATAAACTAGGCTATCCATGTAGTAGAAAGACACAAATGACTAGAAAAAAAACAGAGAAAAAGGACTGTGGCATTTGCTTTTGCTCAAGCCATAGAAAACCAGCAACTACAGAATGTACTATGCCATACTGAAACAATAAACACTCCCGCTGGTGCCAGCTTGGCCATTTTGACTCAGGAATCAAGATAATCTAATTTTACAGCTAAACAGTACACTCAATTTTTTTCAGAAAACATTTGAGGTGAGAGACAGGCCACACACAAATCTTGATTTAGTAAAAAAAAATGTAAAATTATCTTGGTTTATATTTGATCAGCTCCGCCTAGTTTTATAGTTTGATCTGAATTTAAGTGAGAGAGAGAGAGGCGGGTCTCTCACTTGATTTGCTTCTATACTCCTTGTGTCCATGGTGGCAGGAATATGAAAATGCACAATTACTACATGTAGTTTGAGCAACAGCCCTAAAGGCAGCTAAATTTGAGCTGAGAGAAAAGCGAGGAGATCTGGGTGTTAGTAATGGAGGGAAGTTTACCACAGTTCATTTACACATACTACCCGCATTGTTATCATACAAAGCTGGTTTAAAATCTGCAAAATATCCCTTTAAGACAACGAACTAACCATCAAATACACATATCAAGTCAGAAACAAAGTACGGGTATATTTAGTTGCTTGAGCTCCAGTCACTGAAACACAGTTTGTAGATTTGAGGTGTTTATACTGGGGTCTGTACCAATAATCCTATGAGACTGCCTGCATGACGAGAAAAAGGTAGAACATGCTTACTTGAGTTATATGTCATCAATTGCCTATTTGGGTCAGAATGAAATAGAAAAGCATAGAAAAGTATGAAGTTAAAATGATATTTTTAATTCAGCAATCATGTGCCATTTGCTGCATTCAAAGGGTCTTGGGCTAATGAGCTAGCAACACTACAAAAACCTGCAGCTACTAATACAACTGATAGCTGTCATATGGACAATAACTATCCATACGAAACGTATAATCAGCCCTGGGGGAACATAATCGTGCCCACCCAACGCCCCGAGGTTCATCAAGCCTGCAGTGCCTACTGTACCTACCAAAAAATCCAAACCGCACAAGCAGAAAATAGTAAATAGAGCAGAGAAAGCTTTTTGAAGAGGCAGTTAAAAGCTTAACGCATTTCTTTAATTATAGATCTCACTTGCTCTCTTTTGAAGAGTACTGTAAATGGGAACACGCCAAAGTTTTAGATTACTACAAGTCTTATAAAATGAGGAAAAGCGGTCCGTTGCGACCACTTTTGCTGCAGTTTAGGAGCTTTATACCTCCCCTCTCATTTCACTTAAATGTAAAACATAAAGCATTAATGAACGCTAAGAAGAAAAGGAACACTTCACTTAAAGGTTTACACCAGTAACGCACCATGTGTCAAATGAGAGGGGAGGGAAATGCTAACAAAGTGTGAAAAGATGCCACGGATAGCACATGTAGATAGATAGATAGATAGATATCTAGATAGATAGATATCTAGATAGATAGATAGATAGATATGTTGTAATCTCTTTGTGACACTTAGCCCTCAGTTTCACATGAAGTTAATAGGTTTATATGAGTGCGAGCACAGTTGTGTAGGAGTGTGACAGTGTAAACGGCTGCATGTAGCGGCCTTTGTTCTTATACTCACACCCCTTCTGGAATAAGAAAATAAAGGGATGAAGGTCAGTTGGAGAGCAGACTGCCAAATATAGCCGCTGTGTTCATGTGAGGGCCAGACTCTCCAGAACGACAAGCCCAGCTCTGACCATGCCCTGTAATTGAGGAGAAAATAAGGACAGAAATTATATGTTTATTTTTGACAACAATTTTAATCTTCTGTGCTCTCCTTCAGAAAACGAGACGCCCACAAAAAGGCGTTGAGAATCCGTCTCACCCGGGACTGAAAGTTGAGTTTCAATACATGAAATTCTAAAATGCTTTTTACCGAATGAGCCTGACATACACAACATGTTACATCTATTGAAATGTATCAAAACAGTTAAATAAATGAGACTACCTCAAAAATGTGAAATAAAAGATGATTTTTTTCACTAAATACAATTTTATTTTCATATTTATCTTTTTAAAATACTACTTTTCTGTCAAAAGATGATGCTTTTTGTGGGTTCACTGTGACACTGGTGTTACAGCATGTGGTAATTAAGTTGTTTTAAATGAATGCATTTTATGGCCAGATTTTTAAATGTAGCTTATATAAACTTGTTTGTTTTTACTATGATGTGTATTAACATTTGATATATCTAAATTTATGCAATACAAAAATGTGTCAGACAGTAAAAAAGAACAACTTTGGGGATATAATTATATAGATATATACAATTATTTTTATATAATAAAAAATAATACATGAATAAATCTCTGAATATTCTGTTATTTGAGTAACTTAAAGTACTGCAAATATTCAGTAACAGTTATGATTCTTATCATGATGTTAAAATGTTTTATATTAAGTTTTACAGGCAAAGAGACCTCTGCCATTAGCTTATATGGGGTCTGGGGACATGATACATCTTAAATTGGGGAGTCAGCAAAATAAGGCCAATGCCTATTTTCATATTTTCCTCTGAAAGATTTTTATCCCATACACGAAAATCAATAATGACAGAAAGTTATTTGGACGATTTTGAAATACCACTTTGCAACCACCTCTGGCAAGACTTTAAAATTTTTACAGTTACAAACTTTTTGTGAGCTTTCCTCTCTCATTTCTCCTTCTTTTCATCAAACGTCTTACTATAGGAAACAATCTTTGCGAGTCTTTTCCCCCATCCTGAATTCACCATTTGAATTCATTTTATTTGATGTGATAATCTCTTCTTTATTTTATGTAATGACTTGATCCTTTCCTGCTCCGCTTGTCTCTGTAGTTCAGTCTCTTTAACCATCACAGTTAATGTCTAAAAAGGCAGTTAACTGCATTTAAGAATATTGGAAACAGAGAGAGGGTTGAAACCAAAATAATAAAATCTGGGCTGGAAACCACAGACTCAGTCAGCTTAATTTTTTTTATTTATGTGGTGCAGGCCGAGGCTACATGTTCTTTTGTTATTCTTCTTCTCTCAGGAGGACAGAGCTTTGCTTGGTGTTTCACTTCTTATTTTCAATGCTCCTATAGTAATGTGTCTAACAGCATGAACACATTTCACAGCATGTCTAAATCTGTTATCCGGCAAGATAATTCTCTGTGAGATGATGTTAAACCGTAGTCTTTCCCCTCAGACTCCACTGGACTAATCCCAGTGGAAAAAATAATGCCAGTGAAACTGAAATAATGTCCACATGGTGATTGATGAGTAACCCATTCATGCATTTATCTTGAAAAATGATTCGACACTCTCTGTTTGGGGAGGTGGGATGTCCTCTTTCTGTCCACCAATCTCCATCCAGTTCCTTCCATCTCTGGGTTTTTATTGCCTCTTAGCGAGTCTTCAAAGAGCCCATAGCCTATAATTAGGGGGCGGGCTCCCCATGCCTCAAAACACTTCCCCGCGAGTGCCCAACTTCTTCCAAACTGTCCCGGGACTCCGAGCTGCGCTTCTCCCGCTCCCCTCAGCTTCCTTAGGATTTTGTTTCTCAGGGATGGCCGCATCTATTCTGGAGGTAGGGAATGTAATTGTAAGTAGATTTTTTTCTTCTTCTTTTTTTCTTTGATACAGACTCAACTTTCATGATGTGAATGCTGCTGAAATCCCAGCTAGAATTTATATTAAAGTCACGCAGTTATAAGTTGAACCTAACCTAGTTTGGTTTGAAGGCAATTAACTTCTGAAAAATTATATATGATTGATTTTAAATCTTGGACATGACAAGGTAATAAGAATTATAATGTGAGTTTTAATGGTAGGTGATTTAAAGCAACTTAAGGGTGAGCTGATGAAAGAGTATGGCTCACATTTTAATCTCTGTTCATTTTGTGTCAGCCTAGGATATACATTTCCTCTACGTTCCAGGCACAATCTCTGTCCATGAGAAACTTATAAAGATAATTTAATAATAAGTTCTCTCACACGGCCATGAAAAGCTGTGCAGTTGTCAGTGGATGGTGCAAGAAGCTAAGAGCACATTCAGGATTGGAGGAGCAGTAAAAGTCTATGAAACATTATTAACCTGAAAACTAGGCTGACTTCAGGGTTTGTTGGAAGAGAAGGAGATAACAACTGATCACCTCTGAACGGAGTGTCCATCTGAATGGAAAGATCACATTTCTTATCATGTATTAAATATATGATAATATTCTTTAAACATGTATTCAAAGTTATAGGCGAAGATTAAAAAGAGATGCAACGCACCTAGACTGAAAAAGATAAGTTTGGAACATATTTAATCCCCATAGGGCCATCACAAAAGTCTCGTTTAAGTCACAGCAGGTATCATGCAATTCAAAGTGCAATACCATTAGCAAAAAAACCCCCAAAACTCTGAAGGGCTGTAGAAATATAGAATTTTTTCTATTAGTTATATCCATGTGTAGCATGTGTGGTAGCTGTTTCATTACCTGCCACATGGAAAAGAGACATGCTAGGAAAAGGAGTATTACATCTACTATTTTTTCATGTAAAGTAAATACTTGGACAGTGAGTTTCAGTCAGATATAATCGACATGTTTATGCTTACTAGAAGGGTGAATTAAGACTGTAAATGTTATTAAATCTGTAAAAACAAAATTAAACAGAAGAATGGTGAGACTGTGTAACACAATGTACCATTAACTTGTCTTCAGTGCCATGGTGACCACTTGAGAAGAAAATCATGTTTGACAAACTCTGTGTCTGCTATGAATGAGACACAGTTTCAGTTAATAATACAGCGCTTACACATATTTACACTATGTATGTTTATGTATGTTGGAGACCGTGAAGACAGGTGGAAAAAGTTAAAAGCAAACATGAATGCAAAATTAAGAATAGCATGTAGAGAGTGGTTTAAGTGAAACAAAAGACTAAGGGAATTCCTCCTTTGCTGAGCAGAGCAGAACCTTCACAAGCATAAACATTCACTGCTTCAAATTGCCCTGACCACTTTGAAAACGGAGAGAGCAGGAAAAGCCAGCGGTGGCAGTCTGACATAAGTTTTTTATTAGAGTTGACACTGACAGCAGCAGCAGCAGCAGCAAGAAGCCATTTCCTGCAGACAGACAGTCTCATTTTCTCCCTTGTCTCCTCCTCCCCAGGAAGACACACGCTATGGCTCCAGTCCTCTGGCTATGTTAACTGCTACCTGTAACAAGTTTGGCAGCACAAGCCCCGTCAGGGATTCAGCTACACCCGGTAAGACCGGCAACGCTACTCCAGTAAAGAAGCCCTACATCATGACCTCTGACCTTCAGACAGCTAAGAACGGGCGAACCGCAGACGGCAGTGGCCTGGCGGACTCCTACACTGGCTCCTTCACCACAGCTGGAGGAGGAGGTGGTGGTGGCGGGCTCCTTACCCCTACTGGAAGCCCCCCTCCTTCAGCCGGAGGCTACACTACAGAATATAACCCCTTCTCCCACTCCTTCCAGACCTCCATCTCCCAGGACCCGTCTCTTTTAGTGTCTAAGGCCCACGCTACGGCCGACTGCCTCACCAGCGTCTATACCTCGCTGGATATGACACATCCCTACGGCTCCTGGTATAAAGCCGGTATCCACCCTGGCATTACTGCTGCTCCGGCGAATGCCACGTCCTCCTGGTGGGATGTCCACCCCAACTCCAACTGGCTTTCATCAACCCAGCCTCAAGCAGACGGAGGTCTCCAGGCCTCCCTGCAGCCCGTGGCTCCCCAGGCCTCTCTTAGCCCACAGCTACCCAGTTACAGCACCGACTTTACACCACTCAACCCAGCTCCTTACCCTTCTGTGGGACTGGGCTCCTCCTCACACCTCCTCCAGCCCTCGCAGCACATGCTGCCCCAGGACATGTACAAGCCCAAGCCTGTGCAGAGTGCAGGGTTGATTGAGAGCCCCATGGGCCTGAAGCCTGCCAGGGGATCAGGGGGCTACAGCGGAGGGGGTGCACCCACCAGGTCCTCATGTGACTGCCCTAACTGCCAGGAGCTTGAGCGGCTGGGCGCCTCGGCTGCATCCTTGAGGAAGAAGCCCGTCCACAGCTGCCACATCCCGGGCTGTGGGAAAGTTTACGGCAAGGCCTCCCACCTCAAAGCCCACCTGCGCTGGCACACTGGTGAGCGGCCCTTTGTTTGCAACTGGCTGTTCTGCGGGAAGCGTTTCACCCGCTCGGACGAACTGGAGAGGCACGTGCGCACCCACACGCGGGAGAAGAAGTTCACCTGTCTACTGTGCAACAAGCGTTTCACACGCAGCGATCACCTCTCCAAGCACCAGAAGACCCATGCGGATTCTGCAATGCAGGGGAAAGCGGTAGCTGTGGAGGGAGAGACAGATCCTCGGAGCGAGGAGACCACAGAGCTCAACACCAGCGCTGTACCCACCAATGCTGTCACTGACCAAATCACCAACGGAGATGAGAAGACAGGCACGCCTAATGGAGTGGAGAACAGCAGTGGACTGTTGGAGATCTGACTTCATTAAGTCTTCTATCCAGTAGTAAACCAAAACATGGTGGGTTTGATCTTTATATTGGAAAAATTCACCTTTTAAATAAGAAAAGACAGCATTTTGTTTCAAGATACACAAAGGATATCAGACCATGTCTGAAAAGACTTGATATGATAAATGACTGAGCATGTTGCAGGTAGCAATCACTTCATTATCTGTGGACCACACACAAGCCAACACAAGAAACTTAAGCCTGCAAACACACACCAATGCACAAATGTACGCAGGCAGCGACTAATGCACACATAAATATGAGCAACCGAGCCATGATGTACATGGAAACAAATACAGCATGCGCATGTGCACATACACAAGCACAGAAAAAACTGTGAGCAAATGTGCAAGCATATAGAATTCATACACGCACACACACACAAGCAAGTAAACACACTCAAGCACACATTTTCTGCCTTTCAAATGAGACAAACCACTGGGGAAATTTAATCTGCGAAAGCAGAAGGAAAAGAGCTCTGAAGCCGCAAAAGGAAAGTAGTTTTAGATGGAGACTTATGGTTAGGATGGTGGAGTTGATGGAGCATTGCATGCCTAAAGAAAAATCTGATTTACAGCTGTACTTTGATACTTATTCATTATTCTTGAAACAATCAATGGACAGTCTTACTTACTGCTTCTTGTTGCCAAAGACGTCTTGATGTAAAAGGTTTTGCATTTTACTTTTGTTTGCTTCTTGTATGTCTAATTTAATTTCATATTTACATAAATAATCTAATTTATGTCTTAAATTATACACATGGAAGATTATCTTGCACCCTGCAGGAAATATAATGCCTACATAAACGCAAGATGGTTCAAGCTGGCCAAAATGAAAAGAAAATGCATTAAATTAAGTTTTTTTTCCTATTTATTAGTTATAAGGAGGAGTTTGGGGTTTATGTTTTAAAGATTTATTTATAGATCCTGAAGTTAGATGTGCGTGTAAACTATTTCAGTATACTCTTTGAATTGTGAAGTCTTCCACACCTGGCAAAGTAATGATTAATAAGGGCTCCTACTTGTTTGTACATACTATATATGTACAACAATATATAGATATTGTTAGGTGTGTTATTTTTGTACTTTTTATGTATTTTCTATATTTCGTGTAACTTTCCACAATGAAAAAGGTCTTTATGTTGCATCACTATACACATAAGAGCTTAATTTGTTCATAATTTTGCTCATTGTAGAACTGAACTACCACTGTTTTCGGCATTGTGAAATGACTATAAGATACTGTAAATAGTGATAAAGTAAAAACTTTGTAAAGGTACACAAGTTGTAAAAGTTGTGGTGTGAAATCATGACAATTTTGGTGCTTTCAAAAGTAAAGAAAATTTCGAAATTATGTTTTTTTGCTGGATTTATTTGTATTAAAATGTGCTTTAAAATGTTTTAAAAAATTTTTTTTAAAAAAAGGAAAAAAAAGGGGGGGGGGGGGCATTCCTCCACACCTCATCCCCTCCTCTCCTCACTTACTGTCATTCTTTTCATATCTTACTATATTTCCATCTCACTATGGCCAACCAAATACTTTCATTATCTTTTGCAGCACAAACAAAGCCGTCCACTGAAGTGAAGTCTTAACTCCGCACAATGACCCCCTTTCAGAGAGCCACTGTAGTTACACTCAAGACAATTACTCCACTCTCCAGCTTGAGAGGGGTAATTACTGAGAGCGATGCTCCAGCAGAGTCAGGAGAGAGGAGAAGAGGGGATTAGGACAGGGGAGCTGTGGTTGTATTGTTTATGGAGGGAGGCGGTCAAACAAAGGACCCCAATTAAGGAAGGATGCGGGACGAAAGACGTGATGTGGAGATACCTGAGGTTAAGCTGGGCCTCAAGAATATTTCACAGTGTGTCAAAAATCCTCCAATCTGAGACTGTGCTGCCACTGTAGATTTCTCGCATTTGTGGGAGAGTTTTAGTCACAACACTTGCGTGTCTTTCTGTCCAGGCAGGTCAGTCGGGTTATATTGCAGACTAATAAAAATACTTGAGGTGGGTGGACTTTCTGCTCTGTATTAAAAGAGCCTCAGGAAAGGCTAAATGAAGACTACAACAGATGTATTTTGTGCTAGAATGGCGTCACACAAATAATTACTCAAAGAGTTCACCTTTATAATGTGTTAGGTGGTGAACAGGTGAGACAGGCTAAAACAGGTGACAAGCACATAAAACAATTTCAGAAATATGTTAAAATAATTGCTCCCAAGTAAACTATGCAATATTGCTTTTCCTAAAAGAAAAAAAAATGCAATGGTTAACAAAACTTTTTATATAAAGTAAAGAGTTTCATCGCAGACAAAATTGAAGACCTGAGCAACTAGAACCCCCCTGAAGCTACCAACTCTCCTGTTGTTACATTTACACTTCCCAGGCTGCATGGTTCCAATTTAGGGCTTCTAATGAGCTGTAGTTGAGGTCAATTTATATAAAACGTCCCGGGGCCGACTCTGTCATCAGGGACCGACATGTTTATGGTGGTCTGAAGTGGGCGCACGGTCGAGTCCACAACATAAAAGGCAAACAGGGGGAATGGGGTATGGGTAGGGTGTGTCAGGCCAGTGAGTGAGGATGGGGAGGTTAAGAAGACGGTCAGTGGCTTTTAAAAACCTCTGCAGCTACTGGTATTTTCTGCCTTTTTTTAAAAAAAAAAACCACAGCAGTGGCAGTGGTGGCATACTGTAGCCTTAACTTTATTTTTACTTCTTTTATTTAGAAAGCCAGGAAACATTAAGTGTTGCTTCAAATACGGTCATAAAAAGGAAAATATACATGCATTGACACGTAGGGGCAAAAGAGGAAACTGGACAATCAGTTCCATATGGTTTGCCCACCCATGCCCCTGTACTCCATTTACAGAGACAAATCACTGCAATACACGCAGACTTGTTAGGACCAAAAAGGTTATTCCAGAGGATCCCAGACACACCAGTTAAAGCCATCACACAGCCCATTTCCGACCTAACTAACACGCAGACACAGTTTTAAAACATCCACTCAAGCAATGTTTGGTTTAGCCATAAGACTTACATAAACTTAATGAGCTACTCCTGGGAATTTAAGTCTCTGAGCTGTTTAAAATGAGAGAACGGGTCATCATGATGTGTTGATGAAAATGCTAATGAATCCCCTTTTCCTGTTATTATCTGGTCCTAACTGATTAGTCAAGTAAAACAATGGGACTATGCTGTGACATAGCCACAGGCACTGGGAGTGCAGGGTGGCGGGGGGATTTGTGGGAGGCAGGACAAAAGCACAGGTGTCTGCAGGTGTGTGTGTGTGTGGGGGCAGCACGCCCAGAAGCTCAGCAGTCAGGCCATAAGTAAAAACAAGATAAGGATTTTCAGTAAAGGGGAAAGGTAAAGTGACCTGAGTGAATCAAAACATGACCTAAAGAGAAGGAGAGGTCAGGCTGAATAAGACAGGAGTTGAAGAGGAAAACATAACAGATAAGAGAGGGCAAGAGGTAAAAAGGTCAGGTTATCATGCAGATGTACTTTATGTCTACTTTGCTTATCATTTTTAGCCACCATTTACAGGGAAGGAAAGGAACCACATTACACAAAAGTTCTTCTCTAAACAGACTCTGCACATGTATTCAGAAAATGTAGGCGATGGGACAAGATTTTGATGTTGGAAGAGTTCTGGTTTACGTTTGTAGTCCACATAGCACTGACTAATCATGTTTGAACAGCAGATAAACAGTCCGTGTGAAGAGGCTGAACACAACGGCTGAAATGCAATCATGAAACCAGGGTCCAAGGGAAGCTGCTCAGCCTTGCAACCAATTTTCCCAGTGGCCTCTTGTGATATTATAGAAAAAAAAAAAAACTCCTCCCGTGCGGTCCAAAAAGCATTTCTTTACTTAGGCCACCATTAGAAAAAGATAGGTCTGTAAAACTGTTGAGAGGGCACCTCGAACTGCAAAAAAGTTAATTATGAACCTTTCTATTCTAAATTTCTGAGCCATGGTGGCTTTATATTTCCAAAACTTCAGCACAAGCTGGGATAAGTGTTTTAAAAAAAATATTTGATGTCATCAGTAAGTGTACTTTTTGGTCTTTAAATTTTCCTTTCAGAAACAGAAATGGAAAAAAAATATTTTGATTTTCATTTCAAAATCCAAAAATGGGAAATAAAAAGCAAGCCATTTTTGGTTGTTGGGGTCAGAAGTGGAAAATACAGAATAGAAATGCCACTTAATTTTCTTTTTCTCTTGTCAAAAATATAAAATAAAATATAATACCTAAAAAACAAAGATGAAAAGAACAGTTGTTATTGTTGTTATAATTAGCACCGTAATGGCTTTGGAACCATATTCTGACATTATGTTAGACTTGACAAAACAAGGTTTATCATCTACAGAAATCTCTGTGTGTTGGTCACGAGTATGGGGAAGTAAGAGGTTTGTCAAGTTGTGTCAGGAAATTCTACACTGAAAATAGATTTCCTTTTATTTTTTGAATAGTACAAAAAGAAAATTTGCACCCCCAAAGGTGCAAATTTCACCATTTTTGGATTGGAGAAAAAGACAGCTATGTGGAATTTATATGTATATATTCTATTAAATTATATCTATATTTAGGTATATTCCATTTCTGACCCCCAAAACTAAAAGTGTCTTGTTTTTAGTATTTGTTTTGGGTTTTTTTTTTCATTTCTGTGTCTGAAAGGAAAGGAAAAAAAGTCCTAAAAGTATACTGACCATCATCACAAAGTAAAGTCTTTGAGGCGAGTGGGAACTCGCAGGCGAAGCCAGAGACACTACTGCGCATATTCAGTGGGCTACATACCTTGGAACTAACCTCGGGAGCTAGAGAACTTTTTTTGGCATATATTCCATTGGAACAGATAGGGGCCATTTCTGGTCCGGTAGCTCGGTATTATTAAAATCTATGCTTGGAACCCATCGACTATTGTGTGACGAAAAGTGAGCTTTATATTAGTTTTTTAAAATTTTATCTTCATTTATATGTAGATATCTGCTGACAGAGAATATGGTGCTCCATTTGCGCTGGTAAGTCAGAATTTCTGAGTTTCCAGATGAAATTTTTACAGGAGTACCCCCCTGAAGTCGTAGGAACCTCACCAACCCTGACCTCAAAATCTAACCGGGCGCCTTCGTGCATCAACAGTAATTAAAGCTGTAGTAATATACTGTTTCTTGACACTTCTATGTTATTTGTGTCTCATTTAATCAGTCATACACACAGTTCTTTCCAACTTCTACCTGTGGACATGTTGCTAATACAGCTTAATGCATTGTTATAATATTGCTAAACCTGGCAAATCTGACCTGAACTAGTATTGTTAAAAAAAAAAATCTTGTTCCTACTTGTACTAGAACGCAATCAACTCAAGTGTGATGTCATTTCACCCTCTGACCTCTGACTTCCAAGGTAAATGGAACACAGCATGCAAAGAGGAGGAAGACTTGGCAAAAAGTAAAATAAATGTGCTTAAGTGCTTTTCTTCATGTATGCAGTAAACACAGGACACATGAGTTTGAATCCAGCTGATGCAACAGTCTTATTTCTTGCAGCACTGCTTCCTATCTTTCCTAACTTAGTCATCATTACGCTGGTGATGGAGGTTAGACCACCCTCTCACTTTTGACAGAACAAACAGCGGCATGTGTGGCTTGCATCATCAAACTCAGAGTGCTTTTCATACTTCCAACTCTAATCACACAATGCTGCAGCTCTCTCTAGCCCAGAAGTGCCTTTAAAGTTTAAAGGGAGTCCTCCCTTGCTGCCCGATGCTCCAAATGCGGCACTAAATGAGGCCATTTTGTTTATAGGAACTGTGGGAGGGTTGTGGGTGACTCTGTGCCCCTTTAAAAAGATAATATGCTTCCCATTTAATGGCCTCCGGATGACAAATTGCTTCCAGGGGAAAATTAAGTTAAGAAAATTGCATGTGTGACACGTAAAGACATATCCACTCTACTTAAGATGGTTGACATCTATAATTCAATTATACGCAGTAGTAGGTGCAGTTAGGACTTTTTGGATGACCACATTTGCCCATAAGGCATGAATAAAGTACACTTTGGCTCTTCTTCTGTGATTACATGAATTTCTTGTAATGTTATGTACTTTTACTAATTGTTACAAATTATTAATTGTATATACAGATTTCAGAATTATGTTCATATGCAAGGATCTATAGTGAGAGTATAGTAAGGCTGGCTGGCTTCATTTTGACAACACTGGAAGTTTTTTGTTTAATTGACAAGATGAATATTTTTTGGAGATGTTTGGAAAAACACTTGATGCTAATTATATCCTAATACCCTTTCAAACATCTCGAGGGCCCATAAACTGTACTTTCCTTTTGAAAATGCTTACTATCTTGATGGCATGATGGTATTCTGACTGACATACAGCCCAAACCATTCTTGTTTGCTTTTTTCAAGCCACTAAATACTTCCTTGGAACATTTTAAATGATGGGATTTGGGAGAGACAGTGCAGAAATGAGATGCAAAAACACAAAACGCCCTGGAGAAAAGGTAGAAAAAACACAACCAGATAGATCTGCCGCTAAAAGTACAGCAGTAAGTGAGAAAAGAGAAGGCGGCCAAGTAGCAAATGAATCTGGATTTGGATCAACTGAATGAGGAAACTGAAGAAGGAAAAAGAGGAAGGAGGGAGAGGAGAGAGAGACAGTAGGGAGAGGGAGAGAGAGTCAAAATGCAGAAAGAGAACTGAGTGATTTGGGTTGGAAGCAGGAGCAGGGAGCCAGGGTTGGCAGGGTTTTGGTGGAGGAGTGTGGTGGTTCAGAAGTCCTCCAGCGCGAGGCGCCAGTGTGTCCGGCGGGGGCCCTGACCATGAGCTGCCTCACCCCCCCAGAGCCACGGCCACAAACCCCCTCTCCCCCTTCACCACCAGCACCGCCACCCATCCAACCCAAAACCCACTGGCAGGCAGCGCTTCACTGAAGCTGCTGCTGCTGCTGCATGTTTATTTAATATTCTGAAGAAATTGAAATATCTTTGTGGCTTTAACACACATACATACACAATTACATATCACTCACACACACACTCTCTCTCTCACACACACACACACGCATGCACACGTTCACACACATTACCACCACAAAATATAAATAAATAAAGTAGAGTAATAACGTTCTCTTGATCTGTGGCCAAGAATAGAGTTGGAGAAAATCTTTTTCAAATGGTGTTTTCAGAAGCGTAGAGGGAGGAGCGTGAATGTCTGACACTGTGTGTTGCCTGAGCGGGCGGCATGTCTCAGACTGACTCCCACAGAGGAGAGAGAGCTTTACCAAAAGTGGCTGACAAACAAGAAATAGTTCCCATGTGACAGGAACGGAGGAACTTTGAAAACAGTCAAATGTTTAAATGCGCTGGTAGATTAAAACATCGTCTCTATCATACATGGACGGTGTTGATTCTATAAAAACCCCTTCATATGTAAAGCGATTTAGCAACTCCGAGTGTGTGGTCTGTGAATGAGAACATGTATATGAAGTGTTTGTGAAGTGCTAAATGAATGAATGTGCATGCCAGTCTTTTTCTGGGTGCGTTTATCCATGCATGGTTGCTCACACACACACACACACGCACACATCCATAATGAGTCTCTGATCATTACAAAGCAATTCCTTCAGACAGAAATCCCTTAAACAGCCTTGGTTTTTGGGCTTCATGCTATCCCCCTTCTGTCTCCTCTCTCCTCAACAGCCACCAACCACTGCTGCTGCCAAAAATAACACAGGAGCGCCACTCGAACCCGCGCCTCACCACAGCACAGCTTGGCCGCAAGAGAAGGGATCAAAACACACACAAAAAAGGAAACACATCATATTGTGGAAGGAGGGAAAAAGAGCATTCATACCACTCCATGCTTGAAGATATCTACTGATGATTTTGGCAACCAAAGAACCACACATAATGCACCAGGCCAAGACTGGGAGAAGGAAAGTGTGTTGTGTGTGTCAGTGTGTGCATACATTTTGGATGTACTGCGATTGCTAAGGCGATATTCATTTCTGATCTCATTCAGTCAGTGATTCAACCACAAGCTCAATAAAAACACTTATATTATCACGTTAAAGGTCAATAAATTTGGGATTTCAACTGACAAATGAAGGCACGGTGAACAAGGCAAATTAACTCTGAAAGTATGAATAATGAGCAGAAGGGGTATATCTTCAGGTCACAGATCAATCTTGGTGCTTTGATTGTAGGTTTGGGAGTTCAAATGGGAGACAACTTTACTCATTGTCATGGCCGGTTCACTCTGTGTTGCACTTGGCAAAACGTGCCTATCCACACTGACACGCTGATGCCAGTGAATGAAGCCATCAGAATCCTAGCTCTATTTCAACAGTGGCCAGCAGGGGTTTTACGGGCAAACCATCATGAGATTAATTGTCGAGCCACAGAAATAAAGGAAGTGATGGAAAGGTGGAAAATGTACTGAAATATTTTATGGAAGTGCTGCTTTATTGGTTGGGTAGGAGGTTCTGAACTTGTGGGTCCAAAGGATTTTAAGGGTCTGACTCTGCACGACTCCTCTGGGTATATCACCCACCAATGCAAAGGGCTCCAAACTAAGCAAAGAAAATCCAACAAAATTAGAGTTGTCTGACTGTAATCCTATCCTATAATTAATTTCATTACCATAAGTTTTTGCTTGACTACATTACGAATAAATGCAATAATACTGCCCCTTCACACACAGCACACACTAAAGGGTTAAATTTGGCTATGTGGTGAGGGTTAGATAGGCTTTTTAATCATTTCAATAGATTCTTATTTGTCTATTCTTATTTCATTGTGTTGCATTTTGTTTTTAGACTTGCAATGCACTGCTTTAATTTGTAAATGAGTGTTGATTTTCTTTTTTGTACCTTTAATTGTCTTATTTATTTGTATTGTATTATCATCTGTACTCTATTTATCAGAGTAGGGGTGGGTGACTTATTTTATTTAATATTATTCAAATAATACAAAACACAACAATTTAAAGTTGAATGCCCCCACTCAAACTCTAAGCCAAATTAAAAAAAATAACCTCTCCTCAGAGCTCAAAACAACTTGTGAAGTGTTTGGCACCATTCCTTTCCCTCTAATTAGCAACGAATAGTCCCTTAATATTAATTTTCCCCCTGTGAAACACCTTGTATTTTTGTTTTGAAGGTTGCTGTATACATACAATTTGTTGTTAATAGTTATTTTAGGGATAATTATCTTTGAGATTAGTCTGGGTATAAACCTTTTCTTGTTGCTGCACGATGATCAGTCTCCTAAACTTATGAAATGTCCTATGTGTTTGTGCTAGTCCACAGCGGAGACGGCAGGTGCCAGGCAGTCCAAGGGCCCAAAGTACTATCAAAACCCCGACAAAGAGGCTTGTCAGATGAACAGATCAGTGACTGACTGTCGCCCTCTTCTGATTCATTTTAGTACTAACAAATTATTCCACAGAAAGCTAGAATGCAATGAAAGTTGTCGGGCCAAACAAATCGCTGTGCATTTGTTAGCCTGTAATTAAGAGAACTGTCCAGTTCAAGCAGCTACTTCACGCAGAAAACATTATAAACTGTAGGATATTTACTGTCTCGCATGCAGGACAAAATGAGGCAGAAACAGCTAACATTTACTCAGGTACAGTTGGTACTGGCACTTACTTGATACTTCCATTTTGTGGTACTTTTGCATGCAGTGCAGTTGTCTTGACAGCTAAACGGCTGGCTGACATAGGCAAGCTGCAAAAATACAAACACACACACACACACACACACACACACACACACACACACACACAGAGAGAGAGAGAGAGAGAGAGGGAGAGAGATTTCATTTTTCAGATTTCTTGTTTCACTCATGAAATACGTTTGTTTAATTTTAACCGACAATTCAGCAGCTTCTGCATTGAAATTAATAATTTTAAAACCGTGAACGGGGATCATTTACCAAAATTAAGTTTCATGTTGGCGCTGTGTTTAAGATAAATGCCTTGATGTTCATTTCAAAAAGTAGGAAATGTCAGCGGTACGTGTATTACGACTTTACTTAGGGACTGTTGGTTATTTATGAGATAGGATGGAGTAGTGCAAACAGGCGGAGGCATATCGAATTTTTTTAAGCACTTGGGAGGGTATTATATTTTAGTTTGTTGTTTTGACTTAGGGGGGTGGGTGGTATACAACTTTAAATGCTTGTATTCATTTTACTGCCGAGGTTTTGGAATGCCTGTTTTGTTTTTTAAAAAATCGCCAAAATTACATAACTTTTTTTAAAAAAAAAAATATTGGCTGGAAACTGTAAAAACAGAAATAATTGTTAGATTTTCATATTTTCCGACGGTCCTGAACACATCATGTGGGGCAAATGGTTCCATCAGAAAAAACATAACCAAATCTAAGCTTAAAATAGTGATATTTTACAACAATCACTTTGGTCTCATTTAACATTTTTGGCATGAATAAATCTTTTGCACTACATAACCAGCATGCACAACATGAGTGAGTTTTTTTCAACCCCAGGATTTCATTCAACTTTTAACTTTAAAACATCAAAGGGGAAGTTTTTGAAAACCTTACAACAAAATCATGACAAGAAGAAAGAAATATCTGTAGTTTCAGGAAGAGTTTTAAAAAAAACAAGCTATATCCCATCGACCCCCTACCGACTTCCATATGATACATCCATGTCCTCTCCTGTTAAATAAAGAACAGTAAAGCTAGCTTGCTAGCTACCGTTAGCTAGCTGCAAAACGAAACTTTGTTTGTTTTGTTTTTGTTTTTGCTTATTTAGTTTTTTCCTGTTAATGTCTCAGCTCCTGTGCTGACAATAATAATTTTGAAGAATGTATCTTTTCCCAATAACAAGTTTCCTGTTGGTAGTCTTTACGTAAAATAACGCTGATGTCATGGTAACTTTAACGGAAAGGTACCGCAGCCAGTTAATGTTAGCTAGGTATGTGCAATATACATTGACTTAGTTCTACTTTTTGCTCAATTGTAAACGGACAGCTTTTACTCTTGACGACATATTTGTATTATATTCTGTCACAACAAACTACAGCTTCCAGTCTGCTGAGTGTGAACGACTTTTCACCTGTTTCTGTTGTAAAGTACCTGTAGCATGGACCTGTACCCCTATGGATGTACTGTAGTGAAATCGCCCCGTCCATGAAACACTCGGCACTACTCGGTGTTTTCCGGTGTCCAAGCCGAACAACCGAAGCGCCCACGGACCAATCACAATTCAAGTTTCGCGGGATTCTATCCTACGTCATCTCTGTGCTGCAAACAGTACCCCGCTGCAGTCTGTCGGAGCGGAGGGGGTTTCATCTGCTCTTCATAAGTCCTTGCCTCTTCATCTGTCTGAGAAAATACCGTCTAATGAAAACAAGTGTCTGTTCTGGTGGGGGGATTAACCATCCGATACCGATCAGCTCTGTCTGCGTGAAATAGGGAATGAACGACGAGACAGGATCGGACAGCTGGAAGAGAAACTCCGGGTGCTCCAGGTGTGAAGCTGCGCAGAAGCTAAGCTAACATAGCAT
This sequence comes from Plectropomus leopardus, assembly GCF_026936395.1. Taxonomy (NCBI): domain Eukaryota; kingdom Metazoa; phylum Chordata; class Actinopteri; order Perciformes; family Serranidae; genus Plectropomus; species Plectropomus leopardus. The sequence goes on from NC_142177.1 coordinate 24,974,349, forward strand.
AGCGGCTAACCAGGGGCCATTCAGATATATAGATCCATTTGATTCATCGATTTTAATAGCGTCTGCCTACACAAAGCTGCTGGTTTTAACTCAAACACCCCAACATTTTGTTGACATAAACTGAGCTAGCTTCAAAGTAAGCTGCCAGATGTATGACTGAAAGAGATCCACATGGCAATATGAGTTTATGCCATTGATTCACCTCCCATATAGACATGCATGATACATTTATATCATTAATTAATCACAATTGATAACTGATAGTGATTCTATCGAGAGACAATGCTATTTATTGCATACAACCCGGGTTACATCAACAATAACTTTATTTATATGGCACTGTTAAACACTGCAATTACTGTAAACAGTCCCCTATCATGAAGAAGCACAACCTGTAAGCTATTGATTATATGAGCCTAGCTTTAACTTGAAAAAAAAATATGCTAGTAAAGTACAGTAGTGCACATTTTGTGTGTGTTTTTTTAAAGTAGAAATATCCCAAGAGCATGAATTGGCACCTCGATAGTTACTTTCATCTAAAATTAGTCCTTATGATTCATAGTCATGCAGATGTGACTATTTATTTTTTTGCAGAAATTTTAAAGTTGACTGCCAAAATTTCCTTTGCCACAATATAAAGGAGATAAGGAGAATTTTAGTTTATGGTTACTTGTACATTAAGTTTTGAACACAAGTAAGCTGGGCATTGTTTCTGGATAGACTGCAATGTTAATGCATTTTGGGAAGGAACTGTGTTACAATGAGTGGTGACTTGGATGTCTCGAATCTTTTGTACTCTGGTTGAAGGAATCTTTAATTAGGCTAGCCTCAGGTTAGTGCACTAAGGATAGCATTCGATAGAAAGAATGAAAAAAAGTTTTTAGCTTGAGAACACATTTCTGAATTGTGTTTCATGAAAGGTATAAATGACACCATTTTCTAGAGCCCTCTGTGAAAGGCAATCAGTAGTTGCTTCTTTCTCATGCTGAATCTTTCTTTTATTTAGTATTGAGCAAATGCTGGCTGTGAATCCCGGAAAGACGCCCATCAGTCTGCTGCAGGAGTATGGAACGCGGATAGGCAAAACCCCAGTGTATGACCTGCTGAAGGCCGAGGGACAGGCCCACCAGCCCAACTTCACGTTCCGCGTCTCCGTTGGAGAGATCAGCTGCACCGGCCAAGGGCCAAGCAAGAAGGCAGCCAAGCACAAAGCAGCCGAGGCTGCTCTGAAGATGCTCAAGGGAGGTCTCGGAGGTCCCGCCGGAGTTGGTGTTGGAGTAGACGGGTTTATTGGGGTTGATGTGTCTACTGATGGAGACAGGTCAGCTCATTATTTTGTTTTTTCATTTATTTAAAGCTAAATTGATTCATAGACAGCCACATTGTGGCGCCAACATCAACTGATGTTAGGCAATATAACATCTCAGTGTGCTCTGTACTAAGCACAGAACAAATGTGATATAGAGGTCTTAGTGTGGTTTCATTACTTCCTCTTCTGCTTGTTTTATCTCATCTTCTGTGCAGCTCCCAGTCAGAGATGAAGACCTCAGGCAGTTCTCAGCAGTCTGAATGTAACCCTGTAGGAGCTCTGCAGGTGAATAAACAAACTCCTAAAGTTTCAAGTTTTATTTTGCTGTTGGACTGTTTTGTCAGTCCTTTGCACTGTGAACAATATCTGCATAGCTCATAGTTGCATGCTGTTTATTTTTGTAAGTATTTGTGCACATCTCTGCCAGGAATTGGTGGTACAGAAAGGATGGCGTTTGCCAGAGTACACAGTCACCCAGGAGTCTGGTCCAGCACATCGCAAAGAGTTCACCATGACCTGCAGAGTCGAGAGATTTGTGGAAATTGGTAAAATGCACAATATTTCTTGTTGGATATTGTTTTGTGTGTATTGACAGATTTTGTCTCATAGATCAAATCCATGTTTTGACGATATTTAGATTTTTGTTAACATACTACACGTACCATGAAGTTGTCCGCCAGTGATAAAAACATTTAAGCCCCAATGCAACTAATGATAGAAAACAGCTCATTGAAATTGAGGAAAATCAAACATTCTGCCTTTTACACGTCTGCTGAGTAATTTCTCACCTTCACTGACTTATATTCACAACACACTATTAACAGGTCTCAGGCACAGTGTAGAGATACAAGATATAGTTTAGGCTAGCTAAATTAGAGGGCGCTTGTGCTTATCATAGTCTCACTCATGAATATCAGTAACCCAGTCTCATTATCTGTCAGAGGTCTTGTGCAAAATTACTCAATCTCCTGTTCCTCTCTAGGAAGTGGGACATCCAAGAAACTAGCAAAGAGAAACGCAGCAGCTAAGATGTTATCACGTATACACGACGTCCCAGTCGACCTCAGGACCAGCAACGATGCTGACGCCGAAGAAGACACATTCAACATGGTGAGAAACGGACAGAAATAAACTTTCTGTGCGCACCAGTTCACAAAGCTCATGACTGCCCTTCGTGCTATATTATTTGGCACATTGCGGGAAAGGATGCACACCACTGCATCACATGCAAATATTGTATTTGCATTGCATAGAGCTTCATGAAATCATATCCGGAATAACATAAGCTATGCATGCCATCACCCCTTTTCTTACTGATTAATCTTGCTGACAGATAATATTGTTTATTGATTGATAATAACATCTTCTTACCTGCACACACAGCACATGGGGAGCAGAGCTGAGACGGGCAAAAGTAAAGGCTTCAGCTGCACGTGGGACTCTCTACGTAACTCCGCTGGAGAGAAGATCCTCCAGCTCCGCAGCCACCCTCTGGGCATGCCCACTGACTCCAACTTCTGCTCTTTGCTGAGTGACCTGTCTGTGGAGCAGCGCTTTGATGTCAGTTACCTGGATCTAGGTGATTAAATGACAATTACATTCACTTCTGCTGAGCACCACAGTGTAACTACAGTGGCCTTAAGAGGAGCTGAAAGATTGAAAGGAAATATGTCAATTGACATGACTGACTACATTTCAGCATGCATAAACCGCTGCATTAAGCACATGTTAAATTGATCATGGCAGAGTATTTTACATAATTCAAAATGTGTCTGTAGGGGGCGTCGGGTGGCTCAGTAGATAAAGCAGGCACCACATAAATGAAGGCAATGTCCTTGCCGCAGCAGCCACGGGTTCGATTCCAGGTCTTCCCCTCTCTCTCCCCCTTTCATGCTATCAATCTGTTTCTGTAGGGGTACTGAAACATTTTTGTTCTTTCTCATTTCAGAGGAGCGCAGTCTGAGCGGCCTGTGCCAGTGTCTAGTGGAGCTGTCCACACAGCCAATCACAGTGTGCCACGGCTTTGCTCCGAGCATCGACGCCGCTCGAGCCAATGCAGCCCACAATGCACTTCAGTACCTCAAAATCATGGCCGGGGGGAAGTGATGCCATCCTCCTCCTCATAGACTCGAACTCGCCACAACAAAATGCCAGGATCAATTTTCTCTTTGGACAACGGAGGCACTTTTGTGATGAGTTCAAATAACGTGAATTACCTCAAATTTGGAAATGGAGACTCTTTCTGTCCCCAAATTAATCCCGGAGCCTTTTATTATTTTTGTCACATCGATCTCTTATTTTGCCAATTAAGATTTTGTTGCCCAAAAACTCCTTTATCACCCTCATGGACATTTTTTAAAATCCATTTTTTTTTAGAAAATTCCATTTGCTCAGCACCCATATGCAGCACTGTATATCCTTAAAATCTACAGTTTAAAATGTTGTATCTCAAATAGTGTATGGTGCTCTTCTTGCAGCGAGTTCCCAAATAATTGCAGACAAATTGTGATGCAACAAAAAGCCAAAGGGGTTTGTTGAAATTGGGCTATGGAAGTGCCAGATATTGGTGCTTCATTGAATCCCCATCGCATGGATGGACGGAAGAAAAGATTACCAGCCATGTGCCGAAAGGTGGAGAGAAAAGGACTCTGCTGAAAAGATATCAGATGATAATTATTTTAAAGACTTCCCTGTTTTCAGATGAGCTTGTATAAGAATGTTTTTGTTGTTTATTAATTTGAACCCTAAAAACTCAAACTGTTTGTTTCTTTAATGCTGTTATGTTGAATTGTGGACATTTTCCCCTTATTTTAAAACTGAGTTTATGATTACTGTCAGTTGAAATTCACCTTGTTGGATTTGTTTACCATTATGAACTAAAATAAGGTTCATTTTGGAAATTGAACTTTTTCAATAATGTTACTCTATGGCATCTCAAAGTAAAAATGGTGACAGAGATCAGACTGAAATTATCATATGATGAATTATCCTTGTAATTTGTGCAGTTTAGCGCCTTTATAGACTTCGTTACAAGGCACATGTTGATGGCTTTCAGAGCATTAAGCAAGAAATGAACTCATACCATGTGTATTTTTATTGTAATTTAAAAAATATTATCCAACATTACTATAGAATTTAAATCCGACTCATTGGTCTGATAACTCCTTAAAGTGCAAACAACACTGTGAAGTGTAATTATCACAGCATTAAAATGTACAAGACTTCCTTTAGCACAGTCTTTGCATTAGGAGCAAATCCCATTTCAGTGTAAGACAAATATCAGTTAATGATAAGGGTTAAAGAGGAAACAGTACTCTGAGTATTCTTAAAAACCACTATTTTCATGTCTTTCAACTTTCAATATCATAGACCAGAAAAACGAACCCACCACATATTCTTATTTGGAGTTTCTATGTATTGTTTATGCTTATTTTCCCCAGTATTCGTTCATTTAAAATTTGATCCCCTGTGAATTATTTTGCTAATCAATGTGACTATGATTTCTGTAATGATGTTTAAAAATGGATGATTTTCCAGATTATATTCTCCAACTACTTGCTGTGTCTTGGTGTAAGGATTCATTACCTCCCACCTTACTGCATTTACATAAAAACTGCCTTGCGCTCAGCTGCAGTAAGTGAACAGTTTGCACAACTTAAAAAGACAATTCCCTTTGCACAATGCAGGCTGACCAAGTTTCTGTTGTGTTTGATGTTAACCTCATTCTCTGAAAAAGCAGATCTGCATCTTGTTTTCTGCTCGTTTAAATAGGGAACTTCTAAACACCATTAACATCAGTGTCAGCATCAGTACATTTGAGAGGGACCTTTTTGTTGTGGTAGTCAAAAAAGTTCCCCAGTGTTAGAGAAAACACAATGTGAGCTCTGTGTGAAATTGACTTTGTTTCCAATAAAACATTTTTGTACATTTTACTGCCATATGTTGTAATAACTTGAACATGCTTGGATTACCATTTAAATAAAATATGGTCCACACAGTATTTATTAAGGTCTTTGAACCTCATCAGTTTTCCTGTTAAATCACTTATTTACAATCTTCTGTATTACGTATGAGCACTGGGGAGACACCTAATGCTTTGCATAGCAGGAACTTTTTTTATTGGGGGAAAAAAGCTTCCAAAGTTTCTGAAAGTTTCACATGTGACCAAATCTCTTGCAATACCATGATATCTTAAAGGAGCTATTCACCACTAAATCAAAAATACATGTTTTAACTCTTGCTTTTTATCAGTCTAGATTTTTGGGAATTTGATTTCTGGAAAGAGACATTGCTGTTGAGTTTTTCAAAAGCAAACATCTCTACAGCTGATATGTCCAGCACTCTGCAACCAACACCAAAACAAGCTAGATTGATAAACAGCACTACAGGTAAGAGGTTAAAACATGTCATTTTGATTTTGGGGTGAACTGTCCTTTCAATCTTAAAGGCCTGTTTGACTAGAGGACTCTTGCTTGGTCACTAAATTCTTTTGTGTAGTAAAAACTCTGGGCAGGTGGGGGCGTGGTTATGGCGCGGAACTAAGCACACGTTGTTTTTGTAGGCTCCTGGCGATATTTCTGAAAAATCCTGTAAATTCTCCTTAAACTACACAACAAAGGATAATTCATATCTGCGTTGATTCTGGTACACCCGTGACATTATGCCACCGAAGAAAGCTAAAAATAAAACTTCTTTTCGTGGAGGAAGGCGGCGCCAAGATGCTAACTACCAAGCTAACACACCAGGTGATGCTAGCTCTGTCGTCAAGAAGAGGAAAGGAGATGGCGCTGATACGACTACGTACGCAACATGGACCTCGGGCAGGTACTCGACATCATAAGAAGTGATTTCTCCTCAAAGATCAACGAGGTCCTGGTAGCAATTCAAGATGTTAAGAAAGAAGTGCAGGACTTCTCCACCGCGGCAAACGAAGCAGAAGTGCGCATTAGCAATGTGGAGGACACAGTGCTCAGAGAAAGTTAAGTCTGATATATAGGTAAGCAAGTGACACTTCGCAAACAAACTTTGACCGAGCTCGAGAACCGCTCACGCCGATCCAACCTTCGGATAGTCAACTTGCCAGAGAAGATGGAGGAAGCGATACGTGGGCTTTCCTGGAGAAATGCTCAGCGCTGGGACCAGCGACATTCCAGACCACCGCTTTCGTTGAAAGAGCACACAGATTGCCCGGCCGCACGCAACCTGACCGATCAACAAGACCGAGAGTCCTCATCGTGAAGTTTTTAAACTTCCAAGATAAAGTCCGAGTGATGCGAGCAGCCAGGGCCAAGGGCAAGGTGTTTTGCAGCGGCCAAGAGATCATGTTTTTCCCGGATCTTTCCACGGAGCTCCACCGGCTAGGAAAGGATTCGACCAGGTGAAACAACAGCTGATGTCAATGAACATTCGATACGGAATAATCTACCCAGCGAAACTACGAGTGACATCTGACGGACAAACACGTGAGTTTGAATCCCCAGCTGAGGCTGAAAAATTCATCCAGGGTTTACAGACCACAAAGACTCACGTAATAACTAAAATGATCTGCTGTATCATTTATCTGCCTGTAACAGATTGATAATAAGACCTTTAGGGCCAGCAACATACATATAAAACATTTTTCTCTTTTTTCCTCCTTCTTTTTCTATTTTGTTATTTTCTCTCTGTAATTCCTTCACTCTCTCTAATCTGGTGGCTCTTTCATTTATTTAGTTTTTATAGAAACCACCATGCCATCTTTTTAAGTGGACGTTTAACTTGTCCATTAGAGGGTCTATTTAGCATACCTACAGATAGCTTTCCTAAAAGAAAGCCAGGATACAAATGTCAATGGTGTATATTTTACCTGTTTTTTGTTTGTCTGTTTTTTCTTTAAAAAACCCTGTTAGTGTAGTTTACACTTTTTTTGCCAGGAGACACAACAGTCTCACTAGTTCTGTTATAATGACAGCGTGGGTTAGTCTTGCTGCTCCCTTGTTCACATTGGATCAGTGTGCACTTAACTGTACCCCAAGGTCAGGGGAGGGTGGGATGAGGAAAAGGGATGTCCTGTTCAGGTTGACAGCCCAGGGGTTCTGTTTTTGGCAGTTTTTGAGTTGTTGTTTTTTTTTTGTTTTTATTGTTGCTGTTATTGTTGTTTGTTTTCTTTCTCTTTTCTCTACCTTTCAGTTGGCTTTCTGCTTGTGCACTCCGATACTACACATATTGAACAAGTTCACCTACAACTAAAGAATGATAATTTGCTGGACAAGCTTGTTTATTATTAGGACTTGATGACCGCAACTAAAGATATTAAATTCACTTCTTGGAACGTTAGAGGGATGGTAAAATTACCTAAATTAAAACAAGTAATTACCAGGCTCAAACAGCTCAAATCCTCAATAGTGTTTATTCAGGAAACCCATTTACTCAATGAGGACTTGATAAAAATACGAAGGAGATGGCCAGGAAAGTGCTTTAACTTCCTGTTTCCCTCTCATTCGAGAGGAGTTATGGTATTAATTCATAATACAGAATTGCCTTTTCAAGTAAACAACTTCATTCATGATAATGCTGGTAGATTTCTGGTGGTCCAAGGAACTCTCTTGAGAGAAAATATTAATTTGTTAACATTTATATTTATTAACGATGATAACCCATCATTTTGAAAATTTATTTCTATGGCCAGCTTGCCTGTAAAATTATATTGGCTGAGTGACTTAAATTGCGCCTTAGACCCGAAGCTTGATGGATTCGTCTGGGAATGGATACTTCCCACTCTCAGACAAGGAAAAAATTCAACAATATATGAAAGATTTGAACCTATGTGACCCCTGGAGGATGCAAAATCCCAACAAAGGAATTCTCATGCTACTCTGCAGTATTTAAACTCACTCCAGAATAGACTACTTCTTAATTTCTGCATCTCTCCTACCCAATATAACTAATAGTTTATATGATAGCATTGTTTTGTCAGATCATGCTCCAACCTCATTATGTTACAAAATTAATCAAGCGAACAGGCATTCAACTACTTGGCGATTACACCCAAAGTGGTTACAGGATCCAGACTTTTTAAAATTTATAGGAGAGCACATTGACCTCTATTTCTCATTAAATACTGGACCAAACATCTGCAGCCATTAGATGGGGACGCCTTTTAAAGCGTATATTAGAGGGCAAATGATAAGCTTCACCAGCTCTAAAGTTAATAAATTCAAACAGACAATGAGTGAACTAAATGATAAAATTAAAGAATTAGAAGGGGAAATTATCATAGATGATTCGCCACAAAAGAAACAGGAACTGATGATCCTTAAAGCAAAATATGAGGAGCTTTCTTGGCTAAAAGCTGAAGAGGGTCTAATAAGACTGAAACAATCCTTTTATGACCAGGGCGAGAAACCCGGTAAATTACTGGCTTGGCAGATAAAAAAGATTGAATCTGAGAGAGCGATTAACTCAATTAGGAATGATCAAGGAGAATTATCAACAGATCCTACCGAAATTAATAACACATTTGTATCATACTATAAAACCCTCTACAGTTCGGACTACCCACCAAATTTGGTTAACCAAAACAGTTTCTTAGATGGATTGATCATACCCCGCATCTCTGAAGATTCAAAAATTGAACTAGACAGGGAACTTAATTTGAATGACATCTCCAGTGCCATTGCAGAAATGAGAGGAGGTAAGGTTTCAGGTCCAGATGGACTTCCAATAGATATATATAAATTATTTAAAACAAAATTGATAGCCCCACTATTGGAGGTTTATTTGGAATCCTTTAAAGCAGGTTGTCTCCCCACGTCATTACGAAGTGCACTAATCACTCTCATTCTAAAACCTGGCAAAACACCATCTGAACGGGGATCTTACAGACCCATATCATTGTTAAATTCTGATGCTAAGATAATAGCTAAGGCTCTCGCTATGAGATTAGAAAAGGTTTTGCCTGCCATAATACATATAGACCAAAATGGATTTGTGCAAAATCAGGGGGGTTCCATAATGCAAGGAGAGTTCTTAATATAATTCATGAATGTGAAGAATCCCCAGACTCCATAATACTTCGATTGCCTTGAAAAAGAGGCGTTCGATCGTGTCGTAATGGCCTTATCTCCTCGGGGTATGGCGATTTGGATTTGGTGATAGCTTTTGTAAATGGATTGAAATCTTACTTGTTGATTCTTCTGCAATGGTGTCTACTAATAATCTCATCTCCCAACCTTTTGAACTATTTCGCGGCACTAGACAGGGATCACCAATTTCACCTCTTCTTTTTGTAATAGCCATGGAACCATTAGCTATAGCCATTAGATCACACTCCTCAATTCATGGTATTATGACTGGAAGCATAGAACATAATACAGCAATGTACGCTGATGATACTATTGTGTTTCTGTCACATCTTACAAAATCGATTCCTTCTCTATTAGAGCTTTTTGGTGAATTTGGTTCCTTCTCTGGATTCAAAGTGAACAGAGAAAAATCATCTATCATGTTCTTGAATGCTAAGGAGAGGAAGAACCCCCTGTAAGCGCACCCATTTGTGAATGCCACTGAAGGATTCAAATACTTGGGCATCAAATTACCCCAAAAATAAACAATATTAGCTCAGCCAACTATGATCCCTTGTTAAGCGGAGGTGTCAGAGGAAATTACTAGGTGGATAACACTGCCTTTTTCTATCCTAGGAAGGATAAACATTATAAAGATGACTTTACTACCAAAATTTCTATATAAGTTCCAGTCTATTCCACTGGCCTCCTCCCTCATTCTTTCTGAGGACCAGAAGGCTTTTCTCTAATTTCATATGGAATAATAGAAAGCCAAGACTTAGACTATCACTATTATATTTGCCTTACGATAGGGAGGGCTGCAACTACCAAACCTAGAATGGTACTTTACTGGGCTGCAACTTAGGGCCACAATGTTTTTGGTTTCTGAAGATGTTCACTTGCCCTGGCTAGAGGTTGAAAAGCTTAGCTCAAAAGGATTAGCACTGGATAACTATCTATTTTCCGCTTCCTTTAAAACTTTAAATAAGAGCACCACTAATCCTTTCATCAAAAACACTATTGTTGTTTGGAATGCAGTTCAGAAACTGTTAGGTGACTCTCCAGGGCTATCCTGTTTTTCCCCATTTGGGGTAATGATCGCTTTGCTCCAGCAAAAAATGATATGGAGTTTTAAAGCATAGTTGAATAAAGGTATAGTGAAACTTCAAGATGTATACAAAGGATTATACTCTAATGTCATTTAATGACTTAAAAGGTAAAATATGATATTCCGCAAAAACATTTTTTTAAGTATTTACAACTTAGAAGTTTTATTCTGGCAAACTTAAACAATTCAGTTCAACAACCTCCACTTTCCATTCTAGAAACCCATGTTACAAAAAACTGTTTTGGCAAAAAAGACTGATTTCTAGGTTCTATAATATGATAGTGGAAAATCATAAAGAAAACTCTGACAGTAAGAGACAGGAGTGGATCTGAGACTTACAAAAAGATATAACAAGCAGTGAATGGACTAAAATATGTTTAAAAAATACACACTCAAACTATCAACACTCGATTAAGAATGATACAATTTAACTGGATAATGCGTACATACATCTCTCCTGTACAGTTAAATAAATTTGACCTAACATACCCTGATTTATGTTATAAGTGTAACAAACATCAAGGTACTCTATATCACTATTTGTGGAATTGTGAAGAGATTCAAAAATTCTGGAACTCCGTTTTAAAGTATATCTCTCAAATTACGACATCCCTGTATCTCTATGTCCTAAGCTATGCATTTTGGGCATCTATCCAGATAACTGTGTTCTATCTTGTAAAGAAAGAAAAATGGTTGACCTATGTTTGCTACAGGCCAAAGCGTTGTATTGCACTATACTGGAAAAAATGTTGGTTGCCCTCTTTTACTCACTGGCTAAACAACTTAACTTCAGCCCTTGCTCTTGAGAAACTGACCTATATTATCAGAAAGAAGGCTTGAATTTTATGAAATTTGGAAATGTTTTGGAACTTTTGAGAGCTGGAACATGGAGGAGACAGTGGAAGAATAGGACAATGGAATAATACCTCATTGGTTCTCAGGAGTGCATGATGTCACAGACATTTGAAAAGGTGTTTTTCTTTTGTTTTGTTTTGTTTTTCCTTTCCTTTATTATTATTAAATGTGGAACATTATGCCTGTCTACATAAATGTATCTTTAATATTTCCTTGGTGCATCTACATCAGACAGTACCCTGATTAATATTTATGTGGTCTGCTTAGTTTTTTTTTTTTTTTTGTTTTGTTTTGTTTGTTTGTTTGTTTTTTTTTGTTTTTGTTTTTTTTTCTTCATTTTGCCTCTTCTGAACTAATTGATTGTTTGTTTGTACAATGTGAAAATTTATTTTTTATTTAATTTATTTAATAAATTTATTTATTTATTTATTTACTGCCATTTGATTGGGTGTTATGGTTGTGGATGTTGTTGAGTGTTGCTGTATTGCAAAAACAATAAATATATGTTCAAAAAAAAAAAAAAAAAAAAAAAAACTCTGGGCAAGAAAACGCTACAATTTAATGTTTACATAGAGTTATGGTTTTCTGTCATCTGCTATGTATGTGTGATGAGTGACTGACTTCTTCATCCGCGTAGCCACTGCTGTCTGACTGCACACTGTCACCCCGCACCACCTCACCTGCACAAGGACACAAACACAGTCAAGCAACAACTCCACGCACAGTAGACCACTTCAGAAATACAGCTGCAGTCTGGCCTGAATACACACACAAAGACACACGCAGTATGTTCTTGGTGACTAACACATCTGCATGGTGACGTGTTTATGCACGGTCACACATACAAGCTTTTCTATATAAACCTGTATAAACTATTCACTGGTGATGTCTGACCCCATTATGAGACCTTACCTACAGTGAGCCCAAATTTAAATATTTGAGTTTTACCAGAAATTTTGTGCACACCCAAATCTGTTGGTCCATTTTGACAAACACACTTGTGTAAACTGGTACAGTGTAAACTGGAAACAGCCTTTCCTTTACACCTCACAGCCATCTGTGAAAGCTGTTTTTTTCTTGTGAATGGGGTAAACATCTGCCAATATGTACATAAGAAACATTAACTGAAAATACGACAGGTTATGTTCCTGTAAGGTAAAACTGCCAAACAGTATGACAGTGTCATACATGCACTACCATTGCTGCCCTCTATTCATTCATTTATTTCTTACTTTTTACTTTTGATGTAAGTTTTTTAATGTCTTTTTATTCGTATTGAGAGAGGCCAAACAGAGTTTCATTGTACATTTGTATAATGAGAATAAAAATTCAACATAATAAAGATTCATCATCATCATCATCATCATCATCAAATTGTACCAAAGCAGCAGCTGTAACTACGACTACTGACCTGTGTTCATGTTTAAAAAAAAGGCCACTCACACAAAGAAAATGTAATTATACCTTTGTATTGAAGATTTCTGGACAACGGGGAGGTTGTTGTTCCAAAATCTTCCTCTCCTGCACTATGCACCTACAGAGACAACAGAATGCAGTATATATTATTATTATATTGATTTATTTTATTGACGCCACCCCAAAGAGCCATGCACGATGTGCCAGAACCAAACACCATGCACTGAGAATGATAGTTTAAACTGGACAATATTCACATAAAATCTCCTGCTTTTTTTGCTTAATCTTTTCATGATGTAAAAGGGCTCTTTTGTTAGACTTTGTTATTAATATCATAATATTTATGGGGGCAGCTGTGGCTCAGGGGGTTACAGCGGGTCATCTTTTCATCAAAGGCTGGCAGTTTGATCCCCAGCTCCTCAACTCTGCATATCAAAGTATCTTTGGGCAAGAACCTGAAAACCAAATTGTGTGTGTGTGGATGTTTACCTAATGAGCAGGGGGCCCCGTGTATGATAGTCTCAGCCAATAGTGTATGAATGGGCAGTGTTAAAGTGGTCAGAAAATTAGAAACAAGCTAGTCTATTTTCCATTTATCATGAACATGGATTAATTATTCGTGATTATCAAGTATGTAATTACCATGCTATGTAGAGTCAACTTAGAAAATGTTTGTTCTACGGTCGCAAAATCAGTCTAATCCTTGCTTATGTGATCTATTATTTACAAATGGAGCTGCATAAGTAAAATGCTACATATAATTTATCTGGACAAATTTGTAACTTTTCATGTTAATGCAGCAATTGATAGTTAAAAAAACTGTATTTACTGTACCTCCTCCAGCTCAAAGGAGTTAACCTGTTGCAGGTTATTGGAGTCATGGCTCTGATGCGTCAGTGGATTCAGGTACCGGCTTTTCCCCCCGTTTAATGACTCCTCACAGGTCTGGATGGCTGTGACAGTTGAAGTATGACAGGAGGAGCCGTCATCCCCATCCCAGCCGGTCACAGTGATGCAGCACTGGGTGTAGCTACGACTGGGGGACAGGACAGGAAGTGATCTGGATGCTTCCAGCTGTGTAGCATCAGGCTCAAAGACAGCAGTTTGTATATCAGGGTCATGTGATCCAGCAGGACTGGATCTATGTATGCTTTCTGCCTCAGAGGAGAGAGAAGGTAAAGTGTTTTGTGTTTTTGGGCTATGAGTGTGTAGACAGCAGAAAGGCGCCTGGTGCACACTCTCCACTATCTGCGGGCAGATTAGATCATACGTAACCTTGGTAACTGGTTTCAGATCAGCAGTCCTTGTGTCACTTTGCATTAAAAGAAACTCATGATGAGTTTCTATCACAGTTTCTCCTGATAATGATGATGCTAGCGATGTTCTTACACAGTGAGTACTGTTGTCAACGTCTCCGTGTTTGACACCGTTTTCATCAGCGTTATCAGTTTGTTTGCTGCCCTGCATCTCCTCATGACAGATCTTATCTCCACTTTGGAGAATTTCTGTGCCAGCCACTGTCTGCTGCGTTTGCTCTTCTTTCTCATTCTTACACAGTTCATCACCATCTGCAAGCAGCCCAAGATCCACAGCTGAACTATTCCCATCACAATCCCCCAAATCCAGTTTCTTGGTCTTGACTTTCTCCAGGACGACATCTACAAACTCAGGGAGGCTCGGCCTTTTACTGGGCGAGGGCTGTGGAGAGGTGGAGTCTGAGCCACGAGGAGAGCCTGTGTAGAGACACATCTTGGAGACGGTGTCCTTCAGCCTCTCCACTGGGGAGCGAGGCTCGCTGCGGATGCTGCTCCTGAAGCGTTCCATCCTCTCCACGGGAGATGAGGAAAAGGTAAACTCTGGCGTGGCAAGTTTCTGTAGAGGAGTGCGGGACACATGAGAGTAGAGGGAGTAGAATGCGTTGGCCATAGCTGTGAGCACTTGAACTTGTCTGAAACGACCTGCAGAATGAATAAAATGTGAATTAAGACAAGTAATATAGATCTAATTCGCTACATCCCAGATTTATTTCCCCCTTATTACACATCGAACAATGTTATCCACGGAAGAAAGATAACGTGGTCTTACTAGCAAGAGAGAGGCTGGGGTCTTCCTCTCGTATCCGCCGTAGCTGTGAGTCCAGGAAGAGGCGGAAGTTGATGCCCTGACTCATGGAGGGGAAGGTGAAGAAGCGGGGAGGGATGCGGACTGTGACCTGGGGCTCATCGCAGCCAAAACCCAGCTCATACAGCGTCTCCTCAGCATCCTCCGAACACATCTGCAGGACCTCGGATATACTGATATGTATGTGAAAAAAAGGGGAAATAAAATGAGTTTTTTTTTTTCATGTTAAAGGAATATTTCACCCAAAAAAGACCATTTTTATACCAGTCATGCCATGTTACCTTGATTTCATGAGTGAATATGATTTATTGTTTGATTGAGGACCATGTTTAACAATGGCAAAACATCCATTTACAAACTCTCACACGACTTGTGCTGTACAATCCAAGTGTCATTTATCCAGTTGTATCCTCATTGCTTCCCAAACACATGCCTTCGGCCAAAACTTAATATTTGTTATTAACTTAATGACTCAATTTGCTGCCATTTTGTGTGGAGCTAATGCAAGAAAAGCAATGTTTCTTCCTGAATTCAAGATGACTGATATACAAATGGACATTTTTTGGGGTGAAGTTTTCCTTTAAAGGATTTTCCGTAACGCTCTTTGTAGCAATTTTGTGTTTTTTGGTTTAATAAATACAACTGAGGCATGTGTAATGAGATTAGTTACAAATTCCTTCACAAAATAATGGAACAACCAATAAATACAAATTAAAACAATAAATAAAAAATTGGGGGAAAATAGGATTAAATACTCTCAAATAGCATTAATATATAAAGGCCTTTTTTTCAGGTAAAAACAGACCAGAAAAATAGGCTTTGGGAGGAAGGCCAATCTGAAAAGCTGCAAATTGTTAATCAGCTTTTTCAGGAGCGTTATCTTCCTTTGGAAAGCATCATAAAGCTTTTACCTTGATCTACTATTACAGGTGGAGGAGGAGAGGCAGCTGGAGGCCATGCTGTGGCCCAAGCTCATTGTCGGCAGGCATAGTCCCTGACGAGGGGTACTGTGGACAAGACGTGACGAGTTATTCTGACTTACATATTAATGTAGAAGATACATACAGTAATCTTTAGTATTGGTCTTCGGAATAAAGCAAAACATATAGTTCAGTTATTATAGCTCATTCTTTTATATTACATCAAACTTTTCTCATTTGTACAATTTTTCATTTCTGATCAGTTCATTTTAAGCAAAGAATGAAGTTGTCCACTGACCTGGTGAGTCTGCTGCGACCTTGTTGGGAGAGAGGATGGTGTGCGAGGCTTCATGGTCAGTGAGGAATAGAAGAAAAATAACAACAGAACATTTCATGATTTAGTAAATTCAAGAAAACCTCACTTATTCAAATATTCTTCCAAAACTAAAAAAGCCTTGAGCTAGCTTAGTGATAAATTAGTTCTAACTTATTAACACCTCTGAATCATTTCAATAGAAACAGCCTCAGTATGCACAGGTGTAACCATGAGCTAAGAATACCAGTGAAAAGACTGGGCTGGATTCAGGTGTGATGGGGAGTCAAATTAAATATATTTTTTGGCTGGAAGTGCAGCTCAATATGCCTCGGACTAAAACTCAACAAAGACATTTAATGTCTCTCCTAAGGAATCTGTGTTCTTCTGTGAAGACAGGAAATTGAGTTGAAAATACAGTCAGTATAATGCTTAAAGCTACATGATTTCATTTTAACTAATATTATAAGTTTAACAGCACCGCATTCCTCATTTCTTGTTTCATTGTTACTGCAACTGTAACAGATCAGTTGTGACTCACCCGGCTCCAGATGAAATCTCTCCACCATTGAACAAAGAAGCTGGAAAAGAAAAGGATTTCAGAATGAAAGAGGAATATATGATATGTTGATAACATTAGCACCACGCAGGCTTTTCTTTGACTAAGAAAACCTATATGAAAACAAATGCTGCACAAATATTCTCTTATTTCATCTACACTGTGTTCATACTCAGAGATAGTAAAACAACAGTGTTGATGCTGAAAACCTGTGTAGGGTTACTTTTTTTTTCACACAGAAAATTAATGAGGAATCAATAAGGGAATCAAAGAACTGGACCAATAAACAGAAGCAATAATGGCATTGATCTCAATAAAATCGTATAAATTTCTATCCCTAATCTGTTTGTTAATGTCGAAACATTTTGATTACACTTTAAGTCAAACACTCGTTATCATTAGGCAGAATGTGGACAGATGCTGTCATACAGCTGCTGGAGTAATGAATAAGTTATACTGTACCAGGATGTCACTTAAGGATGAATTTGTATTGATGTTACAAATGGTATCATGTTACAGATATTTTATTTACCAAAAGACATATCTTACACTTAAATGTTGAAATTGTTGTCATTATGCAGTTCTTTCACTCTGCTGTTACATCTAAAGACATTAGTCTTACCACTTGAATTGTAAACTATGTTTGATGTTTTGACCTAAAACAACTGTAATTTCTTCTTTTTATCCAATTTAAATACTGTATGTGTCAGTGTGGTTACATTTCATATAGAAACAAGCAATCTTTTATGCATGATTAACTGTTGAGAAGGAAGTTTTTTCCCCGTCACTTCCCCTTCTCAGAAAATATCCTCCTCCTTGGCAGAGGGACAGTCATACTGCGTAACACTGGACATTTCTCTGACTTGTTACAACTAACATGCAGAAGTGGGTCAGTCTTTGTCATCTGGCTGTGTCAGCACTATTACACACAGAACAAAGCTTCAGCATAGAATTAAAAACATATTCGTGTACACGTCAATTTCCTATTTCCTGCTCTGTTAGTCTCCATTGTGTGTGTGTGTGTGTGTGTGTGCACTTACCATCAGCACCGAGACTCAGCTCATCATCGAAGTTGCTGCCTCTCAGCACAGACTCTGAAGAAAATACATGCAGTCCATAAATTAAGTCATTTCACATGAAGTTGCATGTTTATCTTAATTTTGTGAAATGATTAACCAAAGAACGGACAAATTCCTGTTTTTAAATCTTACTGGTATGTGTCATTAGTGTGCAGTAATGGAAAGAAAGTAAATTTGCTGAAGTACTTGCATTTCCATTTAATGTTACTTTTTACTTCTACTCCACAACAATTCCAAGGGAATTATTGTACTTGTCACTCCACTTTATTAATTGGAAAGCTTTAGTTTCTTTTCTTCATTTTTTATTTCTAAGGGACAATGCACAGTGAGCAACATCAATGTAAATGAGCCAAAAGGCTATTTTTTGTCCTGCGGCTTGCTGTGCGATTGGCCATATAGAGCAACAAACATAACATGTACGTTTACAGTACAAGTCAAACTACTCAACAGTATAGAAAACAAAAAAATTAGCTCCACCTATATTCGCTACAACGGTCCTCCTAATATTCCGAAATATAACGTTCAATAGTATAACACTGACATTCTTTATATAGTACTTTACGTCTGATACTTTAAGTACACTTTGCTGATAAAACTTTATACTTTTTCAACATGTTATTGGAGCATGTTCCAGGACAACACCATCAACGTCACTGAGGACGTCAGTGAACTCACAGGGTCTACAGTTGATGTAATTCATAAAAACACACCTGTACCCAAAACTCCTGTTAAATCATACCACAACCAGTAACCATCAAATAACCAGGAGTTATACGACTTCATGTGACCACTATAGGCTCAACTGATCAATTAATTGATTTTCTACTTAGGTGATGTTTTTTTAATGCAGAACTTTTATTTTTTACTGTAATAGATATAATATTTATATATTGCAGCAATTCTACTTTTCCCGAAGTAAGGGACCTGGATCTTTGTCCCCCCACTGCTGGTGTGCATGGAGACAGAGTTTGACACAACAGAAAACTGTTAACACATTTGAGCTGATTTGCATTTACAACTTGCAACTGTAAATACATCAAGCGAGTCACAGGTTTAGTAAATGGCTTATTGCTATTCATGACTGTTGCAGCTCATACTCACCAAAACTCAGCTGACCAGTCTTCTGTGAGCTGGACTCCGACCTGTAAGATATATACCGATATTTAATGTACACACACACAGTGTCATTTGCATGCTTCTTTTACCAAATAAGTCATTGTGTTTGCATAGATGGCAGATAGCAGCCTAGCTCCAGCGCACGCTTGTGCTAATCAGCTCTCAGCAGGCTGCTGATGACGTTTGTCAACTTCCTTCTGTAGAAATGCTCACATGCTGAGCAGCATTAAGGTCAACACCTCCAAACTGGTGTGGTCATTTTCATGTCGAGTTCTCAGAATGTATTACCAGTTACGCCACTCCTTTCTACTGTTAGGACCCATTTAGATGCAAACTGTATGGAGTACATCACTGACAGTGCAACTTCCTCCTTAGTGACTGATATAAGAGACATTAAATAATTGCTCTGTGTGCTGACCTCTTTCCTTCAATCAGTTTCATAGCAGGAAGAAGGAATTGTTATTTCCTTCTTGTTATGTAATAATCTTATTCAAAACCACAGGGACATTTTGAAAAAGTCAAAGGGCTCAAAGTTTTGTGCTTTAGTTGGTGAAACAGCCTCAAGACAGATGACCTGCTGGAGTGTTTGTAACCAAAAAATGTTGTCTGCATCATGTCGTGGCAGAGAAAAACATCTGATGTGTCATTCAGCACTGGCAGATCTCCGTTCAGAACACTCTAACATTATGGTTTTAAAGAGCTAAAATAGGTTCTTTATTTTCCAATTGAGCTCTAGAAATACATCATCTAAGGCTATTGTGGTGAAAACAATGCCGTGGCGACCGCACCACGCCGTCTTCCTGGAACACCTGACCTCAGAGAGTTTCCACTTTCAACTTCACTGTTTGTCAGAGCAGTTTCCAACGACTGACACCTTGTCCTTCAGAGCCTGCACTCAAAAAATGTCATCTTTCAAAAAAGAAGTAGTATAGTGAGCTGACTCACCCACAACTCAGGAGCCAGTTCTCAATCGTTCCTGTGAAGCATCCTGTGGAAATCACACATGCACAACCCTTCACTTTATGAGTACTCCTCGTTGATTAACAACTCTTTTACTCTACTTCACTGTTTTTAACAAATATGCATATTGTAGATATTAACTTTGGACATATTCTGTTATTAAAAAAAGTGGAACCTCTGATTACACTGAAGTTATTCTGTTGATTTGCTATTTCAAATAGAAGTCGTCCAAGTTTTTATATGAATCCCTTTTCGGTTCAGGCCATTTTCTTTGTATTTTATGTAACCGTAATAACAGAAATTATGCTGACTGCAAACTTAGAACACAAAATCTCCCACTGCTTTCCCTGTGACAAATGCATATTCATCGAAACTGCACAGGATAACCCAGTCAAGTAATTGGATTATTTTTATTCCAAGAGGTGGGACCAAGTCATTATTTTGCCACAAGTCAATCACAAGTCCTAAATGAGTCATAATGTACTCTTCACCAAATGTAGTGCCATTTCAAAGGTCCAGTGTGCAGGATTTAGGAGCATCTGTTGGCAGAAATTACATTTAACATTCATAACTATGTTGTCATTAGTTTATAACCACTTGAATATGAGAATTGTTGTGTTTTCGTTACGTTAGAATGAGCTGATAGAAAACGGTTCCAAACACTGGCTCTAGATGTGGCCATACATGTTTTCGGATTAGCCACTGTGGTTCTTCTATGCACTTGAAACATTGGTGAGGTTTCAGATGTGCGGCCTTCAACACTTGAATCCACTAAAGTATACATACTGGATCTTTAACAACAAAGTAATAATATATTACACTTACAAAAAATATGAATGCTTTTAAAAACAAAATTAGTTAGTTAAAACAAGTATGAATGAACTTTATCACAGGGAGAAAAATTATTGCTGACATTGCACTTTTATAACATATAGCACCATTAATCAGTAAAAATGGAAAAATGTCTTCAACTTTCTCTTCCCAAAGTTGCAAGACGTTTTCTGTTAGAATATAATTTCTTTAAAGTTATACTGTATTTTGTTGCATGTTTTGTGTGTAAATGAAACAAAAAGAGAATAAACAAAATAGAGACTGATTGATTCTTGAAACGTTTTTAAACAATGTACTTCTTAATCTTTCAGCTTGTGTGAAGGTATTAAGTATTTTCAAGTCAGAAGGCTCAAGCCCAAGTTATGCCATTAAAGTTAAGTTGCAAGTCTTTTTTGTTTTTGTCAAGTTGAGTCTAAAGTCATAACATTTGTTACTTGAGTCTGACCCCAGTCCAAGTCATGTGATTCGGGTCCACACCGCTGCTTATTTCATTGTGATCCTCTTTCCAGAAAGACGACGATAGCAATACTGGTCAGAGATTACTACAGTACCCTGTACCATCACATACATACAGAGCAGGACAAAAGAAAATAAACATAGATATCGCTTCATCTTTAGGTCTATTTATGCAAAACATCAAACTTGCACAGGCTGTGGGCATCTGCAAACTCACTTCAACTACTGGACAGATCCCTTTTACGCTCGCCTAAGTTTGGACTCACCTTCAGGAAAGACATCATCATCTGCGATAGAAGCAGAGGGGAGGCTGCACAGCGGTCCCTCCAGGTCCTGCTCCTCCAGAGTGGGCCATTGCCGGCTGCTGTTGATCCAGGCTCGCCGCCTCACCGTGGACGACGGGCTCTCCATCGCCTCAGTTCACAGACAGTCGGGGGACATGGTGGAAATGAAGCTACAGAGACATAGATACAGGACAATATGTTTTAGATTTTCCACTGATGTTTGGTTTAAAAGGCTCAGACTGATCATTTTTCACACTGAAGTCCAGAATATTCAGTTTTGTGCCAGTTTTCTTTATCAGTAAAGCAACACGATACTTCCTCACAGGATGTATTTCTTCGTATTCTTTGGCATGTTGCCTTTGAAACAGTAGACTGTGTGACACTGAAACTCTCAACAAAATAAAAACATTATTTCACATTAGAAGCCATCATCACTACTGTAGAGGAATTACTCCATTTCTACTTTGAAATGAATAATCATCCTTCTAAAAACACTACTAAGCAGTTAGTGAATCACAAACACCTTTTCAAACAAATTTATTTCTGTCTGGGCTCCAACTAACAATTATGATTTATTTTTGCTGAGTTGTAGTTTGATCTTGGTTAATCAGTTTGCTTATTGATGTATGAAATGTCAAAAAATGTTGAAAAATGTTGAACAGTGTTTCCCTAAGCCCAAAATGACTTCTTGTCCATAATCTAAAAATATTCGGTTTACTGTCGCAGAGGAGTAAAGAAAACAGAAAATATTCACATTAAGAGGCTGGAATCAGAGAATTTTGACTTTTTTTTCCTGAAAAAATGATTCAAACTGAATAATCGATTACCATGTGATTTAATAATTGACAGCTCATATAATAATCGTTGCAACTTGGATTACTGTGGATGACACCAGAAAAGTGAAACAAGAGCTACTATCCGCCAAATATAATTCTAATCATAATATAATCCAAACTATATCAGATAATATAAAAATTAGGGTAAAATTGAATATTATTTCTTCAGGACACAAACAACAAATATCTGTATGTTCTATAAGTGCATGAAAACCCAAGTGCCATAAAATGTCTGAGTTTGTGTAAATAAAGTTTATATAAAAGAAGATATGTAGGTACAGTAAATTATGTAAGGAACATAACGTAAAGGAAGGCCAATATAGAAACACAGGGAGACACATCACCCCTTCAAATCCATTTAAAGTTAAACGTGCTGAGGATTATTGTAATATAACTTTGTTTAAAATTGAGCCTGTGTGAATGTCACACCAGCCACCAGGTTAGTCCAGAAAAATCTGATTATGCAAATAAAAAAACATGCATTAAATACAGAATATAATATTTTACAATGGTTTTGACTTTAAAGGTAATACTGATTTTTGAAAATATGGAAGTGTCACAGTTTGTGGTAGGCTATTTTGATTAATGCCACCCAAAAAGAGGGTCTTCTCCACAACCAGCGTTGAAAATGTGTCTTTAATAAATAAATTATTTAATAAATAGTTAAATTAATCAGTCTTACTTAAAGTTTAAAATTAGCGCACAAAGTTTTAAGAGCAGAGAGGCAGCTTTACCTTGTTGGACGCAGGTTTCAGTTCTGTCGGTGGCGCTCTTTCTCGCGCTTCCTGTTGTCGCAGCAGTTTGAGGAGATATCTGTCACTGATCTGCAGCCTTCAGCAAACTCGCAAAAATGCATCCAGCCCGCTCTGCTTTTCACTCATCACCAACGATGACGAGGATGTGGTAGTTTCTCCTGCTCTGGGTCAGCTGGGCTGCATGATCCTCGCAGGGGATGGAGCCTGAGCAGACTGGAGGAAGTGACTTTGCATCTCGTCTCAAATGCAACAGTTGAATCAGCGTGGGGCGCAGCTGTGACACATCCTGCACAAACAGACAGTCGGAACAGTGTTTTGAAGAAATGTCAAAGGTAACAGCTGACTGTGCAGCAGAAGTGATTGCAATCGATACAACAGCCCAAACCTGGGCCAGTTCATAACAACATGGACTTCAGTCTAGCCTTTTCATTAACAACGCAATAACATTTACAGCTGCACTTTTGAATACTGTAAGATCCCGTTATCAGTGAATTATTAACATGTACAGATGACTTTCTACGTGTCATTAATTGCCTATTAGAAAGTGAGAAATCCTCCAGTATCCTAATTGTTTTTTAATATTTATATATGTCTGCTTGATGGATTATTAATATAACAAACTCTATTGACACCTCATGGCCATCAATGGTTTTATTTATGACTCAAACTGGAAATTCCCTCAAACAAAGGAAAGACAGGCATTGACTTTTCTTGCGAAAGAGAAGCCATTACATATTTTTTAATAAAAGCTGTTGTGTAAGTAGATCAGCTTCTTTAGTAGAGGTAAAACACGAACATTTACTAAAAAAAAAAAGTACAGAAACTTAAGGAAGGTGGTGGGAAGTAAGTGCATTTACTCAAGTACTGTGCTCAAGTGCATTTTTAAGATATTTTTTATTTTTTATTTATTTATAATTAAATTATTTTTTGCTATTTTATAATTCTACATCATTATTAGACCTTTTACTCTGCTATAGGGCTTAACACATTTTGACATGTCACAGTAAGAAGTGCATAGGTGTGAATAATAAAATGAACAATCACTTAATTCAGTTTAGCCGCTTCAGTTTCAGTGTCTTGTGCATGCTGCTGCAATGGCTTACTGGGGCACTTATATACAGAGTGCTATAATATATGGCAACAACACAGCAGGCATTCTTGCTCTCTTGCTGTTATTAACCACACCATTTTCAATATACCTTGTAACTTTGTCTTTATTTGCTCTTGCATGGTTTGTATTCTTTTTTTATTTATCTATACTTATAATGCTATTCCAGTTGTGAGCCTATATAGGATTGCATCTTTTTGGGCCTATTAGTTTATGCCTGCTTATGTATTTCTGTCATTGTTTTGCAGCACCTGAATTCTCTCTCTGGGGATCAGTGATTGAGGGAATATGAGCTGGTCAAACAGAGAGAGAAACAGGCACAGTATATGCTTATGATGCAAGATAGGTAAGTTGCTTTGACAGTGTGACTTAGTTTTCTGTATTTTCCAGTTATTTTTATATATATATCATTCTGAAAGGGGGTAGGATTTGATAAGTACAATGAGTTTTTTTCTTGCTTACAGTATATTTAAATTTTATCCTCTTAATTTATTTGCTAACTAACTAAGGCTTATCTTATTATGTTGCATGATGACCTACATTATGCTCATAGCACTGTACTTTTACTTTAGTAAAGTCTGAAATGTAGGCCTACTTTACCTTGTTAAAAACTATTTAGATTGTGATATTGCTACCTATACTTAAGTGAAGGATGTATGTACTTCTTGCACTGCTAAAAGGAGTTAGTGCATGATACCCTGCAGCCAGATGCTGCACTGACTGATAAACCTGATCGGGTGTGTGTCAGTGTGAAGACGGGGCTGGACCAGTTTGAGTGCAGTTGGGTGGATGCAGGTTTGTCCAGAGGACGGACTCCACCCTCTGTCCTGTTTACATGGGCACATGTGCTGCTTCACTGACAGCCCCCTCGCACATCCCAATAATAAAAGCCCTCCCACAAGCGAGCCATTTTCTCCTCCCAGCGCGGTTACAGCCAGTGTTTGAGTGTGATGGGGTCTCTGCTCCTCCACCCTGACCGACTCCTCCCGCCTCCTTGCTGTTTCCCAGCCCACAGGGCGCCACCAGGGAGTGGCCAGCGGCCACGGAGGCAAGACTTAAATACCCAGTGCGCCTTCCTCCTTCCCCACCTCCGTGTTCAAAACTGAAGAAGAGCCGTGGGATCTTTACACTGCTGAATGATGAGACCGCAACACAGCGGGAGTGAGGGGAGATATCACTTTTTATTTAAACATAGTTACTCATGGCGCCATTTAAGCGGAAAACAGATAACCCAACGTCAATCATACTCAGAAGTACAACCTACCTTGCTTAGTCCCACCCAATTCTCCGCCTTTGGGCCAATGACATTGGCTGGCCGATTCTCGTTGGCACAGACGACGTTTGCCATTGGAGGAAAGCAGCAATCCTTCAGAAGTAGCTCCAACAGGGGTGCGCTTCTTTTACTTATTTGCCACAGTGCGGTAGTACAGTAAACATGTCCCAAGAGACACATTTAGACAGGGTGCCATGCCTTTTCTCAGTTACTGAGTGCAATACGGTTAATGTATGCGGTTTGATATTTTAACTGCGCGAGGTTTGCATTAATTGGTAGTGGAATGTGGAATTAAAAAAAAAAAAAAGCTCCATTAAAGGAGCTAATTAAAAGTAAGTCTTTTGGGAAAGGGTCCTTTTAAAAATAAAAATCTATTAATTTATTTAACTATATTGACTGATTTCTACACCTATATTTACATATATTAAGGGCCTAATTTATTAATTTTATAGGCACATTAATGTTGCTTGAATGGCATTCTCATATTTGTGTGAGGGTCTCACGAATATATATAGTAAAAAAAAGATAGTCCACTTATTTTTCAATTACGTTGGAAAATTCTCCTTGGAACAAAACCCTATTAATTCAGACTAAATTAAGTTTAATATACATATTTATTGCCTTATTTCTTCATTTCAGGACTTATTTCATAGGCACATTTATTTAGTTACTTAGTTACAAGTTATTCATTGATTAAAAGGCATTCTTCCTTTCTATAAACAGTTTTATAAACATCCCATAAATATGTGAAATAAAATACTCTAATAAAGAATTTAATAAAAGACCATATAGTTTTCAACTGTGTGTTCGGTATGTCATTTAAACAGTTTTTGATAAATTATGTGATCGATTTCTTTGTTTTGTTTTATTTTGGGTTTTTTATTTATTTATTTTTTTTTAATAAAACTGAGGTTGGGATCTTAAAACACCATTTCACCTTCATACGCACGTACGTTTTTTTTTAAATATCACAAAACGAACTTTATAAATAGAACAGTCATGTGATTCAATGAACAATTGTTTATATGGTAGACCAAGCATAATTGCAAAACATGTGCTTTATTGATTTAATTTAAATATATAGGCCAGAATACAGCTTTACATGTGGAATTTCATTTATTTATTATTATTTATTATTTTTAAAATACATGTATTATAGCAACAGAATGAAACTCGCATCCTATTTCCATGGTAACCATCTTCCATTTCGAAACTTTGTTTAAAAAAATAAATCAATATAAAGCCCTGAGACTGACCATTATACGATTTGAATAGTTGAACGTGTATGTTTTTATATAAAGTGCTGGGGGGGGGAAAAAAGACTTTTAATTACAAAATTTACAACATGAACCTAATGTCTCATTTTTGTCAATGTCCGTGCTCGGCGAAGGCACCAGGCTACACAGGTCCCTAAATCGAGCGCACCCGTCTTTCTCCTTCATAGGGGGAGCTCGTCAAGTTTGTGTGAAGTTGTGAAAAGTTGTCAACCCGAAAAAAGAGCAGAGAAACTCCTCCCGTCTTCAAATTATGAGCAGTAAGTGAACTTTTTAAACTCAGTGGCATGTTGCGAGCGAAGCATAACGCAAACAGTCAGACATAGAATCAAAGAACAACGTTTTAAATGTTTAAATGTCGTCAGTGTGATACATCGTACTGTTTTCCAGCAGTTAAAAAGTGAGCAACTACTTAACTGCTAATTGTCGGTACTTAGCTAACTGTGTAACAGTAACTTCTGTACTTAATTGGCAACAACGTCACATGCTTATACAACAATTTAACTTGATCAAATCCACGTGAGCTAGCTGAGGTATATTTAGTGGTAAAGTTGAAACTAAGTCGTCGCTTTCGCTAACTCTTGGTGGTTTTTCTCAACATTACTGGTGGTGAGTTGATGTTAGCTTGTTAGCTAACAGGCTAGCTGGCCCTTTGGAGCACTTGTGGCATGGATTTCTTTGCACTTCTTCCTTGAATTGGTTCACATTTCCTAAAGTTAAGTTATGTTTGTGAGGTCGACCATGCGTGTGCTGTGTAGGTTTTCCCCATTGTTTAATGTAACTCAGTTTCATGGTGTTGTGTTGCTGATGTAGCTACTTTTAAAGTGATCTTACTAACTCTTCTTCCGCAGATCAGCAGCAGGGTGAAATGGCCGCTGCGGAGAGCGGTGGGAGCTACAGTCAAAAGCGAAACACAAACTCACAAGTAGGTGTACTTTCGCTGTTTGCGTAAATCAGATGACTCTCAGAATAGAAATAGTGCTCCCCACTTTATCCTAATTGCCAGTGTTTGTTCACTCCGGGTTAGTTTGTTTGACTCTGCCGCACATCTCTGTCGGGACTCCGGGTTGTTGATTTTTGTCTCCGGAGCACATGTCACCGGGGTGGGGAATGGGCAGGTAAATTTCGCCCACACGGGGTGTTCCCGTCAAACCCCGGCACTTCATGTGCATTTCGCTCGGCCCATTTGGCTGGCCTTGGAGGGGGTGGCTAGAAGAGTGTGTCAGTTTATAGGGCAAAATAAAAGTGTGGGAGGGAGATGGGTGGGTTTGGGGGGAGGGGAAGTCGAGCCCGCCGCTGCTTTGGAAAAAAATGCGGTCCCTCCCATCCTCTCCCACCCTGCTTCCCCTCGGGCTTCTTACTGCAGCCCCACTCTCTGAGAGGTGCAGGGCACAGGACCTGCATGACAAACAAACAAACAAACAAACAAACAAAAAAACAGGTTTAATGTATAGGAATACATTACTAGTTTGGCATGCACAAAGCCAGCAAACTGACAATCTCTATTTTTTCATATTTTATTTTTACAACATCATTCAGCCTTTTAGACTTAGACTTAGACTTAGACGACTTTATTGATCCCCGGAGGGAAATTTAGTTGTCACAGCAGCTTGGCACGTAAGACATGCAGAGACATACATCAAAAAATAAGAAGAATAATAGAAGATAGAAATAAACATAAATATATAAAAATAGAATAAATAGAATGCTGAGGTAGTGCAAAAGAGTACTGAGGTAGTGCAAATGCAGTGGTAAGGTGCAATCTGATGATGGTAAGGATACACATGAGCATAGTAATGATGACAGCAGAATAAGGGGAATATGTAGAGGTGTACATATAATACTAATAATGGTAATAACATCAGTTTGAAGACATCGCACACATAATAGTAGTGATAGTATTAATAATAGTAGTAATAATAGTAGTAATAATATCCATAATATTAATATTAATAATAGTATCAGCATCATGACATTAGCACTTGACATTTTTATGTCTGATGGCTAATGTTATGTATAATATAATATAATTATAATGATAGAATAATAATAATGATATATATATAGTGATGTATAATATAATATTTATAATACAATGCAGGTGACGATCCGATGTTATATATTGTACATATATATATACATGATATGCATACACACATACTGCAGTCTGTACTGTTTGGATGTGGAGTGACAGAGTTTAGTCCAGTTCAGTGACAGTGACCACAGGTCTGACAGAGGTGGATGTGTTGAACAGTCTGATGGCAACAGTCCGGACCTTTTGGCTCTTAATGTTTTAAATCACTTCTTAAAGCACTCTTTTTAGCACTCTTTTTTTTTCTTTTTCTTGTCTTGTCAGGTCCGTTTGTAATTATTTTATGGTAACATGTAGCTTGTTTTTATTACTTCTGCAATTATCCTGCTTTATTTGTTCTATTTATTTTTCATCCTGATGTTTTATTGTAAATCAGGTTTAAGTTTGCTCATAAAAGTACTCTTATAATTAATATTATTAAACTTCATATTTATTGTTTTTCCAGTTAAAAGTCAGTCCTTAGATGAAAGGTCGGTTTTTCCAAAGAGGTTCATAGAGTGTCCTTAACAATGTCCATCCACTGTCCTGGACTTGGAGGGTCATATTTCAGGCAGCTCCTAGTTCTAAAAGTTATTATTAGTGTCACTATATTGGTGTTATTTCCCTTAGTATATTAATTAATAGTGCCTCAGTTAATTTCATATGAGAGGACATTTTTACAGCCTTATATATTTCTTCTTGCAGCAGCATTAAAGGTTCAGTGTGTAGGATTTTGTGGCATCTAGAGGTGATGTTGCATTACTGAAACCCCTCCTGTGTGCCAATCATGTTAGGGCCCTGACACACCAAGCCCACAGTCGGCCGTCGGTCAATATAAGAGCGTAGGTGAGCGTCTGTCTCTGTAGTTTTTGCAGTGTGTCCTGCATCTGTTGGCATTAGTTGGCCCATATTGGCCTTTTCCTTGGCCAATTCAGCACATTGAATCTTTGTCGGAGATTGCGGAGCCCGTCTGTGAATTAAAACACTTTGACCAGCAGTTCATCTCAGCGCACGAGAAGAGAGACTGAAGTGAATAAAGAAGGAAGCAAACAACTTAGGTCTAGAGTGAACAGTATTGAAACAAACATGTTATATTTAGATGGGGACTTTCATGAGATTGAAACAAATTGTTATATTTAGATGGGGATTTTTTTTTTAGCCATTGAAGCAGAAAAGCTTAATTTTTTTGTGTTATTATTCGCTAGCGCACAGTAAATGTAATTTGTTCTTTCATCATCAGGTTGTGTTGTTGATGTGCTGACTGGATAACTAGAACCTTGTATCTGTCCTCTTTCTATTATTTCCTGTGGCACAGGTGTAGAAGGAACGTCATGGTTAGGTGTTGGCTGTTGTTTTTGCAGTGTTTTTATGAGTAACTTTTTGGCGGAGACAGAGGCAGCATGAGGCCACAAAAATCTGCCCTTGTCGCAACTAGTTTTTTGATGTCAGTTTTAGTGTGTCTCGGCCTCAAGAGAATAACACTGGCCGACACGAAAACGTGAATGGCCCTATGAAGAGCCAGTGTTTTGTTTGCCCATTCTGGGCTATTGTAGAACAACATGGGGGACTTCAAGGAAGGGGACCTTCGCTGTATGTAGATGTAAAAGTCTCATTTTAAGGTCGCGAAAACACAACAATTTTCCTGTTTTCAGGTCATTATAAACTAATGAAAACATAGTTATGAATATTATGTACCATTCTGTCAGTAGCTGCCCCTAAAACCTACGTCCTGGACCCTTTATATGTATGTTAGATAGTAGCAATTATTTTAACTATGTAAATTAATTCTCATTTACTTTCATGTATTCTCCTTCCAGGACTCACAGCAGCCATCTCCCCTCGCCTTGTTGGCAGCCACATGCAGTCGAATTGACACCCCAGGAGAAAACGATTCACCTGCAGACCAACAACAACAAAACCAGCAGCAACAGTTGGACCTAAACCAGGGTGTTTTCACCTCCAGTGCCAACGGCTGGCAGGTCGTCCCTCTTAGCATCCAAGCAACCTCAGGCACCAACACCATCACCACCGACTCCTCGGGGGTGATGGCAGGGGGAGACATAGGCAAGAGCAGACAGGTGCTGTCACCATCAGCAGCTGTGGTTAGTACTCAGGGACAGCAGCAGCAGCAGCAGCCACAGCAGTATGTGATAGCTCAGGCACCATCGATGCAGGGTCAGCAGGTGCTTACCACCATATCAGGCATGATGCCAAACATCCAGTACCAGGTTATTCCCCAGTTTCAGACAGTAGACGGCCAGCCGCTGCAGCTGGCACACACTCAGCAGGATTCGGCTGTACCTGCCGCTGCAGGAGCAGGGCAGCAGTTCCAGATCGTGTCATCTTCTAACGGCCAGCAGATCATAGCTACGACCAACAGAGCCGGTGCTGCAGGAAACATCATAACAATGCCCAGTCTCCTTCAGGGTGCCATCCCCATACAAAATATAAGCCTAGGCAATGGCATGTTGCAAAACCAGCCACAATTCCTGGCAAATATGCCCGTGTCCCTCAATGGAAACATCACTTTGTTGCCTGTCAGCACTGGAGCGAGCGGCGGGGGAGATGCAAACAGTGGTGGGGACACAGGGGCAAACCAGCTCATACAGCAGCAGCAACAACCAGTGTCCAGCGGCGCAGGTTTTATGACAACTGCGTCCACTGTCACCACGCAGGCCACCTCTACTTATGGAATGGCACAAACACAGAACAGCAATGGAGTCACATTCCAGCAGAACGCAGCGTCTTCTCTGGGTGTCCCAATACAGCCAGACAACAGAGACGGTCAGCAGCCACAGCAGATCCTCATCCAGCCTCAGCAGGTTATCCAAGGTGGAACACCCCTCCAGACCATCCAGGCCGGAACCGTTACGGCCGCTGGGGGTCAGGTGTTTGCAACTCCTACGCTCAGCCAGGAGGGGCTTCAAAATCTCCAGATTATGCCAAACACAGGCCCCATCCTCCTGCGCACTGTGGGCCCCAATGGCCAGGTGAGCTGGCAGACCATTCAGATCCAGAGTCCAGCAGGACCACAGATCACGCTGGCCCCAATGCAGTCTCTGCCCCAACTTGGTCAGGCTCCGGGCGCCGCTGCAGCTGGAGGAGTGTCTGTCAACACAGTGCAGATCCCAGGAATCCAGACCATAAATCTCAACACGCTCGGAAGCTCTGGGCTCCAGATGCACCAGCTGCAGACTGTTCCCATCACCATCGCCAGTTCAGCAGGTCAGTCACTAGTGTGCTCTCCAAAGATAATTGAAATTCAGCATACACAAATGTTTTCCTAATAATTCAAAAAGTAAGCTTCATGAACACAGAGAGTATTGAATTAATAGTAGTTGTGTTTCAGTTTGAGCTGTTAGTGACTCAGGAGAACCCAGTGGCCCCTCAGTGAAGGAGAACTTTATTGGTATTAAATTATGCAATCCCCATGCAGTACTGTATTCATATTTCTGAGCTGAATTAGTTTATAATAATAATGATAAACTTTATTTATATAAAACTTGTCACAATAAATGCACCACAATTTCTTCATAGTAAGGTCATTGTTAGCACTGAGTACTTCACACAGAAATAGACAGAATTAACATAAAACAGTCCAACAAGGCGATTCAAGATAAAGGACATTTAAATACAATTAGAAATACATGACAAGCATAGAAAATAGAATACGTCATCATAAAACAGTCAAATCACAAATAAGGTTGCAGTGGTTTGAATTTGATTGTGTACATTTACTCATTTAGAGGGGAAAAAAAACACTGCTAGAAGGAGGATCTCACCTTTATCTTAGCCATTTTCCAAAGGGAGACTTTTTACATATACTTTTTTTAAAAATGGTTTCAAATATAGTAGTAAAATGTTTGTTCAACCACAAAAAAATCCTTCTGTTTTCATTTCATGATAATAATTCTTATACTGTGATAATTATTTATTTCTGTGAAGGTTATCATACCAAGAACATCTCATACTGTTGCAGCCTTAATCATAAATAATAAAATCAAGTAAAATAAAACTTTTTAAAATAATTGCAGGAAAGTGAGCTAGTTAAAAGCTAAAGTGAAATATGATTTTAGCTTTCTTTTAGAAATATATAGCAAACTGGCTTCCATAATTTCTGTAGGTAGAGTGTTCCATAGCTTTGGTACCTTGACTATATAAATCCAAGTTGTTGTTGCGGTTGTTATTATTTTTATTATCATTATTATTATCAGTGTAGCTTGGTCCAAGCCCATTTAGGGGCTTTGACTTTGCCATTCCTTTTAGACATCTTCAAATCAAAGTAACAGTGGCTGAAATGGACTTTTTGATTGTGTTTACCTGTAGTTATTTTAGGCATAACAAGTAACCACCAACTATCATAGTACACAGCCGGTTTTCAATAGTAAACTAACCTGGCAGTTGAGCTGAGTAAATATGTTGAATAAGGTTTACTTGCTGTATTGACCTTTTTACCCAGACTAAAATGCATAGTATCTCGTGTCTCTGGATTTGATCTCTTTTGCTCTTTGTGTGTGAAGTGCACTACACCAGTTTAACCAGTTCTGCTGGTCCAGTGTTCTCCTGAGCTCTTTACTGCACTCTATGTGTTGTTTTCTTGCTGCAGTTTCTTTCTTTTCTTGGTGACGCTGCATCGACTCAGACGATGATCACATTATAGTTCTTCATTTGAAGGTCAGCCACAACTTCTGTGTCACTGAAAGGGTGTAACTCGACCTCTCCCACCTTATTAGCAGCCGCTATCATGTCGAAACCCTTCTCATGAACTGTTATTGGCAACCCTTCACATTATGTTCATATTTAAATGCTTGCAGGCAACATATGTGAGGAATCAGTGGGTTTTGATTAAAGTAAGCAATTTGCTCAGTTATCCTTATTATGAAATCATGCACTTCCCATCAGCTATTTACTGTATGTATTAGGCTGTTAGTTTCCAGCAGCACTGAATGGTGGATTTTACTACACATTAGTGTCTGTGCTGACTCTACAAATGTTTACTTAAGTATGGTAGTTAAAGCCTGCAGGGCTCAGACTCATCTGGTGTTTAAGTGTTTGTACATGTCCATGTGTTACCCATGTATTAGTCATTTTCAAATATTTTGTCTAACTGGTATTTACACTGCTAGAAAAACTTTTCTGAACACTCTGGGTTTAATATTGTTGTTTGAATCTTAAGTGTTGTATAAAACTATTGTAAATCCCCTAAACAAGGACATATCAGAAATCAAAAAGTGAAAATCTGTCATGGGAAATGAATAGCTGCAGATCTTATCAGGAATAGGAAATGAAGTAGGGGCTTGCACAAATTTTTAACAAACATACTGATAACTTTATAAATCTGTCAATGCACCTTACCTTTTTTTAATTACAGTAATCAAGGCGGGGAGGATTGGGGTGAATGGGGTGGATTTTCTAATAGGAAAGGTTGCAGAAAGACTCATTGTGTATTTGACGTAGTTTTAGTTTCTTCTAAACTTAATCGATAAAATGTGTTTTATCTTGAGGAGCTCTTAAACCATTGTTATAAATGATCTAACGTGAGTATTTCTATTCCATCTCTACAGGAGATCAGGGGTTACAGACAGCAGGAGACAGTTTGGATGACAGTACAGCTTTGGATGATGAGGATATCAGCCCACAACCTCAAGGACGACGTAACCGCAGGGAAGCGTGTACCTGCCCCTTCTGCAAGGATGGAGAAGGACGGTATGTCATTGTGCCACTTTGTTAGTTGCACAGTCTAATATAATCCATACAACGACTGTGATGTAAGTTATACAGTCGTAAATCATCATTGGTCGTCATTAGTTGTGTAAAGATGGATATTGTGGAACTTTAAGTGTGTGTGAGTGTTTATTGTGCTTATTTAAAATGGGACATAATATAATATAATATAATAATGTTTTTCAGGAAGTCATGTCTTTTGTCATGTCATTATTATTACGTCCGCCCAAGGAGGTTATGTTTTGTTTTAGTTTGTCTGTTAGCCAAAAAAAAAAAACCAGAAAAACAACTGGCCTAATTTTAATGAAACTTGAAAAGCCAATTCCAATGACGGTGCACAGGAATACAAGGATACAAAGTTGAAAGTATGTATGGTATAGTATAAAGTATCACTTTCATTAACATTGCAAGATAGGGCTTTCTCCGAGTACTCTCTGAGTCTTTTGTTATGATATACCTTTATTTGTACTGTTAGTTGTTAGTGTGGAAGATAAACCATAAGGTTGCCTTCTCATTAAAGAGTTGTAATGTTAACACTTAAAGGAAAAGCACACTTCAGCAGAACCATTTGTCAGAGCTACAAAAATAAAAGTTGTGATAAACTGTGTTTTTTCTGAAGAGCATCCTCAGTCCTTTTTAAAAAGTGATTCTGCAATACTGCTGCAAAGAAGATCCACCAATATGCCAGCTGTAGTTTTTCACACTGTGCTGGCATAATGCTGCCCCAGTGTGTAATTTTAAGATAGCAATTTGGTGTTCCAGAAACAGGAGGTGCCAAGTATCACACACACACACCTGTCCTGCTAGCTCTCCCATGAAACAGGAGCTTCAGAGAAACACAGCATTTCTGTTTTAGCTGATTGTATTTATCCTCTGAAAATCGTATGGAAAAATCAGTAACCCTCCAACTCTGATTTCTTTGGTTTTTAACATCAAGCAGTGATCCGACTAAAAAGAAGCAGCACATTTGTCACATCTCTGGCTGTGGGAAGATCTACGGCAAGACGTCCCACCTGAGAGCTCACCTGCGTTGGCACACAGGAGAACGGCCCTTCGTCTGCAGCTGGTCTTTCTGTGGCAAACGATTCACACGTTCAGATGAACTCCAGCGTCACAAGAGGACGCACACAGGTGAGGATTTAATTTGGTGTATTTGACATTATGAGAAGGACATTAGATCAAATGTCAAAGATGACCATAAAGTCCAAAGACTTTGATGTAAAGATAGTAAAGGATAAGTCTGCGCACATGTCAACATTTGTTTCTTGACAACATAGCTTTCCAGGGAAACCATTTTTCTGTAGCAGGATAAATAATGGATTGGTAGATCAAAAGATAATTAATTTACAACTATAATGACAATCAGTTTCTTTTAGGTTGATTATTTGATGCTGTTTTTGTCTTCGATCATATTGAATTGAATTGAATATTATTGGTTTTGGACAAACCAAGCAACTTATTCTACATTGTGCCCAACTACTGATTTTAGAGGGGAAAGATTCTCTGATAACTGTAAGGTCAGCCAATAAAGTGAATTTTTGAGCTGGAATGAAACTAGACATTTTCTGTGTGGATCGTGCACCAATATGACTTTGCAAAGGTACTCAGAGGGCTGCTTTCTTAAAAAAAATAAATAAATAACTAAGAGTATTTAACATTATTATTCACTTTTCTTCACTGCAGTACAGTGCATTTATCCTTCATAAATTGACATTTTCGAACACATAGCCATCAGTCTGTTGATTCTGCTCATACCAGCTGCTGCTATTTTTATAGCGATTTTAATATCTCCCTCCTTTTCAGGTGAGAAAAGGTTTGCCTGCCCCGAGTGTCCCAAACGCTTCA
Source organism: Plectropomus leopardus (assembly GCF_026936395.1). Lineage (NCBI taxonomy): Eukaryota > Metazoa > Chordata > Actinopteri > Perciformes > Serranidae > Plectropomus > Plectropomus leopardus. Next base: position 25,010,604 of record NC_142177.1, read on the forward strand.
TGCGCAGCGATCACCTCTCCAAGCACATCAAGACCCACTTGAACAAGAAGGCAGTCAACACCAGCAGCAGCACCACAGTCTCTACCGACGCCGCTTCCCCTACAGCAGGATCGAAAGTCAGCACAGGAGCAGTGTCAGCCAGCGACCAGCACACCATCGTCTCCATGGAAACCTTATCTGCAGAGAGCTTAGCTCGATTAGCCAGCAGCGGGATCAACATGATGCAGGTGGACCTTCACCAACTTAACGGCAACAGCTACTGAGGACGGCGGGGGAGCAGGAAGACGAGCCTTGGTGGATGATGCATTCAGACATTTAAAGGTTAAAAAGGGCATGTCTAACTGCAGACGCAGAACCTCACAAGGGCGTCAGACGGGAGAGGTGGTCACAGATGCTACACAACAGACACTATTATCTCCATCATGTATTTAGACACCTGTGTCATAGAGGGGTCAGAGTTGGACTGAAGCGTTAGATTAGAGAAATCATCATGAACTTTTATTCCCCCTGAATGGCTCGACGCTAACGTTTGTCCCACATGAAGACTCAATCTTACGCGCTGGTTGGATTGCAATAACACACACAGACCGGCACTCTCGGTGTTGCATTGGTAGCTAGTAATATCCTCTCTACATGCTTCTTTAGTAAAGAGATGACACTACTAAGTTAGTTTCTCACCCTTGTTTCAGGGCTGGGAGCTTCGCTACATGTCCTTCACCTCAGGTGTTTCCCGCCCTCTCGGACTGGGCTGCCCCTCTAACTATTAGCCCCTTAATAGTAAACTCAACCCTTAAACTGAAATTATAACAATCTTGGGCAGCAAATATTTGGTTCTCACACGTCTGGTTGCGGTTTTAGGGGAACCTGTTCACATACTAACAATCCCAGTATGATAGGAATAATATGAAAAGTATATTAGGGTGAGGCGGGCTGGAAAACGCAAGGTCACGACCAGATCAGAGCCAGAAGCACTAATCAGTGTGAGGACGTCTGTGTGTCAGGGCACTGACATCCTGAGAATTAACTCTTTAACCTTTTATGTAGGTACACACATTCAAGCCATCATGCTTTGATATGTTTATCATAGCAAAAACATTTTGATTTTTTTTTTTATGTACATATATATTTTTGGTAATGTAAGGGCTACAGGAATTCTTAGCGTAGGCAGGATCATCTTACATTATTGCAAGAGATTGCCTTTCAGTTGTATGAACCTCTCATGCACAATCAATCTTAATCTTATGTTATTACTTTTATATATATATATGTAGATTAAATGTTTAAATTTAAGAGCCTTTCTGTCATAGAATAATGTATTCTATACAGTCCAGATCTTCTCAGTACTTTTTTTCCTCTGCTATCTTTGCCTTGCAGTCACTTCAGTTTTTGTTTTCTTTCGGTGGAAAAGCGTTTCTTGTTTAGTCATATCTGGTCAGAGTAAAATATTGTGTAAGGATGTCCAGACAGCATAAATATGTAAGCTCAAAACCAAAGGTTCATACTCATTTTATAAGCAAAACTAGGAAATCTTTCTTTGGTCTGGGAACTTTCTAATAATTTTTACTCTTGTAATGCATATGTTAAAGTTCTAACTGGAAAAAATCCAGCTCGAGGCAGGCACCGGACACATATCCCTTTGTTGTCCAAATAAATAAGTTGCAAAATGTACTAAGGGTCAACGTTTTTTCTGAAAAGTCGCTTCTAGCCACTATTGAAATCTTTTTCTTTGCTTCGGAATTCTGCTTTATTTGCAAAAGATAACTTGTATAATGTCAGTAAATGTGTTTAAAAGCTCTCCGTTGAAACTCTATAGACAAAGTTCATCGGACAACAAGTGCTCTTATTTTTTCACCCCGTTTTAAATAAGGGATTTTACATTGTGTGTATACAACTACTGCAAATGCCAACAGCTGGATTAAAATTAAGATTCAATGTACTTTGTCTCTTTTCCTTGCAAACATTTCTCAAACAACAACCATTTGTTTAAAAAAATACTTTATTCATATAAAATCACAGATTGATTAAAACAGACTACAATCTTGAACAAGCAGGAACTAAAACATTTGGAGCAAATACGCCATCTAGCGTTGAGCTCACATCTCCACATCATGATCCTCATTCTTCAGTTTGTTACGGAGGCTGTAAGGAGAAAAAAACACAGATGTTGTATCAGTTCTAACACACACTGTCACTCATTAAAGGTGAATAACGAGCATTATACTACAGTTATGGAGGTTTTTTTTACTTTGTTGGACCTGCACGACCTCCATGCTCAAATTGGTGTTTTTCATTTAAAAAAGGGACAACATTAATTTGTTGTGGGATAGTTTCCCACCTGCTGAGGTAGGAGTGGACGTCAGAGAAGCCGTGGTACTGGGCGAGGGGGAACAGGATGCCAGTCGGACAGCGGCCCTCACGCTGCCGACAAAAGCTGCAGTTGCAAATGCCACGACAGGGAGGGCACTTCCACTCCTGAGGAGATAACCAACGTGATTACACAGTAAAGTGAATCTGAGAAAGACGAGTAAAATACACAATCCAAAATATTAAACAAAACAGTCTTTAACTTTACAGTACAAGTCCTACTACTATGAGCTTTGCTCTATAATGAAGACTTGTCAATACACATGTTGAGGTACCACAGGGTACAAAAGTTGACGGCAACCTACATTAACTTAAATATATATATAGATCACTGCATGCCAGAAAACAAAGTCAGAAGAAGTTATGAGGCTCACATTGTGCCCCAGTAATGTAAGTGTGATCGAAAGGATGGAAAAGTTATATTTCGACTGATGTAAATACAATAAGTCACGTCATGCGTATTAAGGCCTGAGTGTGAAAATGCAAAATTGTCACCCATAAAATCCAATCTTCAGGTAAATGTCAATGTGTTAATAACAGCAACATCTGTATTATATTCTGCCCTTTAATCTCTCTGTTTATGCATTTGTTACATAAAATCCGCCTGAACACTTACTAACATTAAATAGTGAAACAATGCTAAATTAATCTTTTGTGCATCTCCACAGGTGAAGAGAGTGTCAGTGTGTCAGCAGTCTGACCGGATCAAGCAGCGCCTTCTTGACATCCTCTCCGTATCTGTTCCTCAGACACGGCCCGCAGAACTGACCCTGAATCCCTCGACAGTCCTCACTGCGGCAGCATGTCTTGGTGTCAACAGTTTTCTGACGGCACTGATGACACGTGGAGCCCTGAAAATACACAAAGAAACCTCAATGAGAGACAGTGGACAGGTGCGTTGACATTATATAACAGTTTTTGCATATTCTGTTAATTTTAGGATTCAGTAATGGAGAGATTGTCCCCTGGTGGTGACCCAGTGGCCCTGCCAGTTTTTCCTAGAATATCAGGACTCTGAACCAAAGCTGCAAAGTGATTTTGTGGTTTCTGATCACCTTTTAATATATAATTTCTATATATCTCACTACATAAAGAGCTGCAGATTAGGGTGGTGCTAGTGAGGGGAGGGGCCGTGTGCCTGCCTGTCTGCAGCGGTGCTCTTTGTGCAGTTGTGCGTCAATGATGAGGACAAGACGGCACGATACTGTTGCAAATGATTATCTTATCCAGTACTAAATTTTAGAATCGATTTCTATCTGAATATCAGTTTTTTGACAACACTACTGCAGATAGAGTGCAGCTGAGAACTCACTGTGACTCTGTTGTAGACTTTATCGGTCATGTTTTCTGCGACCAGCTGAATCTCGTCCTCTGTGATGTCCTCCACAGGACGGATATGATGAGGTTTGGACTGATTAGGTCGTGGGGTGCCACGACGCTGTGGGGCTCGGCGTACCTGGAGCACAAAGACAAAGATAATGATTATTTAATTGGAGGTTTTGCACAGAAACTGACACGTTACAGAATAGGTTAGCTGAACAGACCTACAAAAGGACGAATACACGGTTACCTTTGACCATCATACAGGACATATTACAAATATAAAATGGATAATGAAATTAGAAAGTTACAACACACTGATAGACATGTAAAGAATCGTGTTTTAACTCTCATTAACATGAACCATTTTTCAACTGGGCCTTGATAAATGATAGAGCTGACCTCCAGCAGCTCCTCCTCCAAGCTGAGCTCCAGCTCTTCCTCCTTTGGGGCTGAAAGATCCTCAACTCCCCCCATAGAGCGGGTCTGTCTGCGAGACGCTCGCTCTGGGTTCCTCCTGGACTCTCCAGCTGCACCAGATCGAGGTGGACGCTGCAGGTGATTGTAGTTAAAATGGCCTCAGTACATACTTAAAGTCTATTTAAAAATAACTGGTGGACGCCCTTTTTCATTTGATTTCTACTGTCACTTAGCTTAAACTAAACAAGATTACTTCTAAAATGTTGTTTCTCTTGTAATACGTGCTTGTACTTTGCACCTTTTAAATTGTAAATCTTTTATCGATGTATTTTTATAGCCCTGTAAAGCACATTGAATTGCCCTGGATTACAAAGAAAATCGCCTCATCTTGCCTTCATATGAAAGCTTAACACTTGCATAAACTCACTGGTGATTGAGATATTTTTTAGATTATTTTACTCACAGAGCTCCTCTCTTTCGCCTTTTGATTGCCTGCTTGTTTTTTCAACATCCCCGCGCCTCCAGGCATCTTCTGCAGGTCTGCCATCAGCTGAGCCAGCTATTAGAAAACAGGGAGGATATAAAGGATTAGAGACATGACAGATAAACATTCATTATATTCAACTCAGTTTAGCAGGCAACATTTTTTTTAGCACTTGAGACTAAAGTTTTTTGTTTTTTTCTTTTGTCATGTAAAATCTAAAATTGACATTCACGGCTCAAGTCAAAGTCATGTGCCCTGCAACTCTTACTTTTATCACCTAGATACATAGATAAATAACTTGTTCTCAAAGAGCGGACAAGACGACAAAACACAAGGTGCATACAAAGCACAGACAAGTAAGAAAAAATGCATGTCACAAATACATAAGACATACAGAGTGAATACACAAGAGACAAAAAAATGGATTGGTATACGACACCAAAGACTAAAATTCAATAATATGAATAAATATAATAATAATAATAAAAATAGATCTATAAAGGAAAACAATAGCTCTCTTTGCAGTAATATTTACAGATAGTCAGAGCTTTATTTTGTGTTGGAAATTCAATATTCTTGGGCACTTGTTCAGGAACCACAGCTTTGTTTACACTCTGTTACATCTGCCTGTCAGTTTCCAAACATTTCTACACTATGATGGCCCTGTGCTTCTGCTTTACCATTGCTTTGTTGGCCTTGATGTTCTGTTCTCTCTTGGCCAGGAAAGAAAGTGATACATTTTCTTCTGAATCAGATCCAGGCTCTTTTGAAGGAGATGACTGAGCCACCGCTGTGTCTTCATCATCAAATCTCACATGTCTCCTCTTCCTTCCCTGACTGGTCTTCCCTGCCCTCTTCACATCTCTCTTTGTCTCCTCTTCTTCCTCCTCCTCTTCATCATCAGTGGACTGCTGGGTGGAGGTTGTGGAGCGGAGGGCCACTCTCAGCCTGAAGGTTTGGGCTCGAGAAGACGGTTTAGACGTGGCTTCCTGCTTCTTGGAGGAAAGGTCAGGCTGAGCTTCATCTTCATCTTCATCTTCCAAATCTGATTTCTGATGGACATACATGGATGTGATTTTTCATTAAGTTATTATACATCTTTGCCACCTCAGTTAGCACAGTAATATTAATCTCGTATAGTCAAAATTTGATGTTTTAGCTGGTGATCTCGTTTGTTTCTAAGATTCATCCGTTTCTGTCACAACGTATGTTACAGCAGGATCTAAAAGGCTAAATCCGTCAGCTGCATTTATGTACACATTAACAAATCCATGCAGGATAATATTATTTGTTTCAAAAGCGTTGTAATAACACAACATCTGGCAACATGAAGGTCCTAAATTAACCCAAATGACTGACCTTGTTGCAGTGGTCGCTGATTTCGCTGTCGGAAAAGCCGTAAAATGTTCGCTCATTTTCAGAGTCCTCTGCAAAAACATCGGCTAAGGCTAGCTGTTTGGTGATGGCGTTCATTCCTAAAACCCCCACCTGAATAAAAAAAGATACAACAAACGTAACCCGAGAATATTTGAAAACAATATATTAAGCCTGATAATCACGAAATAATAACTTGCTTTACCATTTTGTTCTCTGTATTTGCTGCCCACTAAGGTTAGCTTCTGAAGTTTAGCTACCCGCCCCAGCACAGGTACGTCCATTTAATCTGATTGAAGGGGTGTGTGTTTTGAAGCTCAGGGCAGCACGGAGTCACAGAATGAGCTTCGGATGGTGATGCTTTTTTAAACTCCGCCCCTACGGGGTGAACTGAAAATTAAAACATGCAGCCTGGCGAGATACAAACAGTGCCAGAGTTGCCCGGTAATTTTTTAAATGTAGGCTAACATTATGGTATTGTTTGTGGTCTCACGCTTTAAAGAGTGAGTATAAGTAAGTAAGTAAGTAAATAAATACATAAGTGTTTTGTTTGAGTCTTAGCAGAGATAAATTTGTGTTTGCATCAGTTTAAAAGGGAAGCAGTGCCACGACGTCCATCTCCGTCAAAAAGTGGGTGAAAAGTACTAGTGCTTAATGTAAGTATGACATTTTAAGTCACAATTAATCTTTTTTTCATTTGTAGTGACAAGACAAACAGCTGTAGTAATACTAACATGCCCACAATGCAAGTATTATATTTACCATGTTCACAATCTTAGTTTATTAGCATACTAACAAAACACAAAAGATCAGTTTGTTTGTTGACTTTTTTAACCAAATTTACAGTTAACTGGAAATAATTATTGAGCCAAAAAGTTATATGGGGTTTAATATATGTTACAGGACATAAGGACAGAAAGTCCAAGGAAAACGTAGCTGTTTTCAGCCATGCTTTCATAAACAACATGCTGGTAGTGTCACACAGATGGATTACTGAATGAGCCTACTGGGCACAGGCCCAAGGGCCCAATATGTCAGGGCCCCACCTTGGACTTGCAAAACGCCATTCAAATTAACACATATTGGTCAGAAAGACACTCAAAATGACTACAAAGAGATCCAAACAGACCACAAGCGATGCAAGGGAACCCCAAAGAGACATAAACAAAGACACAATAATTTTAAAGTCACACAATACTACCTCAAGGAGATACATAATGACCACAAAGGGACACAACATCACAAAAAGATGCATGACAAATACAAAAAGATGTAAATCCACTACATCTTTTTTATACAAACTGATTCAGTGGGTTTTCCAACTTATAAGTTGCACTTTAATGCTGATGGAGATGTAATCTGTTTTGTAGGTATTTGATCATGAACAAAAATGTTGTAGGTAACATTTGAAAAAAAATGATCCTGATGATCCAAATATATAGTTTATTGTGATTTAAAAGTCATAACTTTAGTATCTCTTGATTTTGATTTTGTAAATGCTGGTTATGGTCTAGAATCTCGCAATTTTGACTGAGTATTTTTTTATTTTCTTTTTAATACATAAGATATTCTGTTCTTTTCATGGCGATACTGGGCTTCAATTTATTTTTTAGAGGCTAGAATAAAATGAGGTCGAAAACGTTACTTGATGTTATGACTGAACTCCCAGTGAGGTTGTTTGAATCCGCTTCTTTAGGTTCATTTGGAGCCCTAAAGCACTGAGTCAGAACAGCGCACTTGAGTGCAGATGATATTCCTCAACAGTGGGAGAAGAGTATGTTGATAAACGTCCTGTATATGTTGCACATGCAGGTGTGTGTCAGTGGGAGTGATGCTGGGAAACGTGGGAAACTCCTCTCACATTCCCAGGACTGATAAAGACTCCCTGCTTGGCCGGTCCTGGCTCAGTGACCATGACCCTGCAACAGTGGTGGCTGATTTTGACTGTAGGTGAGTGAACTTTTTTTTTCTCCATCTTTTGGTTAGTTTGAGTTTAGCTGAAAACATAATTGTAAATGTTAGATTGTAAATCTCAACAAAAATCATAAATTGTGTGAATGTGCGATCTTAACATAACAACCTGTCAAAATAGTATTGTGTGTGGGTGGGTGGGTGACACAAGTAACAGCAGGAAGCGTAATATCAAAAGCAAAAGTACTCATTATGCAGAATGGTCTATTTCAGAATAATATTTATTAAATTATTGGATTATGATCATTGATGCATTACTGTGTTTATCACTTTAATGTTGCAGCTTCTAAAGGTGGAGATCATTTTAATTACTTTATATACACTAAACTTGTGAATTACTCCATTTATCTTATTTTAAACTCTGATAGTACATCAAATTGTTTTTGTTGATTAATAAATATGTCACTAGTGTGCATCAAAAAGCATCAAGATAACGTCCTCAAATCCAAGAAACGCCCCTGGTGCCAACCCCTGTACAAACCAGATTTAAATCATGTAGGAGAGATGTGGTTATGAACATGTCTTCCCCCTTTGAATATTATTTTTTCCTATAATTAATGCTGATTGCGACCAGTGTGAGCCCTATAACCACAGCACCAATAAAATGTTTCTGGAGAGAGTGTGTCTTTAGTGGATCATATCACCTGCTTCAACAAGTAGCAGGGAAACACTTGAGGCAAGTCATTTTTGTCCAATTAAACTACATTTACAGCAGTTTTTTTGTCTTTCTTCTTCCCAGAATGCATCTTTACTTGCATCTCAAGTCAGACTTTTCCTCAGAAGAGACAATGTGCATTTCAGGTGACTCCTCAGAACAAAAAATACACAACAGCTGGCAATGTGAGCGGGTCAGTGCAGCTCTGTGAACATGCCAAATGCTGCGTGGGTTATTTTCTGATTGTCAATGGTCAGCCAGAGGTTGACCTTCTTGGTAAGAAACCGTAGTAAAACCAGTATCTCTGGACTTGTCTGTATGGTCTTAATTCTGTTCTTGTACCATTATATGAGTCACACACGTTTGTAGTTCAGATTTTTAACTACTCAAGTGTAGTTGATTTTCTGTAAACTGTCCATTGTGTTACCTATTTTTCTGTTGTAGCCTGTGATATGGCTGAGAAGTCTTGCCCAGATGCAACCTGCAAGGCGAGAACACACAACAGTCGACTCATTAAATGTGTGTGCCACACGGACCTCTGCAACAGCAACATCACATGGACCCCAGAGTCAGAAGAGCCTCGACCCACCTACTCTCATTCTGTAGGTATGATGATACTAAGATTGCTACCTACTTACTGAGTGTCAATTGCAACCAACATAGTGATAAAATAAGATGCGGATATTAGGGATGATGACAGTTCAAACAATTAATACTTAGCTTTGGACATGTCTTGATGTTACCTGGTGTAAACACCAGAAGATTAGTATTATACATCTTATATTGCCTGCCTAAGAGGGTTCAAGACATGCTACGTGGAAATGGAGGTCACAGTAAATATTTGCACTTAAAACTTAAGCCTGATGAGGTTGTTTTATTCTCCAGTATTTGCATTTTTAATACTGTATACTGGTTGTATTTTAGTAAAGAGACTACTGAGAAATAAATATGTATGGTCATTATAACCTTGCTAAAATAAAGTTCAAAGTGGCCTAAGACTTTTCCACAGTACTGTTTGTATGTATGTATGTATGTATGTATGTATGTATGTGTATATATATATATATATATATATATATATATATATATATATATATATATATATACTGTATATAAAATTAATGAATATGATATACATTGAAAACCATTGTATTTTGTGTCTCCATCTGCTGGTGGGTCATCAAAACAAGAGTATGCATAATATAATGTTAACTCTACTACAGAAGAGACTTAACAATCAGTAAAATTAGATGGGGGGGGGGTGCACATGTCAATATCAGTTATCGGCCAAATTTGTTGTTTTTATATTGGTGTGCTGGATATGGCAAAAAAATCCAATATTGTGCATCCCCGGTAAATAATATACATATTTTATGAGTCTGGACAGACATTGATGTAAACCACAACTTGACTGGTTGATGGAAGCACGCTATGACAAGGTGATTCTAGTTTTTCATATGCTAAGTTCAAGTAATTAGGAAGTATATGAAGTAATAAATACACCTGAATGATTTACAAGGAGAGTTATTTATTATTTACAAATAAAATTAATGTACACTATTTGTTTCCCTCTTAGGTAAGATCATGAAAGCGGCTATAATAACTCTGACTGGAGTTTTGCTGTGCCTCACCATTGTTGCTGTCAAAAGGAGAAACCTATTTAAAAACACAAGTAAGATCCTTCTTGTTTTTTTTAACATCAAGATAGAAATACTAAAATTACAGTAATTGTTTTCGCGTGAATATGAGTTTAACTTTTTAATTAAATTAATTTGACTGTCCTGATTGGAGTATGCATTACTGCAGCACTTCCTGTCATAGTGACCAATGACACAATATAAGGGAAGTATTTTAGCAGAAAGTGGGAGTGAAACAAAAATAAATCAAATGCCTTCACAGTGAGTTAACTGATTGTTGCAGGTGTTGACTAAGCATGCACACACAGGTTTATTGTTCTGATTCCTCAGATGTAGATAACAAACTTCATCCAAGAGTGCTCCCACATTTTCGTTCATCCTGGGAAAAATGGAGTTCATATTTCACTTTCACTGGTTTAGAAGTGGACTCAGATCAGACAGGCTGTATAGCTGTTGCCCTAATAACCTCTCTGTTTCACAAAGGATTAGAGAAAACTTTTCGTCACCTGTATTTCCGCATTTTCTAAACTCAGATTCAGGTCTCATGATGTCTTGGTTTGACCTTGTATCTTTTTCATTCTCTCTGCCAGACTGACCTTGTGTTTATCTCTGCTGCAACACTCCCTTTTGCCTCTGTCCTTTGTTATTCTTCAATCAGATTTCTGTCTTTTCTGTGGCTTTTCAGTCGAGCTAGTTTAAAATCGATAGTGACTTTGTTGCCAGATTACCTTCAACGAGTGTGTGTTCATTATCAGACCCGTCTACTTTCATTATTTTAGAGGAGAATCCACCTCTCCTTGATGATTACAGCGTCTCACGACTCTGCTCCTGCCAAACAATGAAAACATCTGAGATTGACGTTTCTGACATTGAGCTGCAGCAGGTGAGCTCAGCTATCACATGGATTTTCACTGTACAATCAGCTGTGTGCAAAATATTGATCAATAACACAGTTATGTTGTTCTACCCATATTTTACCTGTATAAACCTTTTTTTTCAGATTGTGGGCCATGGTCATTTTGCAACTGTTTGGCAGGGGAAATATCAGGGATCCATGGTAGCCGTGAAAGTTTTCCCTGAAGGTTGGAAACATCCATTTACTGTAGAGAAGGAGGTCTATGAGCTCCCACTAATGAAGCATGCTGGGATTGTCCACTTCCTGGGCACTGGCAGGACACCGGTTGGAGGCAATTGGCTCATTGTGCTGCACTTTGCAGAACATGTGAGTGGCTACCAGCCGTTAAAATATCTGATGCTTAAAAGCAACTGAATTGTGATAAATGTTACATTTAACCACCAATGAATACTTAAAGCAGCTATGATCAATAGTTCTATAATAACAAACACTTGACGATGTGAAAACAGAGTGAAAGTCGCACATTTTGCTGTTGCATTCACATTTGTCCCAACAGCTTTGCTGACCTGCTGTCCGGAAATATACTAAAAGAAAGCATTTCTGCAAGAAGCTTTTCACCAAAAAGAATATCTTTGGATATTTGGATTTAATTCCCTCGAATCACCAACATTTTGATCAGAAACTCTATGTAATTTCATTACAGATTTTTTTTCTCAGTGACTCTAACAGGGGAGATTTACTTTTTTTTTGTAATTAAATCATGTAATGCTGTTACATGTGACTACTTATTCCCTAACGCAGTTAGAGACTCTACCCTGTGAACATAGAGGAGCATTTCACAGCTATAAAGCCACGTATTTGACTAAGAATTTGGTACGCATTAAAAAAGGGGAATATTAGACATTTATCCAACAGGTGGACACAATGAAGACTCCAAATGAATAATAATAATGTTGCTCTATTTCGGCTCAATGTGGAAATAAGCAACTGCTTGCAGCACTTGGTTGCTACCTTTTTTATAAAACTATGATCTCACTTGAATGCAGTGGGTCCTCCACATAAACGTCCCAAATACATAAAAGAAAAATACACCACCACACACTGAGAGTGGGCCATAAGCGATGAATGTGAGGAATTATTTCTGTAGGAGTCTACATTTTTTTAGGAAAATCCTGCATGATATATTTTTAATGTTTACAATCTTGGACAATAACAGCTGGCGTCCTTTTATTTCAGGGTTCTCTCCACTCCTATCTGTGTAAACACACCACCAACTGGACGATGTCACTGAAGCTGTGCCAGTCTTTATCGCAGGGACTTTCCTATCTCCACTCTGACGTTCAGAGACACGGTAGCAGCCAGAGTATCACTGTGAATAAATGTATGTGTGCATGTCCTCGTTGTACTTTACCAATGTTGAAATTCATGCATGTACTATCATGTGGGTCTGTGTGCAAATTGCGGATAAGATATCAGACATAATTATTTAGAGTTTGATTAAACTGCATTTATCTATCAGAATTAAATACAGTAAGATGAGTATTATTCAAGTGATATCTGATGTTCAAAAAGCATACAGCTGCATAAAAACAGTTCATATATTATAGGGATTCATTTCCAGCCACTGGGAAGCTGATGTGCTTAATGAATGAAGTGTGAGTATTTCTTGTTTTTAACAAGTCAGTATCTTCTCATTATTGTCGTTTCTCGTAGATGTGCATAAACCCCCTGTGGCCCACAGAGACTTGAGCAGCTCCAACGTGCTCGTGAGAGCAGATGGTACCTGCGTCCTGTGTGATTTTGGATGCTCAACCATCCTGCGTTCCTGTTCAGGACATCGCTGCTGGCAGAGCCACGCAATAAACATGGAGGTGAGATTCAGGTGGAGCCATAACTTACTGTTTAATTCATATTACAGCGTAATCATGAAGTGAATGGCTAAAATAATTCAGAGAGACAACATCAGATGCATAGAAACAACCAGTTCACGCTACTCTCCATCTGCAGGGTCATGCTCAGTTGGGCACGCTGCGTTACATGTCCCCTGAGATCCTGGAAGGCTCAGTAAACCTGAGCAGCAGCTGGTGTCTCATGCAGGCGGACATCTATGCTTTGGGGCTGCTGCTGTGGGAAATCTGGATGTGCTGCTCTGATTTATTTGAAGGTAAAGTCAGACAATCATGAAAAGCCATTAGTAAAACAGATGGGTGTTCAATTTCCTCCTTCTTTAAAACTGCTGCTGTAATCCACAGAAACTCTTCATTTAGATTGAACCATTCTGAAATTTGTTCGTCATTTATTTGGCGTCATTCACCAATTGTTCTTAAGAAGAAATTTCCTCTTAAAACCCAGTTATGCAGTTTTCATAAAGATTCTGACATTTTTCAATGTTTTCCTATTTGGGATTTGTTCAGTACCTGCAGAAGTACCTTCACTTCAGAACGATTAAAGTTTTTAACGTTTGGAGTCTAGGGCTTAGAGTTGCTTTTTTGGCAATCTGACTTTTCTGAGTTTGTTTCTCATTACCCTGTTATGAGGAATGACAGTGTTTACCTATGCTGATTTAGGATCAACTGGCACATGTTTTCATGTCATGAGGACAAGGGTATGCATCATCGTTAGATTACATGTTTCCTTTTGATGAAGACACAGTGGTATTGAAACTTTAGTCTGTTTGCACAATAAAGGCTGTAAAGTGATCAGTGTGCTCCAGCCCTTTTCTTCTCCCTTGGAAAGTCTCTGTCCTCAAGCTGAGAAGCACCTGATTTGACCTCATGCTGCTGGATGATGTGCAGGGAACCTTGTTTCCTACACCTTTACTTTTTTCAAGACCATTCTCACAAAAAAATCTCAAGGATATTTTTTGGTGAATGAGGCGCATAGTACTTTAGAAAAAGAGATATTTAATATGATGGATTTTTCATCTTAAAAACGCCACATGTCATATTTATAAATACAACCTACTAAACATCATCAGTCACTGCTGTGAGATTGTCATAATCTGGATATGCTTTACCTACATACTGTACAGAGTGCTGAGGTGCTGCATGGATGTCAAAATTAATGCATTTGTCTCCATCTGCAGGCGGTATTGCTCCACAGCATCTGCTGCCTTATGAATCTGAGTTGGGAGGCGATGTCACACTGGACAGCCTGATCCAGCACGTGTGTCACATGGAAAAGAGACCCTCCATACCTAAACACTGGAAACTGCTACCACAGGTACACAGGTGCTTCTTCCCAGAACATATTGTTTTTTGTATTGGCTCGGTAGAAATAAGGATAAATGTACTGGATAACTCATGAAAATATTGTTTTTTGTGAATTAAATGTGTCGCTGTATTGATACATTTTCTCAACTTTCAGGGCTCTGTGCTGCAGGAGCTCCTGACAGACTGTTGGGACTGTGACCCAGATGCCCGACTGACTGCTCGGTGTGTTTTGGACAGATTAGTTTCTCTGCAGTCTTGTGTCTCTCCATGACTTTTTGACCCTTTTGGTTGATTTGTTGTAATCTACATACAAAGCATTTCCACATTTATTTTTCTGTCAATACTGTGACACACTCTTGTCAAAAATACTGATTTATGGATACATATTGATGTGGAATATCGGAAACGGTTTAGATACAAATTTTCTGCAGTATTGATACACTGTTACCAGCTGTGCTTCCTCACTCTCTTTTATTGTTAATGTTTTCTACAGTCATTCTGCTGTTTTCTGATACTAACCAAGAAAAGAAAAGTCATCACTGTCATGTTACAGTCTTGTAATATATGTATGTATATGTAATGTGTGTGTGCGTGTGTGTGTATGTATATATATATATATATATAAATATATATATATATATATATATATATATATATATATATACCCTCGATGTCAGTTTTTCCTTGTATGGAAAATTATATCGAATATTGATATTTTTTAGGGTATTGAATAGAAGTTGGAAATTCCAGTTTTGTGACAACACTACTACTGTTTAGCTTTTCAGTATAATATATCTTGTATGTATGTATATGTACATTATATATTATATCATCATTTTTAACCTTTTGAATTGTACACGTAGCCCCTTGTTATAGTATGTCTTCTTCTTCATCTTGACTGGACAGTTTCCATTTCTCTCTTTCTTTCTGTGCTTTTTTTTTTTAACCTGTCCTCTTCGGCAGCTTAGGCATGCAGTATGAGAGGTCTGGATGCCTTGAGGTGCCATAACAGATTTGCTCTGCAAAGGAGGGGTCTGACATACTTCCTCCTGTTGCGGTCCGAACTGAGATTTATTGGCAAGGCTACCGGACAGCACAACGTTAGAGTGGATAGGAAGAGAGAAAAGAGAGAGGTTGGGGGACACAGAGGGGAGGGGAAGACACAAGAGACAACAAAAACAACAGCAACAATAACAATAACAACGACAATGAAAACGGTGACAACAATGCTAATTACAATAATGGCAGCTGCAAGTATTTACAACAGTATTAACGGTGGAAGCAGGCAGGAAATGATAAAAAAAAGGAGGAAAAGAAAAAGTAGTTAGAGAGAGAAAGGAAAAAAAAATTAAAATACAATAGAATAAAGTAAATAATAGATAAATGAAGTAAATAATAAATAAATTTTAAAAAAAACCAAAAAAAAAACAGACTGCATAAATACTTACCCAACATAGCCTTGACATGGATAACCTCCATATTTGTAACTGTTCTTGTACTTGTTCTTTCTGTGCTTTTAATAGCATGGACATGTTAGAATGTCTTCTGTAAAAAAAAAAATCTTTTGATATTTATAAACAAAAATAAATAAATGTCCTATATAAATAAAGATTAATGTACATTGATTGGTTTGATCATACAGGTGGATTTTTTTTTAAAAAATTTGTTAGTGTCGTTTTCAGAAAGATTCAGTTTATTAAAGATGCAGAAAGCACTGTGAGCCTGGCCATTTGTATAACTGTTGACGCATGACAAAATGGAATTGTGTCACAATGAACTGTGAGTCACTGATTTCATGTCAGGTGTGTGTGTGTGTGTGTGTGTGTGTGTGTGTGTGTGTGTGTGTGTGTGTGTGTGTGTCATGGGTGAACTCTCACCTGGCTACTCCCTTTTCCATACTACTCAAAATAGTTTGGAGGGAACATCATCATTTTCATTATCATCATCTTTTGTACTGTAGAAACACGTAGATCATCTTTTTATCCAAAGCTTGCTGGACTTTTGCCATTACGTAAATAACGTGCGTAGTCAACAACGGGCGTGGCTTCCTGATGCTTTTTTTTTTTTTTGCAGCTCAATGCGGAAGAAAAACAGGAAGCTCAAAATTCCTGATAAACTTAATCGGACTAGAGGCAAGTTTCTACGGTAAGACTGTGACATTGGCAAACAGCGAGTACAAGTGGTGTGTGGGGGACAAAATAGCTAGAAACTACAACAATTAGATGATTTGGACCTATTGTTTGTGGTTTCTGTCATATCATACCTGTAATGTGGAGTTAAATGGAGAAAGTGTTGGGGAAAGTACTGCTCCTTGTTGAGGCACCAGGCTACGATTTATGGCACGTCATGTACTAACTGCGATAGGTGCATTTATGTAATGAACGGTGTCTGAAAGTTACGAAATAGGTGTTTTTGTTATGGAATTATTTTGTTTAATCAATAATAATGCTAATAATAATAACTTTATTTATATAACACCTTTAAAACGGAGTTGACAGAGTGCTTTGACAAAAAAAGGCAAAGCAGAGGCTAGAAGGATTAATTGCAGTGGCAACATACGAGCCAAATGATAATGCAGAGCTAAGGGAAGGCAAAATTTAAAGTAGAATTAAAAAGGAGAAACAATTGCAAAACAAAAATAACAACAACCCATACCATTAAGAGTAAATACAGTTCATAGAATATTAGCAGTAAACACGGAAATAATAGTACTCATTAATAATAGTATTAAACACGATTGAGAAAAAGAATAAATTAAAAGACAAACAAAAAATAGATGAATTAAAGTAGATAAAGTAGACGACATCACATAAAAGCAAGTCTATTAAAATGGGTTTTAAGAAGTGTTTTAAGAGAAGTCACTGTCAATGAGGTAGTAGTAATAAAGTTTAAAACAAATAAGTAAGCAACATTTTCGTAAGAGTAGCTTCATTGCATGACTGTTGTATAGGGCTGTATTAGTTTTAAGTATAGCCAATCAACTGACAACTGACTGCATATGTTTATAATTTCAAGCAATGAAATCCCAATGTAGAGCAAATGTAAAACTCAACACAGTACAGAAGTTGTGACCAATGTTTGGGAGTAGTGATCTACATGTAATTAAACTCCCAATTTAACTGCATTTTGCAGTAGCTTTCTGGTAGTTCAACTATATTAATATTTTCATAGGGATTCATGTCTTTAAATAACATTTGCCCTTTTTTGCGTAGTTAACCACTGAAACTACAAGCACATTTTGGTCACAAAAAGAAATGGAATTATTTATTATTTTTATTTCACAATTGCTACTCTACTGTAACCCCTTGGAACTGCCCTTGACCTCAGTTAGTCATAAGTATTGATTATTGCAATTTATTAACCACTGTTAAGAGTAGCATGCTATTTTAGCAGTTAGCTGCTTGGTGCAAACCCCCAACTGGACTCTTGTTTATGAAAGGCAGGTGTCTCATTGATGGACATTGTGTACAAAACTAAAGCTGAACAACTTGGTATTTTAATTTTTAATTTAAGTGTAACCTGTGAACAAGCAGGCATTTTTGACTTTTTTGTGTGTAATATTTTAATATGATTTCGTATCATATGTAGGCTACATCATCAATTTTACGATTTTTTTTTTTTTTTTTACAATGTAGTTTGAACAACTTTAGTAGCTTAAAGTAGCATTAGTAAAACAATCTTGATTTCTCTCTATGGTAGCTTTGCTCTAGTTAAACTTCTTCCAGTTTTAAGTTATTGTTAGCTTGCAAAGTTATGTTTTCAAAGTAGCTCCCCAACACTGGTTGTGGCACCATGTAGCCTTTCATAAAATTCATGTTGGATATATACAGGATGATTGTAATCACATTTTCTGTACAGAATTGTTTGTTGTTTAATTGATTAAAGTGAGCATTGGCTGCTTTTCTACGGTTTAGATGTTGTAAATCTTGTTGTACAAAATAATTAATTCTTTATTTTGTCTATATGATAAAATAAGACAAAAGAGAAAGAAAATATAAGAACCTTTAGTCACATAGGTTTACATACTAAATTAAATGATACGATATAGTGCAGTTATAGTCCTAATAACAGTTGCTTTTTAGATTTAATGTAGTTTTACTTGAATATTCACATTTGCTTTCTCTTTGTTTCTTCAGGATTTCCTGTGAGTCCTGAAGTGTCAGATCAAAAAACATGTGGCCAAATCAAGGTGGGAATCATACAAAACCAGCAATTATTTTGTCATAGACCTGTTTTATAATAAATATGTTCTAAGGACTAAAGTGCGTAAATGTGCCTTTATATCTATCAGGTCCTCCCCCTCCAGTGGGTCCACCAAACCCTGCCTTCCCACCTGGCTACAACCCTGCATATCCTGCTGTGCCTCCATCAGGGATCTTCCCCCAACCTCCACATCCAGCGTACCCGGCTGGGGGGTACCCAGCTGGGGGTTACCCGGCTGGCATGAACCCAGCCATGGTACCAAATGCTCCTCCAGGGGCGATGCCTTACAGACCTCCAGGACCTCATGCTTATCCTATGGCTCCAGGTGGATATCCAGCAGTCCCTCCTGCAGGTGTTTTCCCAGGTCCATACCCGCACTCCCCAAAGGGCCATAAAGGCCACAAAGGTCACAAAAAAGATCACCACAAAGGTCATTATCCAGGAGGGTTAAATCCCATGGCTGGAGCATGTGCTGGAGGATTGGCTGGAATGGGAGTGGGGTTGGTCGGACATAAAGCCCACAAAAAGATGAAGAAGATGAAGAAGTTGAAGAAAGCACATAAGGTGCACAAACACGGGAAGGTGAGATTAAGTTTAAAGATGCATTACGAAAGAGTTTTTCAAATGGCTTTTCCTGTAGGTGAGGGATTAATGCCAATACCGATTAACAAGATGAAACTTGAAACTGCCTACGCCCCTCAGCCCCAGGCCTTCAACTTCATAATAATTCAGTGCTGCAAACACACACACTATCACCAAACATTGTAAATGCAGTCATGACTCTACTAGTGCAAAGTGCAGCTGAGGAGACACAATCAACATGGTTTATGTTCTACTTGGTGAGGAATATTGATTATTATCATTAAGATGGATTATATTACCGTGGAACATCAAAACAAACAATAGCAAGTTACAAGATTGCATTATGAAACATGATGATGGTTATGAGCACAGACAAAACACTTGATTATAAATAGTACTAATGGAAGGTAATTTGTTCTCAACACCATTTGTGGTAATTAATGTTATAAGCACAGACTGTTTTCAGCGTTGATTATTCTGTGGAACACTCAGTTGAATAGTCACGTAATGTTTGGTTTATAAAATGTTAGAATATATGAAAAACATGCCCATCACAGGGTCCTGTGGCCCAATTTGACATCTACAAAATGCTCATTTTTTCTCTATTTTGCCTTTGTGAAATGCATCTTAAATAAAACAGTCGCTGTTTTTGTTTTAAACTATAATTCAAAATGTATTAATATGAATACATATATTCTTTCTGTGTTTCTTCTCAGTCCTCCAGCAGCAGCAGCAGTAGCAGCAGCAGCAGTAGCAGTGACGAAGAATGAGGTGACCAGTTCAAGACGAGGCTTTCACTGAAATGTTGCTTTGCAAAAGGGCAACCTGACTTAAAAAATAAACACACTAAGGTCATACTTATCACTTTTAACAGGATGTAAAAATGAAAAATACAGAGTATTATTGTATCTTGCTTGTGCAATTGATACTAAAAAATGCATTTTAACTGTACATGTGAACATATTCACAGCATTTGTCTGTATTTGCATTCCGTTATGTGTTGAATTTCTTTTTTTTAATTTTGGTTTGTTTGTTTTTGTTGTTTATGACAAACGTTCCATAGTTACAGTTTCTGTTCAACAGTGTAATATAGTACAAACTAATATACTAGTGTACAAACATGGACATAATTTGAAGAGGGACTGCAATGATTTAAAAAAAAAAGTAGATTAAACACTGCAATTTGGTGAATGAACATATGTAAATTATATGTTATTTTCTTTTCTGGGAAGGTGGAGAATGATGGCTTATGAATGTCTTTATTTAAGACTATTCATTTTTTTCTTGTAATTTTATATTTACTACTACAAAAGACAGAAGGGGGCAGAAAATGTTTTTTCTGCATAGCTATACTAATCATAATTATATTTAAAGACTCTTCAATTAATCCTGCTCAATAAATATATTTAAATGAAAACTCTTTTTTTGTTAACAAAATGACCTTGTACAAAACATTAAGTACACAATAAAAGCACATGTGAAAGATATGAGTGACATAATTATATATGAAGAGTATAAATTACTGTATTCAATGACGATTACATAAAAACAAACCAAAAAATACAGACAAAAACGTATATTTATTCAGAGGATTTGTGCAAAAGAATTACACGTACTTGGTACAAGCTGTGATTTTAGAGGAGCCTTCAGTCCTACGAGTAAATCGAAAAAAATAGTAATTTCCTGCTTTTGAATATGAAAATTGAGCATTTATAAATGAAAAGTAAGATGCGTGTGTCGTCCCCAATATAACTGAAGTAATAAACCGAGTTGCAATACACTTTACGCCCACTAGTGTCCCTATAAACAAGTATTTTATTGAAGTTGTAAATATGAACATATTAGAAACACTGATAAAGCAAACATCTATATGATAAGTAATGTTTAAAAACACGTACAAAAAAACATGGATCATCAGTTATTTTCAGCAACAGACACTCCTCATTGCGACGTTTTACACCAATGCATCATTTTTTAAATTTATTTTATTTTGCGCAATAACTTATTTTTTAATGAAATCCTTTCATTCCCCTGCCATATTTTAGCATAATGTCCCACCAATGCGCTACTACATCTTTTTTTTCATACTCGTGATTTGGGGGCATTCTGTGGTCAAACTCAGGTTGGGGGTTTGGGTTGGGTGAAAGGGGAAAGTTCAGAGGTTATAATTTTGTTGTCTTTGTGTAAAGGAGTGGAGCTCGATCTCACATCACTCTTCCCTCTTCCCCGAGTCCTTTCTGAACTCTCCCCCGGGTTTCTACCCTCCCGAACCTCTCCCCTTCTACCCTTACAACCCCAACCCTCCCCCCGGCCACGTATCAGCACACGAATCAGGTGAGTTTTATTGAGATGTTTGGTGTTTTTATAATTTTTTGTTATGATCAGAAGTATAGCGGAAAGAAATCGCGCCCAACAGCTAGCGGCTGCTTGTCCAGCATGCTAACAGGCCGCGCGACGATGAGCACGCACACTCTCCGTACGGAATGATTCGGCTAGCTTAGCTTAGCTTAGCGAGCCATCGATAAGTTTGACTTTAAATGTTGCTTTACGAAATTTTGCCTGCCGTTTAGCGCCTGCATTTAACCAAAAGACGACACAACTACCACGCTGCGAAGGCTGCCGATATTTGGTCAGCTATTAAGAACGTTGATTTATTAAGCTAACTAGCTAGCTTTGCTAAGTAGCGCACGCATGCTCCATTCATTTTCCCAGTACGGAGAGCTACCAACGTGCTAAATGGCTAACAGACTTACAAGAAGCGTTAATAGTTAATGGACTTACTTTAAACTGAACAACACACCCAAAGTAAGCATTTAAATACATGCTTATCACACGGAACACACTTGTGGGTGTATTTTGCGATATCACGGTCTAACTGTTGTAGCGAGTGAGTAATTATACGCACATTTGTTGATAAACTTGATTCATCGCTAATGATGAAGACGTCGTTAGCATGCGAGCCATATGTTTTTCAGTTAGCATGGACATGGATTCAGTGCTAATTTACTAGTTTGGAGTCGGATAACTTGGGTTAAAGCAGCAGCGAGATCTTTGGAAATAAATGCACCCAACGAGCAGCGTGTAGTTGGCTCAGTGAAAGTGAGTCCTGAGCCATTTTTTTTTATGATTCATCGTAGTACGCATCTGTTTTCATGAGCATTAATGTTAGCATGAGCTGTGATACAGATTACTCATATTGCTTTTTAAGGGGTTAATTAAGTAGAAATATGTCTATTGGACACTAATTATGACCTTAACATACTTGCATATTTGTCGGTTATTTTTACACCTTTATCTGAAGTATGTTACAAGGTCCATTGGGATTTAACAGAATCACTTATTTTGACAAAATTGAGTTAGGCAGTTGCTTGGCGAACTAGGTAAATGGGCCTTTAAATACTGTGTGTGACCATATAGTAACGTTATATCCATTTGTAGCAGGAGTATGGTGAGGACGGAAGTTTTTCTAGTGCAAATGGGCAGAATGTGCACATTTTAAGAAATATGAAACCCCAATAGGTAAGAACACTGCATTAGCCAATACTAGGATGTGGTTGAAGTGTAGTATTAACTCACTGTGGGTGTGAGTGTTACTATACATTTATACTGATGAGAAATACTCTGTAATTGTCATATTGTTGATGTGTAAGTCAGTGTTAGGAGGCCACTTTTACACATGGTACTAGAGGCACATGCCTCACTTTTGTTGTCCCTGATGTACATAAATGTTAAGTGTTTTTTTTCCTAGGGTCGTAAAGTATAGTTGACTTAATTGATTTGTAGGTAAAATTAACAACAATCAGTTAATTTTTAAATTACTTTTAAACATAAAAACTTATTTCAAACAATATCAAATGTGCTTTTTTTCGCAATCAAAGCTCACAGCAACATTTTGCATATACTTCGACAACATCAAATTTTATGGCCTAACAATTGAACAGTTAAAATCCACACGTTCAATTATATTCTTAATGAGCGATGAATTGGTTGTTGATAAAGTGTTGTCATCCCTAGTTTTTTCTTTTATCTCTCTCTCTCTTTTTTTTTTTTTTTTTACTGAGGTTGCAGTTTACTGGTTTCAAAGTATATTAGTTTGGAAATTGTCAGTTATTATACTGTGTACATCTGCTTTTTAAAGAAACATTTGAATCTCACCTTTTTTATTCTCAGAAGGGGGACATGCTTCATGTATATCAATTTAAAAGAAGTTTCAAGTTCCAGTTGTAATAGAAAGTTAGTTAAATCTTCAAAAAATCTTCTGTTTTCATTCTTTTATGGGTCATTGTAACTGATAATAAAAGTTTTCAAATACTATGATATCGTGACACAGTGGTATTTTCTGAGAATGTAATCATACTGTTAAAATGTCATGCCGTCGTAGCCCTACCGTGTTACAATTCAGTTTTGTAACATGATCATTCTTGTTACATAATGCCTTCTCTGCTATGTCCCTTTAGATCCATCTCGGTGACCAAAGACCCCAGTTCTGTACGGACTCCCAGATTGCAGTTATGGACTCCGGTGTGATTGAAGGAGGCCTCAATGTCACCCTTACCATTAGGCTGCTCATGCATGGCAAGGTGAGGTCACCCATCAGCTGCTTGTGTCGGAACTGTAATAGTCTATGACATTATATTTATGGAAATGAAGCTCCCTGGGGATATATAAAGGGCATGGACTATGTGATGAGTAAGGGTATTGACTCGGTGACGGGATCCTGTATCACAAAGAAAAGTGGATTGGTGCTCTGGCGAGCTTTTATATTGGAGACCATGTTTGCCTCATGCATAAATGTGCGTTCGCTTTGGTAAAATATTAGTATGTTCCTTTGCTACTGTTAAGTTATTGCAGAAATAAGGGCTGTTTTACTCAGAGCAGAGTTAAACTCATTGCCCTCGCCTGCATTCCTCTCTGAATAATCACAAAGCAGCTTGAAAGATCAAATTATAATACAAGCTGCCATGTCTGCCTTGTTCACTTTGTAAAAATCTACAACCAGGAGGCGTGACACTGCAATTGCCGTTGTCACTAATCCATCTGGCTTTCACGATGGCAGCATAGCTACACACTTGTTGCATCTTTGAGTCCCACTGTGTCTGGTTGTTGTTTTGTGGCTTAAAAAGCTGAGATGCCACATAGCAAGAAGCGGCTGCTCAAAATCTGACCCCGATATATTATCTTACACTACAGACATACCAAAATGTGATATATCCAAAAAATGTTCCTTCAAAAGCTTTGCTAGCTCATAGCATCCTAAAAGAGGCCCCAGCACTAGCTAGGCATCAGCAGTCTTCAGATTTTGTGTGCTTGACTGCATCCTGGATCTGACTCTGGTCGACAGCACCATCTTGAGTCTGTGTGGGATTAGACAAAAATAAAAACTGCCTGTGGTAGAGAGCTGGGGAATTCATTGTGGATCAAGCTGTTTGAGTGTTTCCAGTGCATACAATGACAACAGCTCTTCTTATCCAAGTGTGGGAGAGACATATAGCCTTATTTATTGGAGTTTTTTCATTGCCTGGTGAACTAGGTCAGCTGTTACTGGAGAGTTGGTAAACAATGACAGGTGTAAAAGGGTAATTAATCAGCCTAATGAAATGGTTTCTCTTTTTCTATTTTAGGAAGTTGGAAGTATTATTGGAAAGGTGAGCTGCTGTTTGGTCAATTTGATATTTTTGATTGTCTATCATTATTTGAAGATGTGTTGTTTGCGTCAAATGAGTCTGACATTGATTCTCTGCTAATAGAAAGGTGAATCTGTGAAGAAGATGAGAGAAGAGGTGAGGTCCTTTCTTATTTCTTTTCTCTGGTTACGGTTAAGTACAGCAGGACATAATGTTATACGGTCGCTAAGAGGCCATGGTTGTTTGTCTGAAGTCTTCGAAATATTCTTTCAAATTTGTGCTTTCCTCTGTCTATAGAGCGGGGCTCGCATCAACATCTCTGAGGGCAATTGTCCTGAGAGGATCATTACTTTGGCAGGTCCAACCACCGCCATCTTTAAAGCATTCTCCATGATCATTGAAAAGCTGGAAGAGGTAGGTCACTATTTTTCTGCTGACTAATGGATTCACAGGTCAGCAGCAACCGCTCCCAAAACACAAACTAGATTAACCTTCGTCTCTGTGTCTTTCTCAAGGACATAAGCAGCTCAATGACAAACAGCACAGCTACCAGCAAGCCTCCAGTGACCCTACGCATTGTGGTCCCTGCCAGCCAGTGTGGTTCCCTCATTGGGAAAGGTGGCTGCAAGATCAAGGAAATTCGAGAGGTATGCATAGAAAAGAGCATGTAATGCAAAACCTATGAAGCAAAATAATGCAAGCTCAAATCTCCTCAACATTAGCTGACTATCGCCTCTTTCAGCGTTTCTGCAGATCCTTAAAGAGTCTGAAAAGGCATTGAATTCATTAATCTAAATATTAGGGCTTTATTGGTATAAAACTGACTCTTTCAAAAGTCTTAATAATGCTCAGACATGGGAAGTATGATTAAATGAATCATTTTTTCTGACGTTGCATTGTAAAATCTCACAATAATTGGTGACATCTTTTTGTTTTGTGAAATAATTCATGAATTCCTTTTCTTAAACTCTTCATTATGGAAATCCAAATAGTGGAATCTCACATGCAGATTAAAAAAGAAAGAATTGCCCAGAAATGTCTACCTATGTTGGTAAATTAATATAATATAATATAATATGTTTATCGTCTTCCATATGTTCCAGTCTAAAAAGGGTTCTTTTTTTTCAACATTTTTTCACTGGACAAAAAAGTAATGTTTCATGTTACAATAAACATTTTGGCAAAATAAAATTGCCCTTGAATTTTGCTTTAATGGAAAATTGGTCTTATGAAGCCTGTCTTAACCTGTGGAATTTAGCACATCATCCTCTGATACACAGCCGGTCTTGAATTCCCATCTCATTTCACTCTGTTTGTGTTTTCCAGTCAACTGGTGCTCAGGTACAAGTGGCAGGAGACATGCTCCCCAACTCCACAGAGCGAGCCATCACCATCGCTGGTACTCCCCAGTCGATAATTGAGTGTGTGAAGCAGATCTGTGTGGTCATGCTTGAGGTAAGTGGACTCGTGAAAGTGATGAAGCAAATGAAGTGGCAGCTGTTGACCTGTAAATTAATGATGTGGAATGGTGTGATCACTGGGTTTTTGGCTGCTGTGTGTTGGATTTGGATCAGAGATGTGTGGCGCTGATACACTGGATTGCAACAGTAATGTTTTACAGATATTTTAAAATCACGACAGGGCAATGAGCTGAATATTATAGATAATTATAACACGGGCCATATATTCATAATCCTAAACTATTGCGTTGTCAAATATCTTTAAATAGCTTCACTGATTATGCGTCTGCGCCAGCGATAGCTGAGGCCAGAGGCAGTATGCTTTTGGGTTGTCCGTCTGGGACGTTCTTCTGAACGTTATATGTCAAGAACACCTCAAGGAAATTTCTTTAAATTTGACACAAACATTCACTTGGACCAAAACAAATTCCTCGTATTATGTTAACTATACCTGGCAATAAATCTTTTTCTGATTCTGATTCTGATTCTGAAAGAAGAGCTGATTAGATTTTGGTGGTCATAGGTCACAGGTCAAGGTCCCTGTGACCTCATCAGTCTCATTCTTGTGAACGCAATATCTCAAGAACACCGTAGTAGAATTTCTTCAAATTTGGCACAAATCTTCGAGTGGGCTCAAGGACAAACTAATATGATTTTGGTGGTCAAGGGTCACTGTCATGGTGACCTTGATTTGTCTCATTCTTTTGAAAGCGATATCTCAAGAACACCGTTAGGGAATTTATTTAAATTTGCCACAAACATCCACTTGGACTCAAGAATGAACTAATCAGAATCTGTTGCTTGAAAGTCAAAGGTCAAGGTCACAGCGACATCATAAAACATGTTATTGGCTGTAACTCAAGAATTTGGAGTTCCAACCTTGAAACTGTGTTGATTGTAAAGATCCTCTGTGCTGCTGTGGGGGAGATGAGAGTGTAGCATCGATTTTTTTTCACAGGTTCTGTGTATGTACATCAAATGCATAAAAAAAAACAGGGTTCGATTCCACGTAATCATTAAAGCTGATTCTGATGTACAGTTACTGCTAGTACAAGCGGTGGCTACATTTCTAATTTAAAAACCTAAATCTAAAACTATTTTAAAATTTCTCTACACCTGTATGATAACATGTACATGTAATAATGTAATCACACATGCACCTTCTTTGTCTTCTCCAGTCTCCCCCTAAGGGGGTCACTATCCCCTACCGACCCAAGCCTTCAGGATCCCCTGTCATCTTCGCAGGCGGACAGGTGCGTACGACACAGAGAGCCTCTTTTTTTATTGATGTAAGGGGGTGTTTATTATGGCTGGGTGACACTCTCAATTGTTTTGGTGCTCTTGTTCTTTGTTGAGTTGCCTCTTAGCAAAATGCTCCGAGAGAATTTAAGCTCCCTATGGCAAGCGGTGATGCAGTGTATATATCTAAGGCTTTTATTGTGAAGGAACAAAAGCAGTTAGGCTGTAATGTGCTGCTGTTGGCAATATTAGACGTTTAGACTATGTAGTTTCTATGTTTTTATAATGTTACCGCCACAAGTATAGGCACAACTCATAACCTTCGGCTATATTTATTTCGGACATACTACACACCAAAATAAAACCTCTTTCCTCTCAAACCTGTCTCTTCAACTTGTCACAGTCTGTCACCAGGGCACGGTGTGAGAACGCTGCAGTGTGTCTCTGAGGCTGCGTTGTCTGCATCGACTTTTAAAAAGTGTAACCACACTTGTGACTGTTTTCAGTTCGTCATTGCTGTGCCTCACTGTGACTTGAATGAGCTGCAGGGGTGACTTAGTGTTTCTCTTTCACTCTGTACTTGCTCTCTCACTATGATTAGCTCTCAGGTACCAACATTTGGCACAGATTAATTTAATGTTAATTGGCACTCGGTAGCACAGACGTAAATTGGTCGGTACCCGTAAAACTAGAAAGTTCTGTACCAAATCCTAGTATTTATTGCTTCAATTTTCAGTGTTAGATGCATAGTTATGCATAATATTATATATATGGAATTCTTAGTGTTGGATGAAAAGCTCTCAATATATATAACACAAAGTAATAAACTTTTGATACTTGCATATGATTGGGCAAGATCATAATAGTCAGGAGCAGCTTTGTAAGGGATTTCAGTTTAGAAATCAGCTGCAACCAGAGCTGCTTATGCTAATTGTTTCAAGAGAGGATCAACAACTTACGAAGTCCATAAAACATTTTTCCAAGAGGCAGTTTGTTAAAGGGCCTTCTGTCTGTGCGTTTCCCCGAAACTTGTTTTGTTTCAAGCATTAGGTTTCAGAAGATTTTCGGCCTGTTTCCCGCTATTGTTGTTGCTTTCTGTTGCTTGTTGGCTTAACATTACACGGTCTTTAAACTTACTAAATTCCTATTTTAAAAATCTTTTGTAAAAGAATATCTCTCCTTCCAGTTTTCCTTAATTCCACTATGTCTCTAAAGATTTCTCTTTTCCCAGAAATGTGGAGACTTTGGACAAGACGTGTGTTGATAGTCTTAAACGATATTAGTTCAGGCTTTGATGTGTTTGAGTCTTGAGGTATTTATATATTAGGAGAGATGTAGCTGGTGAGGTACCTTGACCGAAATCAAAATCAGATGTGAGGCCTATGATAGCTTTGTTTTCATTTGTTTCAGGCATATGCCGTACAAGGACAGCACGCGATCCCACAGCCAGATGTAAGTGCAGTAGACATTTTTACATGACCCCCCCTCACCCCCACCACTCCCATCCATAATTACAACTGTCCTCTTCCAAAATGTGCATACCGCCCGCCCACCCACGCCTCGTTTTACAGCCCATAACTGTAGCTAAACTTGCCCCTAATTTTATTTCTGACCTACTATTATCAGATTTTGTAACCATTTAGAGAGCAGCAGTGTTAGTACTTCATGTTTGTATGATTTCTCCGTTGACTCTGTCAGTTGTTAATTAAACTGACATTTGTTGTTTGTGTTTGTCCAGACTCTCCACTGTTCCATGCACAATTATCTGTTCCTGCTGCTCACTCTTGTCTGTTTTTTTTTCCCCCTTTTTGTTCTGTCTCGTTTTACATGCCTCATTCATTAGTCTGTCCCATATAGATATGTTGGGCTTTCCCCCCCCCCTCTTCATTAACCCTTCATAATTACTTTGTGCTCTGCTTACTAAATTAATCTTTCTCTCTCTTTTTTAATGAGCTTTAGATGTTCCATCAGGAGCATTGGATGTGATAGAGCATTTATTATTAGTCTTACTTGCCTCTGAATATTGGCAACAGAGCAAAGCAGTACAAGTCAGATATAACGTAACACATGACAACATTTATTTAGTTTAGTATGATTATGTTAATGTAATTAGTTTGCCATTGTTTAGGGCAGTTTTTGATTGTTAAGATCAGAATTTGTTGATAAGAGCCACAGAAACTGGTCGCCTCTTCCTTAAATGGACAGTTCACCCTAAACTTAAAGATATACATTTTTTTCTCTTACCTGTAGAGCTATTTTTAAAGAATGTTTTGGAATAAGTAGCAAAGTGTTTGAGATATTGTCTATAGAGATGTCTGCCCTCGCCTCAATGTAATGGAACCAGAGGGCACTCGGCTCGTGGTGCTTAAAGCGCCAAAAATACATTTTAAAAACTCAATAGTAATGTCTCTTTCTAGAAATCATCATCGGGTTCCTCAAGGTAATCCACTGACTTTGTTGTGAGCATTTTCATGTAGGAAATATTTTTGTTCTACTGAACTACACCTGCCAGCTGTATCATCGTGCAGAAGGAAACGTGCATCCACTTATGAAGAGAGACTCGTGCTTGTGACTGAGCGAGATAAAAACATCAATGGAGTCCCTCTCTGCGGAGCTGTGATGTTAACATAGTGGTGCTAGGTAACTGACTAGTAGATCAGGGATGTCAACCTTAATTTAGTTCATGGACCACATTCAGCCCAATTTGATCTCAAGTGAGTCTGATATGTAATACCATTGCATTATAACTCACTAATAATAACAACTTCAAATGTTTCCCTTTCTTTTAGTGTAGAGAAATGATTAGTGAAAACAACAATCCATTTAAACACAGATGAACAGCTTGAGATATCTTCGGGAAAAAAGGGCAATTTCCACTTTATGTCTCAGTTTTTCCACATTCATTCAGTTTACTGCTCACACTCACACTGTGAGTTCACACTTAAGTTCGACAGTATTATTTCAGAGAACTGTATTCTGGTCAGGGTGAAAATTCCCCTGAAACAGTATTTTATATGAAGTAGGCCTAGACTGAGACTGCTCACAACAAGGTCTGTGGATTATCTTGTGTAGCCGGGTCATAATTATTGAAAAGAGACATCGCCGTTTACTTTTCCAACTTTTTTTTGCACTTTTGAGTTCCACAAGCCGATCGCCATCTAGTTCCATATTATTGGACAGAAGGCACACATCTTTCAGGGCGATATCTCCAACACTTGGCAACTCGCACCAAAACAATCCAGACTGATAAAAAGCACTACAGGTAAGAGGAAAAATGTGAACTTTTGATTTTGGGGTTAAATCATCCCTTACAGCTATAATTGCGGTAACTTCTAAAGTGTGACGTTAAGTTGAGATTGTCATGTTTGGGTCTTGTATTGGTGATGATTAGGATGTCACCTACATGTTGGATGATCCCTGTCTTGTGTATTGTGACTTTGCCCTGACCCTGAAGACTGCGAGAAATCATTACCAAGAGATGCAGCCTGGAGGAATACCTATGGGGTACCCTGCATAGACAAGTCCATAAATCACACTAATTATCACCTGTGTAAAGCTTTGTGAAAGGATAAGAGATGTGCACACCACAGTGTTTCATGTGGAGGCTCTTTGTGTAGCTGTCTGTACTGACTGTGATTTGTTTTGTTCTGTTCTTCCCTCTTCCTGTGTTTTCCATTTCCTCCATTTCTCTCCCTGCCTTCTCTCTCACTCTCACAGTCTTCCTCTGCTGCTATCTCTCCACAGCTCACCAAGCTTCACCAACTGGCTATGCAGCAGAGCCCCTTCCCCATCGCACCAAGCAACCAGGGATTTACTGGTAGGGAGCACAGGAAGACGCATGTGCTTTAAATGCAAAATGCTGCCATGTCAGCACCAAAAGTCAAGATTTATTGAAAGGGCAGCAACATCATATAGGATGTTTTGGTCCCAAAAACACAGATTTGACATAAGGAGAACTCGGAATTAATAATGTGTCATTTTAGGTCAGGGTTCCCTCAGATCATTAAAAAGGCTTAAAAGGCATTTAAATTCATTAATCTAAAAATGAGGCCTTAATTGGTATTAAATTGACATGCAATGTAGGATTTTGTGAATTGTTTTTTTCTGATGTTTCAAACTTAAATGTCAAAATAAATAATCTGTTTTTTGTTAAATAATTTGATAAATTATTGTTCCTAAACCTGTCATTAATGCAGAGTAAAAAACTGAAAATTCCCAAAAAAATCATAGAGAAATGCCAGATAACTTAAACCAACTAAAAGTTGCTTTTATTTTGATATATTATAGTAATTGTATTCCATTTGTCTCACTCAAAGAGGTTGTTTTGGGTTGTTTTTTTTGCCAACATTTGACACAAATAATCCAACTTTTTCTATCTTACCAAAGACACATCATGTTTTATGTCACACTAAACATTTGGGCAAAGTAAAAGTGTCCTTCAAGTTTGATTATTAGAAAGTTGGTCTCAAAATTAATTCCAAGTGGCATTAAAAAAAGACTTAAAAACTCTTGAATCTAACTTTCCTTAAGCTGCAGGAACCCTGTTTTCAGGCAGAAAGATAGAAACCTGCTGTACACAGGAAAGCAACCCAATACAAACATTTAGAAATAGAGTTTTTTGATACTGCCTCAGAAGCATTCAGCTGTGGATTTTTGAGACTTGTCTGTCCCATTGACATGTAATATATTATAATGTAATCCATGACAAATACTCCTCGAACAACACACAAAATTTGGTGGGTGGGTGGGGGGATACATCTTAGTCTTTAAGTTTCAACAAAGTTTGAATTGATGAACACAGAAAGAGTGCATGCCTCACTGACATACATTGAACATGAGTGCCTTATCGATCACAAATATAACACCTTGCAACAACATTTCTAAGTGTTGTGTTCACTGTCTGATATAGAGATATTACTGAACCTGATTACTCAGTGTACAGCTAAGCTGTACCTGGGGCTTCAGAATAAATCTTTAAGTCCCGTGTTTGAATTTAAGGGGGTGGGTTAACCTCAGTTCCTTCTGGATTAGTTACTTAAAATTTTATATTCACTTATTATTAAGTTCTACATATTTCACATTACCTCTAGATAGATTTTTTACATTTGGACATATTGTTTTGCTTATTTAATAATTTTTGGTTATAATTTTCTTGTTGTTTGTTTCCAGGGATAGATGCCTCTGCTCAAACCAGTTCCCATGAGATGACCATTCCAAATGATGTAAGTGCTCCAAGAAGTCGATTGTTATTTGTTAAACTTTTCATAGTTTATACATGTTTCTTCATCCACAATTCATTCAGCTAAAGAAAACTGCATCTTAATGTTTACCATGCTGTTTGACTGGAATTAAAACCACAAAAAAAGATGTATAACTGCTGTTGTGTATAAAAAGGTAAATTCATTCCAGATTGATTGATTTATCGGCTGAATCCTGTTGCTTCCCTCATTATGCTACATTGTGAATAACAAATTTGCGTTAAAATCAGCAGGAGGAGAGCCATTTAACGTTAGCTGCTCGTTGTTAGCAACTGGTGCAGGTTGCATTACATTACATTTATGATGTTTTCACACTCTGTTCAGTAAAAATGAGTCGTGGCCAAAGGTAAATTATAACTTTATCGTATGCATTCTAAAAGCAATCTTTTAAAATGCATTTTTTGGTGAGAAACTTAGAATAAATACAGTTGTTTGAAGGATATACTTTTTGATGTTTTCACAGCATTTTAAATGGATATTAGAGGGATAATTATGATATATATTATATAGTAGACAGACATTTGAAACAGTTATTTTTAATAAAGTTCTTTTCATATGAAAGTTTATATCAGTGGTTGTATTATAAATGTATACAACTGAATTTATATTAATTCAAAGTTATTGTAATGAAGAGCAAAATTACTTAAAAATAGTTCAGTTATTCTTCCTTATAAAGGTTTCTTTGTTTCCTTGGCACAAAAGGGGAATAAATAACAAAAACAAAATAAACAACAACAACAAAACATTGGTATTGGCCCAGAATTTCACAGCCAGTGCGTCCCTAGTTCAAGCATGTTACTTTTACTAGAGACATTTGTTTATTATGTTGTTCAGGATCTAGTACTCATGATGTCATTTAACATTGTTGCTCTTCTCCCCTGCAGCTTATTGGGTGCATCATCGGCCGCCAGGGAGCCAAGATCAACGAGATCAGGCAAATGTCGGGTGCCCAGATCAAGATTGCGAATCCAGTGGATGGATCGACTGACCGCCAGGTCACCATCACAGGCTCGCCCGCAAGCATCAGTCTGGCGGAGTACCTCATCAACGCCAGGTGAGATGATCAGTTATAGACCACGTTAGCTCCCAACTGGTGATTCATTCAGCCACAGGTTTAGCTGGGCTACGTTTAGTTTCACTTTACAGAAAATTATTTGTCTGCGTCAGCTCAGCTTGTTTAAATTTGAGTCTATAAATGTTGAAGAAAAATTAATTTACTTCAGTCTACTTGATCAGATTTCTACTGATGTACCAATACTACAGTAATTCAGTAAGAATAAAATAGTTTATGTAGTTCATTATATGCAAAGTCATAACGGGCCTACCTGCTGCTACTTTTTAGTTTATTTTTTGGCTAATCGTCAATGGTGTTGCTAGCTTTCTGTCAATCTGCACTTGTGCTTTTTCCCTTTTTCTACCCTTCACTTGGCTCCACGTCGATCTATCACCAGAGATGTGATTTCTTTTTTTTTTTTTTTTTGATTGACACATTGATTTCTAATGAAGCTTTTTGTCTTGTGTTTTGATCACATCCCTGAGTGATTCCTCCACACACCTCCCTCACCCCTCCTCCTTCCCCCTAACCCCCCGACCCTCGCCCATTGCTCACCAGCCTGCCCTGTGACCCATCCCGACTGTGTTGTCCCTCTCTCCTTGTCTCTCTTTCTACAGTGTAGAGTCCTCTAAACCTCCTCCCTCCTCCTCCTCCTTGAACCCTGAACAGACCAGCCTGTGCCCTCCCTCCACCTCTACTACTACTACTACCACTACTACTACTTCTACCACCACCTCCTCTGCTGCTATCTCT
Organism: Plectropomus leopardus; assembly: GCF_026936395.1. Classification (NCBI taxonomy): domain Eukaryota; kingdom Metazoa; phylum Chordata; class Actinopteri; order Perciformes; family Serranidae; genus Plectropomus; species Plectropomus leopardus. The sequence goes on from NC_142177.1 coordinate 25,045,070, forward strand.
TCCTCCTCCTCCTCTTCCTCCTGTGTGGTGCCCCCCTCAGCCTCCATCCCTCTGTCCTTGTTGGCTCCAGGGCCGCCTCCTCCCTCCTCTTCCTCCTCCTCTTCCTCCTCCACTGATTCCCTGCTCCCCAGCTCTCCTGCCTGTGTGTCAAGTCTCCTCAGTCTCAAGCCCCTCCCTCTCCTGGCCCTCCATGTTGTCAGCGGGGCCAGTAACCCCGCACACCCAATACCCACTGAGCCCAAAATCGCCCCTGAGCTGAGCTCCAAGTCTAAAAGGCGAAGGCTCTCCCCTTACTAACGAAGGAAACATAAGTCATCTATTACTAAAGTACTGACAAAGCTCTTTGTTGTCTGTACCTGCACTTGCTTTTGTATCTGGCTGTGCCACGCCATGCTTATTACACAAACAAATGCACACAGTGTTAAACAGCCAGACAGGTGGTTGCTGCCATATTTATAAAATAGATCTCTGTAGCTTGATTTGGCCTGTCTCTTAAAGAAATGACATGTTGAGTGCATTATATTTTTAAACGACTTTGAACTTTGCATGGACGGTAAATTATTTCACGGTTTTAATGAAGCATTTTTCTCTTTGTGTAAGCTCTGCTCAGGTAGCGGCTCTCTTTAAGATGTCACATTGTATTTATGGGAATAGTTTTATTGTAGTGAATTTTAAGTGACTATTGTTGGCTGTTATAATGGAGAGTATATATGTGTCATGATGATTTTCTTTTAGCTTGTATAAGAAGCAATTGTAATTCCAAGTAAATCTGCCCTCAGGTATCAAAGGCACCCAATCACCGTTTATTTAGATCATTCTACGGATGTGAAAAATACAAAAACATACAACCAGTTTAGCGTCATTTTAAAGGAACAGTTCTTTGGAAATGCATATTCGCTTTCTTGTTGAGTTAGATAAGAAGACGAACACTACTCATTTGTCTGTATGTTTAATATGTAGCGAGAGCCAGCAGCCACTTTGTTTAGCTCAGCACAGAGATGGGAAAACGGCTCACCTGGCTCTGTTGAAAGGTTACAAAATCTGATTACCAGGAGCTCCAAAGATCAGTAATCAACACATTCTTGTTTGTGTAATCTGTATAAAAACAAAGGGTAAAAATGACACATTGTGGGGGGGTTTATCGGGGTAATGTGTCAGAGTATTTCTTGGCCAGGGGTTTGGGAACTCTTGCTTTAGAGATGCTGGTAGTCAGAACTTGATATCACTGGGGAGAGCCATGCTACCTGTTTCCACCTGTTTCAATTTCTTTATGCTAAGCTAACCGGCTGCTATTAACCCCCTCTGTTCTCTGCAAGAATAGGAATAAGAGTCTTTCTCAAATGCTGCAACTTTGAAATGGATCCATTAAACCACAAAACCATCAGTTTGAGATGTGACTCCAAACAGCTGGTTGAGAGGAGTAGATATTCATGAGAGGAGCAGCCAAACTGAACAAATGATCATTTATTCATATCCGAGCATACATTACCTTCAGTGAATTTATTAATAAATCTCCTTATCTAGCATTTTATTCTGATAATGTAATGTACAGTTAATACATGTATCCTGTCTGTCTGATTGCATGCCTTATTCTCTCTCCCTCCCTGGTCTCCGGGTGTCTCTGTCTGTCTCTCCAGGCTTTCCTCTGAGGCCACAGGACTGGCAGCCAACTGATAAGACACTGCATCTGCACTAAATCTCACTTTTATATCATCGGCCACCATAAAGCAGTCAATGCAACTATCCAACTTAAGAGTTTATATATTATGCTGCCTCTTCCTCATTTGAAATCATGTCAACCGCCACTGATTTGATCCGCTGAGTTCATTATTTATTTCATTTGTTTTTGGTTTTAGTCAAAGAAAATAAAGCAAACGATTAGGTTTTTAATTCCCTTTTTTGAGTCGAGTTAGAGGTTTTAATGATTTGTTATTAGACTCTTTTTTTTATTTTATGGATCCCTCGCTCTTTTCCCTTTTTTTCTTTCCTTGCCATCACCGATGAGTAGAGTTGGAAAACTCTGAATAGGCATATAGATTTAGTTCTGTACAGTCAGTTTTTTTCTTTAAAAAGAAAAAGACAAAAAAGGAAAAATTTAAAAAAGTATCAAAAATAAGAATAGAGTGACTGTTTTATTCTGTTTATATATACACACGCTCTCCCTCTTTTCCTCACCCAGTTCCACAAAAGTCGGTCTTTCCATTTTATGTCCATACTCACTTGCTTTAAATATTTACAGCATTCTCCCCCTTTGTCACCTTTTCATTTTGAAGTGCTTGTAACATGGATTACACTCGTGTCACTGAGGAGAAAACGTAGCTGTACAACGCACTGTCACCGATTTATATTTGGTTACAAATGTTCTAACGCTCACGATTAAATTTATCCAGATAATTTAAAAATGTGTATGACAACGCATGTCACTTTTCCCCTCCTCTACATGTCATTCCTGTTTTTCCCCGCTCCTCGTCCTGAGATCATGTGTTGATATTTTGCTGGGATGGGAGGTTTTTGGGGGATTTGGGCTTGGCTCTAGGGATCAGAAGCAGAGGGTTCTCCTCGCTTTTTTTGTAAAGACTGATATATACTAAAAAAAAAATGTTGGAATATTTGTTTTAAACGGAGGAAATATTTTTTTTTAAACTACCAAAGGGGGATTGACTCCTGGACACTGACTGATCTGTCTGTTAAATGTGATGAGGCTGAAATCATTGAAGCTCTGGAACTAGACAAAGAAAGGAGTTGTGAGTTAACACTAGTTTCCTGCTCTTTGCTTTGCTCAAGTCAAGAAAATTATTTTATTTTTTATTTGCAGGAAAAGAAAAAAAAACTTTTGTGCACGTTTTTTGAGACTGTAGACCTGGGTGCCACAACATTGTTTAAAAAATACAGAAATAAAGATGTGAAATGCTCAAACCACAACTTCTCCCGAGTTTTGTCACCGTCAGCAACGGAACACACAAGCTGAGATTTTACAAGTTGGATTTTATTTTTTAAATTGTTTCTTAAATATATTTATTGTACAGTTAAAATAATATAAAAAGCAAACGTTTCAGTTTATACAGGGTTGTTTCAATCGGCATCATTGGGGAAACGCAAGTACCTCCACATTCGAGACACTAGAGGGCAGTAGTTTGGCTTTTTGGCAACATTTGATCCTGCAGGAGGATTTCTAGCTTTAAATGTTGGGGCACAATCTGTTAAAAATGCTCTACAAATTGAGGGTTTCACACCAGATAAACAAAAAACAGAAGCTGCCATTTCTAGCTTATTGAGTGGGACCTGATCAGTCACTGATTAATGGAACAGGATGAAATGTGCTGTTGTACAGTCAGAGTGAACCACATTTGCGTAAGAAGGCATGTCAAGGGACACGAGTACATCAAAACCAGAGTTTTCTGTATTATACTGTCAGTTATGGAGGAGCCCTTACACATTAATGGAGAATTGCCATCTGTTGGATGGAGTTTCACCTGGTGAGGACAATTGCAGAGGGGACGAAGGGACCACGTTATCGACTTTCAAAGACTCACCATCTGAAATAATCCTCATGTTGTAACAGACCTCATTTTTGGGTGTACACAGATTTTATGAGACGGCCGAAAACTACTAAATTGGGGTCCAAATTTTTCAGCATTATCGAGTAAGCCAAAAAGTGTGTTGCAGTGAAGATCACCTAAACTGAGATCAAATCATGATCAAGACCAGAGAGTTGAGACTGAGTGAAGACCAGTGCAAGTCCTTCACTGTAGAACACACTCACGATAAGATGTGTAACACGCAAACCACAGGCACTCCTCCAATTGACCTGAAATATCCACATTCCCATAAACACAGACAGAAAACAAATTGTGGTTCCTTTTCATTTGTCTCTTTTATTGCCAAAGTATATATCAATAGGCACTGCAGAAGAGAATTTTATGTGTGGACATCTTTCTCTTTTATTATGAGCAGATGCAGCAAACACAGAGGAGCTGAAACTTGTCCCCATAGTTGTGGTCTTGACTGATAATGAAATAAAACCTTGACTCCTCTTAGCTTACATGACTTTTTGAAGGTCTCGTCTCAGACCTGACGACAATTTTACTCAGTCTTGTTTCAGTCTCAGACAAAGAGGACTCTGGATTTTATGTCAAGGACACAACTGTGGAGATATTACTTCCTGTTAAATTAATTTCAGCTCCTTAGTGTTTGTATTTGTTTGCTCAAAGAAAAAAAGAAAATCCTCACATGCAAAATTCCCCTCTGCAATGTCTTTTGATAATTTTATAAGAATTATTCATGGAACACTAATACATACAGCATGGCAATAAAAGAGGTGAATAAAGAGAAATCTTAATTTGTCTTTTTGTTACTGTTTTTGTGGTAATGTGGATCTTTCACATAAATTCAAAGAGGGCCTATGTTTTTTTTATCATGCAGTGTCGAACTGGTCTGGTTTTGGTCTTGACTTGGTCTCAGCTTCTCAAAGTTTTGGTCTTGTCTTGGTCTCGGTTAAGCTAGTCTTGACAACAACAATACCTCCAGACCAGGACAATGTGATCTAGGACATGAAGGGGCCTTTTAAAAGCGGTCTTGAGTACTCCAACACTGAGCTGAAGTTATTTTTGTCACGCTCTGCCAAAGACAATCCTGTGTTTGCTTTGTGATTTACTTTCTAAAACAACACAATCAAAAGGATTTTGACCAAATGAGCCACATTTCCCGAAAAGATCAAAACTCTAATCCCCTTCTCAGTCCTGGTGCACTGCACTCACAATATGGCCATCAGCCTGGCAGAGCTGTGTGAGTAGAAATTTAATGGAATTTTTCCCAGTTATTCCAAAATCTATTCTGGTGTTTTGTGTCCCTGCCATCCAAAAACCTTCATTCATTATCTGCCAGAAATCTGCAGACTAACTTTTTTTTTGCATTTTGTTGGCGTGGATTTAATTTCAGTTTGATCTGAGTCACAAACAGTGACCAATAGTCTACCCATACTTCATCACAGGCATGCTTTTCTGATGCTATATACAACCCCAGATGCTCAGAGAGGGATTTCTTAACTGGTATTGCATTATAATACAGTAAACACTGCAATACGTATTTAAAAAAAGCCCATCTGCCCTGAATGAACTCAGCTGTTGTTCTTTTGACCTGCGACAAGACAGGACGTACTGTACCAGAGCAGACATATTGCTTCTTTGTTCACATGTTCCTCTTTTGTGTGTTTCGATGCTCAGACATGAACAGCAGCTACAGTACATTCTACTACCAAAAGCTTTTTTTTTTTTCAAAGTTCAAACAGAGTAGCGCCACCTAATTAGAAACATCAGCACCTTTAAATTATACAATCTCACATTTTTAAAAATTTGTTCATTTTCCAACATCACATATTTACATTGATATTAAAACACAGGAGTAGAAAATGGAAACGTAATCCATGACACAAATATAAATAAAAAATGTAAACTTTTTTTTAAGAATGTTGATGAATTCACTGTAAAACAACAATAAATAAGTCAGTGCATAATGTTTTTAGAGGAAATCATACGATGAACACGAGGAAATGATTTTATAAATTAAGTGCAAGCAGCAACATCAATGACAGTCCTGGTGATGTTGACATTAAAAACATGAAAATATAATGACGCCCTGATAGGTTCTGACATGTTTTCATATGACACGATGGGAAATAACATGACATATTTTCATAACGGAGATAAAAATACAAACGGACATGGAAGATAACGAGACATTATTAGACCGTTGTGTTGATTGCCTCTTTGAAGGAGGCCTCTGTCATTGAGGTGTTTTTGCAAAGCTGATCCCGGGCCAGTTGCTATGGCGGCTGCAGCTCTGTCAGCTCGGCTATTGCCCCAGTTCAGTTTGACATCACTGTGATGCATTTATCTCAAATGAAATGGGATTTTCTGTCTGTTTTGTTCTGGGATTTGAGAACACTCCCGGAACACAAAACACAAGAATTTGTTTTGTATTCCTGCTTGTGATGTCAGGCCTCTCTGTAATTCCTGTTTGTCTTTTGGAACGGGCAGGAGATTGAGTGGGTTGAGGTGTCAGATTTTCACCAGTTGGCTGGAGGCTGGCTGGGTTCTGCACTGCCTGAGTGGTCCAGCTCTGCACTGTCACAGTCCGAGTCATCATACAGGCCCTGGTGTGAAGGAGAACAAACTCTTTACCGTTGACTACATAAGCACATAGATTATTTAAAAGGCCAAGAGGGCACAGGCCCAATGGCCCACAGTGTCAGGAGCTTCTCTGGCCCTCATTTGCAAAATGTCACTCAAATTACTAACCAGGAAGGGACTAAAAATGACTTCAAGGATACACAAAAAGACTACAAAGAGATGCAAAGAGACACAAAATAACAAAAAAACAAGACAACCACAAATATACACATGACTACAGTCTCAAAACAACCAAAAGAGATGTGTAATGACCACAAAAATATATAAACAACCACAGACATATCATGACTAAACAGCCACAAAGAGACATAGTGACTAAAAAATACAAAACAACCACAAAGAGACATATAGTGACTAAAAAGAGACACAAAAGACCACAAAGAGATGCAAAGGAACAGCAGAAACACAAAATAACTAAAACAAAAAGGTATAACAACCACAAAGAAACACATAATGACTACAAAAAGACCCAAACCAACCACAGACAAAAAATGACCACAATGAGACACGAAAAGACCACAAAGAGACACAGAATGACTGCAAAGATATACAAATTATAACATAAATAATCACATAAAAATACCACATGCAAAGGAATTGCAGAGACACAAAATAAATTTAAAAAAACCCCACAAAGATACACAAAACGACCACAACAGATACTAAATTACCTCAAAGACACTAAAACACAAAAAGGTACATAACGAATAAAGAAAGATGCAAAACAACAACAAAAAAGAGGCAAAACACCACAATGTCTGTGTGTCTCGGGCACGTGGTGGGGCCTTTTACATATCTATGGCCAGGGGTCCATTGTCTCATAATGTGCCCATTCATAAGAAGATTCTAACCTATTATCTTAATATCTGTTAGCAATATCTATATCAGTCCACATCACACATTCTCCTTTCATTCCCTCTCTGCCGCCTACCTCATAATTATGGTCGTTACTAGCGAGCTGAGTCTTGACTTGTCGGAGAATAGCTTCCTTCTCAGACAGCCCGTCGGAGCCCAGCTGGGTCGGGTCAGACGGGTCAGCAGGAATCTCCGAGCCCTGAGACAGAAGGTCGTCGCTCTTGTCGTCCAGACGCTCGTCAGTGTTGGTGCTGACCACGTCTGGTGTCCCGCTATGGGAGTGGTCGGTGGTATTCCCCTCCTCTCCATCTGAGACGGACAAGTTCTCTGAGCTGAAGGTGGACAGGGACTGGCACTTGCTCATGCTCACGGGACGCCTGAGTGGAAATGCAATAGAAAAAAAAAGATTACAGATACAGTTTATTGAAAAACATTCTCTATTTTTATTATTATATATTATTACTGCATTTCTAAGTACTTTACAGTACAGAAAAATATTCAGTGAGAAAGGATGGCTGATAGATAACATAGATCCGCATACATATTCAAACTCAGCATGCTACAATGTGAATTCCACTGGGCATGTTAATGTTAAAATGTAATAGCGTTAGGGAGGTAAACACGTGAACTGTGTTGTATGGATGCACAGATGGAGATATTAAAACAGTAAGTCTTCAATAATTTAATTCAGTGTCCTTAAAAGTCTTACCGTCTCCTTGGCAACTCCACCTCACTGTCCACTTCTCCCTCCTCTTCCTCTGACGACACTCCGCGTCTCTGCACAGAAAATCAAAAGCATGTATGAAACCCCTGTGATATTCACTTTCAGTGCCCACTAACTACCCTCAATCCTGCCAATACTCCTGAGCCATCAGTAAGATTTGACCCCGATGACACTCTGGGTACAAACTGAACATGGTGCCACTTTCAGAAGCCAAAGTGACCAAGGTTTTCGGATGACTGAATCACCAATGTCATGGTAACAAAAATCACAACAAATTTCAGGTGATTTTACACTAATGAAGACATCGCTTTGAATATTACATTACACTTCTGCCAATCGATGCCCTATAATCCTACACACTGGACCCTTAATTTTTGCTCCCTTATCAGGCATAAATCAATATAAATTCATGAAATTGGGCCAAATTTAACGATTTTTTGCCTCACTGTGTCCTTGGACAGTGCTGCTGAGGTCTCACCTGACTGCGCGTGACTGCT